>NC_081422.1:32945414-33545414 GCF_949786415.1 Peromyscus eremicus | reverse complement strand
GTATAGCTGACAAAGTAGACTTTAAATCAAAGACTGTGAAATAAGAGAATGAGAAATCACATTGTGATAACATTATCATTTCATCAAGAAGTTATACAAGATATAAATATATAACCAAGCAATGGTAGAAAATGTAAATATTAGGCAAATATTAAAAGTATGACCTTATAGGGATAGAAAAAGAAAGAAAACTATAGAATTATCAATAAAGCACTACCAAGAATGCAAAGATCACACAATAGAATAAAATTAAAAGGCATTGCATTAGAATACAGGATATTGCATCAAACAGCACATTCTTCTCAAGAACACAATTGGGTGCTAGCCAGAATAAATTTCATGTTAGGAAGGATAAAATGTCTTAACAAGTTTGACTAGGATTATCTAACAAATGCTTTTATCAAGCACCATGATTAGAACAAAAACTCTAGAAAATAATGCATAAAACTTTTGTCATGAACAAAAAATAAAAACATAATAAAAACAAATAAAAATGATAGAATCAATCTCTTTTAAATGTAGATGCAAGAATCCTCAATAGTTGTTGACCAAGGAGTTCCTGTGGAGATCTTTACACAACCCAGGGTGATGCAAGAACAAAAGGCCTTTCTCTGAAAACTGACAGTGGGACCCCATTGACAAGGACAACCTCCATATAGCTCATTGAACATAGAGAGTTTGAGCTAATACAGGCTTAGGGCCTTCACCTCTTACTTTCTAGTCTCTCTGGCATGAGAAGGTACTCTGCAGGCTATAGAAAGACATAAATGCTCACGAACCCAGTTACAAAGCCTTTTACCTACAATCTGTCCTGAATGCCAGCTGTCTTGGGGCAATGTCACACAAACTTGTGGGAGTGGCCAATTTAAGTTTGGTTTAACTTGAGGCCCAGGCCTTAAGAGGGAGGTTATGCCCTATACTGCCTGGATAGTAAGGAACTAGAGACTGGATATCCCAGAGACTTAGGGTAGATCCAAACATGATTGAGGAAAAAAAATCAATGAAATGATTCTTAATGATATTCTGCTATACACATACTTTGGCTTCCTGTCCAGTAGTCACCAGAGAGACTTACTCAGGAAGAAGATGAGAACAGGTGCAGAACAGACCCATAGCCAGACTTTATGGTAGTTAGTAAATCTAAATTGGAGGTCTCCATTGGACTCCTGCCCTTGGAGATCCAGGCACCCCATGGAAGATGGGGAGGAAAGACTATAGGAGTCTGAGAGAATGGAAGATACCAAGAGAATATGGATCACTTGATTAACTAAGTGGAACTCACTTGGGCTCAGAAAGACTGATGTGGTAAGCACTGGGCCTGCAGGGATCTGCACCAGGTCCTATGGACATATGTTAGGATTGTTATTTGTTGTTTTTACGGGACTCTTAACAGTGGGAATGGGGTTTCTTTCATACTTTTGTCTGCTTTTAATGCTCTTTTCCTGCTATTGGGATGTCTTGTTCAGCCTTGATACTAGGACTTTTGCCTTGTCTTATTGGATCTTGTTTTGTTTGTCTCTAGTATCTTGGACTCCTGCTCTTTTCTGAAAGAAGAAAAGAAGAGGGGTGGATCTAGGGGAGAGTAGAGGGGTTTGGGGGATAGGAGGAGTGAAGGGAGGGGAAGGATTGAAAGTGAGAAGTCATTAAAAAAGCAAAGAATGGAAGGACCATGACTTAACATAATAACAACTGTATATGGCCAATCTATAGCCAACATCATGATAAATGGAGAAAACCTGAAAGCATTACCACTCAGATCATCAATGAGATAGGGTGTCTACTTATTCTCTTGATTTTTGTTTAATATAATATAGTAGTCTAAGCTGGGTCACCCTTGTGGATTCCTGGAACTTCCATAGCACCCAATTTCTCCCTATGCCCATGATATCTCCCTCTATCATGGTATCTCTTTCATTGCTCTCCAAGTCCATCTTTGTTCCAGTTCAACCGTCACATTCCCTTATATTATCATACCCCATTCTCTACCATCTCTTGCCCCCCTCATCCCCAGTTTACTCAGGAGATCTCATCTATTTCCCCTTCCCAGGGTGATCCATTCATCTGTCTTTGGATCCTCCTTGTTAGCTAGCTTCTCTAGAACTGAAAGTTGTCCTTTGGTTTACATCTAGTATCCACTAATGAGTGAGTGCATGCCATGTTTGTCATTCTCAGTCTGGGTTACCCCACTCAGGATGATATTTTCTAGTTCCATCCATTTGCCTGCAAACCTCATGATGTCATAGTTTTTCTCTGCTGCGTAGTAGTCCATTGTGTATATGTACCACATTTTCTTTATCCATTCTTTGGTTGAGGGGTATCTAAATTATTTCCAGGTCCTGGCTATTACAAATAATGCTGGTATGAACATAGTTAAGCATGTGTCTTTGTGGTATGATTGAGCATTCCTTGGGTATATGCCCAAGGGTGGTATAGCTGGGTCTTGAGGAAGATTGATTCCCAGTTTTCTGAGAAACTATCATACTGATTTCCAAAGTATAAGTTTGTATAAGTTTGCATTCCTACCAACAGTGGAGGAGTGCTCCTCTTGCTCCACATCCTCTCCAACATAAGCTGTCTTTAGTGTTTTTGATCTTAGCCATTCTGACCAGTATAAGATGGTATCTCAAAGTTGTTTTGATTTGCATTTCTCTTATGACTAAGAATGTTGAGCAATTCCTTAAATGTCATTCAGCCATTTGAGCTTCTTCTGTTGAGAATTCTCTGTTTAGCTCTATAGCCCATTTTTAATTGCATTGTTTGTTATTTTGATGTCTAGTTTCTTGAATTTCTTATATATTTTGGGGATAAGCCCTCCGTCAGATGTGGGGTTGGTGAAGACCTTTTCCCATTCTGTAGGCTGTCATTTTGTTCTATTTGCTGTGTGATTTGCCTTACGGAAGCTTCTCAGTTTCCGAAGGTCCAATTTATTAATTGTTGCTCTCAGTGTCTGTGCTATTGGTGTTATATTTAGGAAGTAGTGTCCTGTGCCAATGCATTCAAGACTACTTCCTACTTTCTCTTCTATCAAGTTCAGTGTAACTGGTTTTATTTTGAGGTCTTTGATCCACTTGGATTTGAGTTTTGTGCATGGCAATAGATATGAGTCTATATGCAATCCTCTACATGTTGACATCCAGTTATGACAGCACCATTTGTTGAAGATTCTTTTTCTCCCATTGTACACTTTTGGCTTCTTTGTTAAAAATCAAGTGTTCATAGGTGTATGGGTTAATGTCAGGGTCTTCAATTTGATTTTGTTTGTCCACATTTTGGTTTTTATGCCAGTACCAAGCTGTTTTTATTACTATAGCTCTATAGTAGAGCTTGAGGTCAGGGATCATGATGCCTCCAGAGGTGGCTTTATTATTTATGCAGGATTGTTCTAGCTATCTTGTTTTTGTTTTTTTTTTTTTTCATATAAAGTTGAGTATTGGTCTTTCCAGGTCTGTGAAAAATTGTGTTGGGGATTGCATTGAATCTGTAGATTGCTTTTGGTAAGATTGCATTTCTACTATGTTAATCCTACCTTTCTATGAGCATAAGAGGTCTTTCCACTTTCTGATATCTTCTTCAGAGATTTAAAGTTCTTGTCATACAGGTCTTTCACTTGCTTAGTTAGAGTTACCCCAAGGTATTTTTATATTATTTGTGGTTATTGTAAAGGGTGATATTTCTCTGATTTCTTTCTCAGCCCATTTATCATTTGTATATAGGAGGGCTACTGATTTTTTTGAGTTAATCTTGTATCCTGCCACATTACTGAAGGAGATTATCAGCTGTAGGAGTTCCCTCATAGAATTTTTGGGGTCACTTATGTATATTATCATATTGTCTGCAAATAGTGAAAGTTTGACTTCTTCCTTTCCAATTGGTATCCCCTTGATCTCCTTTTGTTATATTATTGCTCTAGCTAGGACTTCAAGTACTGTACTGAATAAATATGGGGAGAGTGGACAGCCTTGTCTTGTTCCTGATTTTAGTGGAATTGTTTTGACTTTCTCTCAATTTAATTTGATATTGGCTGTCAGCTTGCTGTAAATTGCCTTTATTATGTTTAGATATGTTCCTTGTATTCCTGTTCTCTCCAAGAAGGGATGTTAGATTTTGTCAAAGGATTTTTCAACATCTAATGAGATTATTACATGTTTATTTTTTCTTTCAGTATGTTTAAATGGTGTATTACATTGGCAGACTTTTGTTTGTTGAACCATCCTTTCATCTCTGGGATGAAGCCTACTTGATCATGGTGGATAATTTTTTTATGTGTTCTTGGATTTGGTTTGCTAGTATTTTATTGAATACTTTTGCATCAATATTCATGAGGAAGATTCGTCTGTAATTCTCTTTTTTTTTGTTGCATCTTTGTGTGGTTTGGGTATCAGAGTAACGGTAGCCTCATAAAAGGCGTTTGATAATGTTCATTCTGTTTCTATTGTGTCAAACAATTTGAAGAGTATTGGTATTAGCTCTTTGAAAATCTGGTAGAATTCTGTGCTGAAACCATCTGGTCCTGGGATTTTTTTTGGTTGGCAGATTTTAATGACTGTTTCTATTTCCTTAGGGGTTATAGATCTATTTAAAATGTCCATTTGGTCTTGATTTTACTTCGGTATATGCTACCTATCTAGAAAATTGTCCATTTCTTTTAGATTTTCCAATTTTGTGGAGTACAGGTTTTTGAAGTATGACTTAATGATTCTCTGGATTTCTTCATTGTCTATTGTTATGTCTCCCTTTTCATTTCTGATTTTGTTGATTCGGATGCTTTCTCTCTACCCTTTGGTTAGTTTGGATAAGGGCTTGTCTATATTGTTGATTTTCTCAAAGAACCAACCATTTGTTGGGCAGGTGGGGATAGAAACATGAGAAAGCATGTTGGAGGGCAGAGGAGGAGAGTACTGAAAGAAACTACTGGAAAGGGGGATCATTTTGGGTCAAATAAAAACCTAGCACAAGGGAATCTTCCATAGTTTTACAAGAATGACACCAGCTAAGACTCCTAGCAATTAGTATGAACTGGCAATATCATTTGACCAAATTGGTCCCTCACCCAATTGACATCAAAAAGACTTCATTTAGCAACTGATGAAAGTAAATGAAGACCCACAGCCAAACACTAGCTGGAGTTTTGGGAATCCTGCAAGAGAGGGGGAGAAAGAATTGTAGGAGACAGAGGGGTCAAGGACACCACAAGAAAACCTACAGTATCAGCTAACCTGGGCTCACAGAGACTGAACCGACAATCATTAAGTCTATGTGAATCTGACCCAGGCACTATTCATTTTTCTTTATATTTATTATATTTTTAAATTCTCAATATTTTCAAGTTACAGAATCAGTATTATTATCATTATTATTAAAATATAAAACATGGTATTTTGAGATACAAATAATTTCATAATGAAAACTGACCTTATGTCTTCTCTATCACAATAGAGGAAATATGTGTCTTGTAAAACCTCTGTATGATCCTTCTGGAGTATGTCTTTTTTTTTTCTTCTTGACAATTTATACAATATTCTATGCCTGTAATCTATAATATTTAAAAATAATTCTAAAGAAAAACTTTATTGTTTTTCTACTATAATTATAAACTTACATTTCTTTCTCCAGTAATGAAAAGAAGTCTTATATATGTCCAGGTAAAGCAACACTAGTGTGGTGTTTGCTGTTGTCTGTGTGATTTCTCATTTTGTCTGCAATGTGTCTTTGCAGCATTATTCAGAATTGATGCTCTTCCTTTCTGCATACTGTCTATTAAATTCAAAATATCCCCTTCAGTTTCATTGTCACAGATATGAAGAATTCTTTTTTTAAATTATTTATTGTATTTTTAAATCATATGATTTCATCATTTTCCTTTCCTTTCTCTAAAATCTCCCATATACTGCTGCTTGTTCTCTTTCAAATTCATGGCCTTTTTTATCATTAATTGTTGTTACATACATATATATCTATGAATGTACAGACTAATTCCTAAATATAAGCATACAACATGCTTCATCTGTATAATATTACTTTTATAAGTTTACTTGTATATATATTTTCAGGGCTGATCATGTGGTACTGGATGACCAATTGTGTCGTCCACTGAGAAAGACTGTTTCTCCCATTCTCAGCAATCCTTAGTTGCCTATAGATAGCTCTTTGTGTAGGGCTGAGGCCATCCATGTTAAGATGTCTATTATTGTCCTCTTTCAACTCATGTTTAGGCAGGTGGTTATGTTGGAGAGAGTTTATGGTGAAGCTTCTAATATTCCAAGGAGACAATCTCATAGCAAACTTCTTGGTTCTCTGGCTCTTACAATATTTCTTCCTCTTTCCTCCCAAAGATTCCCTGTACCTTAAGTCTGATGTATTGTAGATGTATTTGTAGGGACCAGGCTCCACAACTCTGCATAGTGATTGGTTGTGGATTTTGGTAATTATATGCACCCGTTGCAAAGAGATGTTTCCTTAATGAAGCATGAGGACTGTACTTAACTGTGGGTATAAGGAAAATATTAATAATATACTGAGGGATTATGATGGTTTAGGGAAGTAGTAGTTGCAAGTGTTCCTCCTTGATCTATGGTTTCACTATCCTGGGTAGTTGGCTAAGTTTCCAGTACCAAGCATGATTCCTGTCTTGTTGAGTGGGTCTTAAATTCAATTAAAGAGCTGCTGGTTACCACCAAGGTACACGTGCCCCTACTGTACTCTTAAGATTATAAAGCCATACTTTTTATTTTATTTCATTTTTGAGGTTATGATTATATCATTTCCCTTCTTCCTTTCCTCCCTCCAAACCAATTGAAGCCATCCTCATTTTCCTTCATATTTGCATACGCCTGTGTGTCTATGAGCATGTCAGGGAGATTGCTGGTAGAATACAGAATATTACATAGTATCCCCTGAATCTGGAGTTATAAACAATCATGAGGTACTTGACTTGGGTCCTAGAAACCAAACCCTGGTTCTCTACAAGAGCCGTAGTGCTCTTAGCCACTAAGCTGCCTCTTTACCCTTTTATTTTTGTTGTTTTTATTCAACACAGTGTGAGTAGTTCTAGATGAAGCCACCGGGCAAGGAAAATAAACACAATATACTAAATTAGAAAATAGGAAGTATAATGATATTTCTTCACAGAGAATTTGGTATTATAATGAAAATTGGAATGACTCAACAAAAAATACATGTAATTAGAAAGGGAATTTCACAAAATATAAGTCAGCACTAAAAAAAATGAATTTCCTTGTATTAACAACAAAAAGTCTGAAAGGAAATTAAGAAAATAAATCTATTTACCACAATGTTAAAAAGAATAAAATAGTGGGGCCAGAAAAATAACTTTGAATAAAGTGTTTGCTTCTCAAGAATGAGGACCTGAGAAGGTACACTCTAAAGATTGCCAGTTTTGGGGCTGACCAACCCTGCACTTCCCAGGCCCAGAAACAGGGTTATGTGTTCACCTACCTCAGCATCCACTCCATTTGTGATCTGCTGGAGCTGGGAGGTGGGGGGTTGGTGGTGCATGGGCTTGGTCCTTCAGACCAGAGCTGCAGTATCTCCATAACAAAAGGCATCAATAGAATGTCCAGGAAGAGTCCCATGAGGGCCCAGTTTTGATGGTGTAGCAGAGACAGGGGCCTCAACCCAGACCAATGATCCTTTGTGATGATTGCCTGCTCCTAAGAAAATGTATGGATAAAGGAGTTTGCTGCATGGCTCACTATCACACTGTTGCTTCCATGACCAGATAGTCTCTTTATCTCCCTGCCTTCTTTCCATGTTTTTCTCTTAAATTTTATTTTGTTTTATTCTGGTGGTGGCGGGAGATGGGTGGGATTGGGAGGCATGATGTGAAAGACACAAATAAGTAAAAAGAAAGTTTTAAAAACAAGGGTGTTCTTGAAGTGAGTAAAGAACCCCAGCTTATCAGTGGAATTTGTATCTCTCCTGGTCATGGATTCAACGTTACCAGCTACCTCATGTTCCTACTGACATAGCTTCCTTACCAGGATGGACTATACCTTCAAACTCTGAACCCAAATAAATCATTGCTCAACTTGCTTTTGTCAGGCATTTTATTACAGTAACCAGAAAACAACCAGGACAGCATCTAAAAGCAAAAGAAGAGTTGTGAGAAAGAGTATGGTGAACATTTTTCTACTTTATTATCTTACAGAAAACCTTCAATTCCTGGTGCAAAAAAAGAAAAAGAAAGGAAGGATGCAAAAAAGGAAAGAAGGGAGGGGGAGAGAGAAAGGAAACATTTGTTTCCAAAGACACCAGAGTTAAAACTTCTTTATCCTTGTATAAGCCAACTCCATTATTTTGTCTTCTTCCAGGGTTACTGTTTGTCTATCAGTCAGAGCATTTTCAGATTTGTGGTACCTTGTTCACAGAATTATGGAAGAAACACAAAACACACAAAAAAATTTTTAAAGGAATTTTTATTAGAGTAAACCAAGAATACAAATTCTGGATACACTACCAAGAGATTCAATGACCCACCTTAGTAGGAATATACTCAAAGGCTGTGGGTGTTCAAGTTGTCCTTAGAAAAACCTTGACAAGGTGGAAGGTTGACTGGGTCTTCATTCCTGTACATTTGGTGCAAGAATAATCTCTATTTAGTTAACACACTTGATTGGCAGCATTGTAGTCTACCTTTCCTTCTTAGAAAATGCTATAATTTTAATTTAACTTTTTTCAACTTATGAAACTGTCAGAAAATATTACCAGACAGAAAGTATAAGATTCAGCATGATGTACTGAAATGTGTATGTATGATATGGTGATAGAGCATAATTTCTGTCTTTTTTACCACAATACAAGACAGAAATTACTGAATAGAAACCACAGAAGGGAACTATCTCCTGGTCTTAAGCAATCAAAGGGTGCTTCTCCACTGTGGTGATAAAAGATTGGCCAATAACAACTTGGACCAGGTAATGGTTTCTTTAGCTTACAGCTTACAGTTCATCAGTGAGCAAAGCAAAGTCAAAGAACATGGAAGTGGAACTGAACAGAAAATTTAGGGATGCTTCTCGCCATTTTGTTTGGCAAGGCTTGCTCTGCTTACACCCTCCCAGGAGTATTACTCCCTACACTGGGATGGACCCTCTCATATAAGCCATGTACTAAGAAATTGCACCCAAAGTCAAGTTCACAAGCCAATCTGATGGAAGCAATCCCTCAGTTGAGGTTCCCTCTTCCCAGGTGACTTAGTTGGGTCAAGAGGACAAAATTAACCAGCATATATGAATTACACAATTATAGACTCTACTCATGTAACTATGTACTAAATCAGGGATTCTTTAACTTTTTCCTTTTCAATCCCATTTCGACTGAGACAATTTTTACACAATCAGACATACAGGTGTATAAAACACATAAAAAGGAATTGCAATGGAATTACTGATAATAACTTAAATAAATTTATTTTAATACAATTACAATTAGTTTCTCATTTTTGTGTGTTTGAGGTGTGTGTGGATTGAGAGAGATACAAAAGACGAAGTGAGGGAGGGCACGCACACGTGCACATCACAAAGTACCTATGGAAATCTTTGGATACGGGTGTCAGTATTCCATTTCCAATTTTTTTGTAGAGATAGGGTTCCTTGTTGATCACTGATAGGTCTCCCATGCTAATGGCCTATTCAGTTCCAATAAATCCTGTCCTGTTCTCTCCTCTCCTCTCTTCTCCTCTCCTCCACTCTTAGGAAAGTTGAGATAACAGTTTTAGCTGGCATATCCAGCTTTATATGGATTCTGGTGATGTGACCTCAGGTCCTCACACTTTTGCAGTAAGTCATTTATTTACTCACTGATCCATTCTCTCAGCTCCGAAGCAGTTTTCTGAAATGTAGATTATTCTTTTCAGCTTTTAAAGGGGGAATTTACACACTTATGACAAAGGTGTACTTATCTATTTTCACATAACCAATTATATCTTAAGTGAATATTTACTATTCTAAGACAAGGCAATCTTCAAAACTTCAGAGTTTATAGATATTTTTATTTTATAATAATCACCTCTCTGTGCAAATTACACAAAATTGCCAAAGTTTGTTTAAGGCCAATTCAGAAATCAATATAAATTCTACCCAAAATCCAAGCCAATATTTATTTAAGTTATTTTATATATGTATATATATGGGAAGGGTGCTCATGTGTTATCAATTTCTATGAAGAATTGCAATGTGATTTTGATGACGATTTTAATGAATCTGTAGATTGTTTTTGTTATGATGACCACTTTCTCAATATTAAAACTACCAATCCATGAGCATGGGAGGTCTTCATATTACCTAGTATCTTCACTTCTTTTTGGTGTCTTAAGTTTCTCATCACACTGTTGTCTTGCATATACAGCAAGCAGATGGTAACAGGGCTATATATGCTGGTATCGGTGCATCTAGGTATGAAAAACCCGTTCAACACAAACATAAACATTGCATGCATGTGCAAAATGAGACATTTTTCATAGTTTTGAAGAAGGCCAATGTATCTGTCACATTGGCCATTAAAGGAGACACTTTAATCTTCAGTAGAGGATGTACAGAAGAGAGCAGATGTTCTAAATTACCTTTTCACGGACATGTTAGCAGTGCAAAATAAGAAACCTCATGAACAATGGAAAAATTTAACTCTATTATAGATTTACTTGATCATTTGAATAATTATTCCCCAGTATTTGACAAAAAATACATTCATGTTCTTAATGAAAATGAGGGAAATCAGCCAGCCAAGGTATTTACTAACATGATTCTTAAATACTACTCATAATACATAAAATGAGAAATTGTGGAAATGATAAACTTCTATTGTAATTCTTCCAGCTGCACTACAGATTCTGACCTTTCTTACACAGAGTAGGAAATTAACTAATATTGGCAGGTCCAAGAGTGTAGATACTGGGAAGAATGTAGATACTGGAAAGAATGTGAACATTGATATTACAGAGAATGTCAATGTTGGCTTTGATAGTTACAAGATGTCAATAAACTGATATAATTATATCTTCTTATCTATTTATCTATTTTTTTCAGTATCTGGCTATCAATCCATCTTTCTGTTTATCTATATTGAATAAAATGACTGGGCCTATCAGTTAGCCCAAACAATCCATAGGCTTCTGTGATTTCAAGTTTAAATTAGTAGTATATTGATTTGATCAACTTAATTTTCTTTTACACATTAAAACAGTAAGGGATCTGCTTTAGCTACTGAGCTTCAAACATTTTCAAAAGAAGCTCATATATTTCAAATGGAACAAATCAATTTAAGTTGAAATTATTATTTTTTACACATGGATTAGCTACAAATCTAGCAACCCTAGAAGAGTCTCATTCAGGATTTCAAGTGAGTGCAAAAAGACATAACTTAGGGAGTTAGGGGTGCACCATCTAGGAACAGCAGCATTCACTGGGGTGCAGTTATGGTTGGACCAGAAGGGACACCTTTTGAAGACAGTGTGTGTAAAATAGTAATACAATTATCTGAGACTATCTCAATAAACCACAAACAGTTACATGTTTATTAAAAATGTTTCATCGAAATGTATATGTCAATGGGAGCATGTTTAGATACTCTTTAAAATGAATGAAGTCCAGCATATGTTGTATCCCCTCTCTTAATTTCAATTCAGTCTCAATTAAATGAGCTAAAGCCAAACTTTCCAGTCAATAACCACATAGCAAGCTATATCCAAAAAAGTAAACGAGAACATGGGAGTTTCTTGAAGAAGTTTGGAATGATTTATAATAGACAAGCCATCTGTCAATGTCTTTCATCATTGTTGTATATAATTTACCTCCCAGTAGAAATTCCAATTTAAGTGTCATGTTTTTATTAATTCTGTAGAGACAAAAGAAAATGCCCTTCAGCTCAGAATATACAAAAGCTGTGTATCCTGATTAGTATACTTTTTATTGCATGTTTTGAGCTACATAAATTTGTAATACATCCCGTTTACATTTCTTTCCAAGTGTGTAATGTTTGCTTTCAGTCTTCCTAATAGAATACACACATTTTACAAATCTGTGCCTTTTCAAATTGTTTTACACTGGATAAAAATTCTTGAAGTTTGTTATATGAATATTGAATATAATGCCGTTTAATATATAACTTGAGATCAAGATTATTAACTTTTAAAATTGGCATTATATATTTATTGTAAATAGTAATACATGACATAAATATTTTTGTATAAAACCATTGACTCACTGATCATATTTCTACAATACCTGTTTACATCCAATTTTTCATACTGCACTCCAGTGTTTATTAACTTTCTTTGTTACCCTACACTCATATTATATGTACATATAAAATCTCATACATGTATATAAAATCTTATAATAACAAGAAGGAAAATGGTGTTTGTCTTACTGAGAATGGATTAATTTACACATTTTTGCATATATATATATATATATATATATATATATATATATATATATATATATATATATAGCAATAAAAAGGAGGTCATTAAGCTGGATGGCAGTGGTGCACACCTTTAATCCCATCACCCGGGAGGGATAGCCAGGTGGATCTCTGTGAGTTCGAGGCCAGTCTGGTTTACAAAGCAAGATCAAGAACAGGCATCAAAACTACACAGAGAAACCCTGTCTCAAAAAACAAAAGTAAAAAAAAAGAGTTCGTTAATTTAGTTAATTTGGAGGGAGGGAGTTGGTGAACAGAGGGATGCTTGGCGTAGGGAAATACTGGCAAAATGGTTCATTTATATTTTACTTTATTCTTTTTACTAAAACATTTTAGAATTTTTATTTATTTAATATTTTTATCTTTTAAACTTAAAGTATAATTACATATTTTTTCTACTTTCCTTTCTGGCCTCTAACACTTCCCATGCACATCCCCTTGCTCTCTCTAAAATTCAGGTCCTCTCTTTCCTTAACTGTTGTTACATATTAATCATATATACTCCTAAATATGTAAGTACAACCTCTCAGTCCATATAATGTTACTTCTTTGTATGATTTCACAGCTGACCACTTGATACTACGTAACCATTTGGGATATTTTTCTTCCCTAAAAAAAGACTATTTGTAGCACTCTCAATATTCTTTAATTGTCATCAGTTCTTCACCAGGGGTTAAGATCCTTTGAGACTTCTCCCTTCCATGTTAGCATGTCTCCTGGTACCATCTTTGTACAGGAGTATATATTTTTAAATAGTATATGTGATGTTTCTGGTAGTTCAGCACTGGAGATGACTCAATACAAAAACAACTTTCAGACACAGAAATTAGTGAGGAGGATGACATGTGGACAGTTTTAACTAAACTGCAGGAAGAACCCCAAACTCAGATTTCCCTTCAGATCATAAGATAATTGGGGAGGCAAGAGTCTATCTATCTATCTGCACTGCAAGTTCTCTAGAGTTAATGAAAATGATGAGTATAATTGTGGGTCCCTCGGGAAATTAGGATTATGATCCAAAGTGTAATACAATTTCTTCAGCTCCTACTTTGATTTAAATGCTCTCCTCTGAGGAAGAGCCTAGACATTCTTCTGCCCTACTTATAAGCCCACACTTCCTGCAGGTAAAGGGCCCTTTCACTGATTTCAGAAAAGACTCAAATCACAAATAATGTTTGCAATTCAGAAACTGGTCCATGAAAATTAAATCTCAGTTATATCTTCTTTGAATTAGAGATCTGAAACCTTTTAATCTGAAATATTTATATACACACGAACAGGGATAAATGGGAAACCAAGAGAGCTCCAAGGTCTGGATAAAAATTGCGAGTTTCTGAATTTCAGGTATACTAACAGTCTGTCTTCTCTTTTTTATTATTTTACTAAATATTTATCTTTAATTTTTTGTTGAAAATAGAATATTTTTATATAATATATTCTGATTACAGTTTCCTCTCCTCAACTCCTCAGACATCCTCCCTGCCTCCCGTCCCTTCTGAATCCATATCCTTTAAGTCTCTCTTAATATATGATAGGCTTAAGCAAGTGTCTCTCTTTTCCTGTGCAAAGTGAGACTCAAGCAAAACCTGCAGAAGAAAGCATTCAGGGAGATTGGAGAGTGGTAAAAGTTGTTAGTGGTCCCTGGAGTTGCAATATCTGCACTAGAGTCCTCCTGCATGATCAGAATTAAAGTCTTCCAGGGTCATGACTCTGTAACAAGGGGACAGGATGCATTCTCTCCATGCCTTTCTCTCTCTTTTTCTTTTAATTTTAGATTAGACCCATGCTTTTCATTCTTTCTACAACAAAGGTGAATCTGCAGCAGCAACCAGCAATATAGCATCCAGAAATGTGCTTATAATTTTATTGTTGAATGGAGGACTCTAGTGAAGAAAGACAGGAGATGGGAAAGGGTTGAATCTGATTTAACATATTTTTTGTGGCTGCACCAGTAGATTCTGTATTAGTGTGAACTAGAAGAAATATTCCCAACATACACCCACAGGTAGAAAGGACTCATGACTGGTGTGGATCATGCTCTAATACAGCTCTATTTTCTGTGTCCACAGATTCTTTTAGAGAAAAATGGACTCAGTAAATATCTCTTTGGTGACTGAATTCATTCTGGTAGGATTAACAGACCAGCCTGAACTCCAAGTACCTTTGTTCTTTCTGTTAATAACAATGTATTTGGAACCTGGCTTTCTGTCATATTAGCAAATAAAAGAAATACTTTGCTCTCCAGTAGAGGATGTACAGAAGAGAGCACATGTTCTAAATTACACTTTCAAAGACATGTTACCAGTACAAAAATAAGAAACTTCATTAACAATGGAAAAATGCAACTCTAGTGTGGATTTAATTGATCATTTGAATAACTATTTCCATTATTTTACAAAAAAATACATTTATGTTCTTAATGAAAATGAGGGAAAACAGTCAAGGAATTTATTCACATTATTCTCAAATAGTATACATGTTACATAGGATGAGAAATTATGAAAATGGTAAAGTTCTGTTGTAATTTACCCACCTGTATCCAAATTCTGTCTATGCATATTTGTCAATGTTAATAAAGTGCCAATGAAAGATGATTTTTTTGAAACTCTTAGTGTGAATGGAACTTTGTAATTTATACAGAGAACATCTGAGTATATTTATTAAAAGCAAACAAAGAAAGTTAAAGAAAACAATGTTCCAGTGCCACATACTCTCTCAAGTTACTGTAGAAGACAATGAAAACAAAAGAAAATCTTGTAACATTTTTCTTTTTGAGTAGAAAGATGTATCTCCCCACTGAGAACAGTGGGAGGTATTGACTGAGCATTCTGAAGGTCTACCAACACTGATCTTTCTCACAGAGTGTAGGAAATCCACCAATATTGGCAAGATCCAAAAGGCACAGATACTGGCTTAGCTAGGCTGTGAGGCTGTGTGTGTATATTGATATCATGGGGGAAAGTTAATGTTGACTTTTATGGTTACCAGGCATTAATATTCTGACATAATTGTATCTTCATATCTATTTATCTGTTTCTTTGTTTTGTATCTGGCTATCAATCCATCTTTCTGTCTTTCTGTCTATTTTGAACAAATGTCTGAGACTGTCAGTTAGACCAAATAATTCACAGGCTTCTGTGTTTTCATGTTAGGTTTTTTAAATCAATTTAAGTTGAAATTATTCATTTTTCTACGTGGAATAGCTATAAATCTTGCAACCCTAGAAGAGTCTCATCCAGTATTTCGAGTAAAAGAGGATATACCTTTGAAGGTTAGTGGTGCACCGACTAAAAACGGCAGCATTCATTGTGGTGCAGTTTTAGTTGGACCAGAAGGGACATCTTTTGAAAACAGTATTTTTAAAGTAGTAACACAGTTTTCTGAGAATATCTAAATAAACCACAAATGGTTAAGTTTTTACTAAAAGTACTTCATTGAAATGTGTATGCCAATGGGAGCACATTTAGATACTCTTTAAAATGAATGAAATTCAACACATGTTGCATCCTCTTTCTTAATTTCAATGCAGTCTTATTTAGATGAACTACAGCCAAACTGTCCAGTCAACAGTCATGGAGAAAGCTATATCCAAAAAATAAATAAGAACATGAGTGTTTCTTGAAGAAGACTGGAATGATTCATAATAGACAAGCCATCTGTCAATCTGTTTCATCATTGTTGTGTATAATTTATCTCCCAGTAGAAAAACCAGTTTTAAGTGTCATGGTTTTATTTATTCTACAGGAACAAAAGAAAATGCCCTTCAGCTTAGAACGTACAAAAGCTTGTTTGTGTATCCTGATTAATGTACTTTTCTTCCATGATGTGAGCTACATAAATTTGAAATGCATCCTGTTTATATTTGTTTCCACATGTATAATGTTTGCCTGCAGTCTTCCTAGTGGAATATATACATTTTGTAAATCTGTATATTTTCAAATAATGAAAGGCTTGTTTTTTAATACACTGTATATTTTACATTTAATAAAAGCATTTGAAAATTTATATATGAATATTACATGCAATGCTGTTAAATATATAGCTTGAGGTCAAGATTATTAATCTTCAAAATTGGCAATTATATTCATTTTAAATAGTAATATGTAACAAAAGATTTTCATATAAAACCTGTGACTCATTGTGCATATTTCCTCCATACCTGCTCATATCTCATTTTTCACCTTTGTATCCCAGTGTTTCTTATGCCTCTTTGTTCCCCTACATTTCTGTCATATGTCCATATCTAATTGCATGTATGCATATAAAATCTAATAAGAATAAGGAGAAAAAACGCTGTCTTACTGAGACTGGGTTAATTTACATATTTATGATACATAGGTTTGTGTGTATATATATAAAGAAAATTGTCCATTAATTTTCAGGGATTTAGTTGGTAAAACACGGGAGTGCTTAGAGTAAGAAAAGGCAACTGGGAAAGTGATGCAGTCCTATTTTATTTTATTAACATTTTTAAAGTTTTTTTAAATTTATTTTAATTTTCTTATCTTTCAACTTAAATATAATTACATAATTTTTCCACTTTCCTTTTCCAGCCTCTAGCCCTTCTCATGCACACCCCTTTACTCTTCTAAAATTCAGGGCTTCTATTTGCTTGATTACTTATATATATGCACATGTATATGTATATATATAGTATATATATATTTGCTGAATATATAAATACAAGCTCTCAGTTCATATAATATTACTTCTTTGTATGAATTCATGGTTGACCATTTGATATTGGCTGACCAATTGGAATAGGTTTATTCCTGGAAAAAAAGACTATTTGTACACTCCCAGCACTCTTCATTTCCTCATCAGGGGTTGAGGCCACTTGAGATTTCCCCCTTCCATGTTAGTGTGTCTCCTGGTATCATTCTTGTTCAGAAATATGTTTTTGTACACAGTATCTGTGAGGTTTCTGGTAGCACAATACTGGAAGTGACTTCCTACAACACTGCAACTTTCAGACGGACTTTAGTCAACAGAAAGATCTGTGGACAATTCTCACCTAACTGCAGGAAGCAAGAGAGGAAAATGCCCAAACTCAGATTTCCCTTCAGATCTCGAGATAATTGGAGAGGCAAGAGTCTGTCTCTATATCTACACTGGGGGCTGTACATTCTCTAGATTAATTGGAAAGGATGAGTATAATCGTGGGTCCCTCAGGAAATAAGCATCATGTACTAGGGTATAATACAGTTTCCTCAGTTTCTTCTTTGATTTAAATGCTCTCCTCTGAGGAAGAACCTAGACAGTCTTTTGCCCTGCTTATAAGCACACACATTCTGAGATTAAAGGCCCCCTTTCTCTGCTTCCAGAAAAGACTCAAATCCTTAATCACAGATAATGTTCTGCAATACAGAAACAGTCCAGGAAAATTAAGTCTTGAGCACATCTTCTTTGAATTGAAAGACCTGAAACCTTTGAATCTGAAATATTTATCCAGGTAAACAGGGATAAATGGGAAAATAAGCCTGCAATAAGATTTAGACTGAAAATTGTGAGCTTCTGAGTTCTAGGTATACTCTGTCTTTTTAAAAAAATGAATATTCACTTATTTTTATTTTATTGAAGAGTTTTTTTTCATATGGTATATTCTGATTAAAGTTTCCTGTCCCTCAACTCCTCTGAGATCTTCCCATTCCCCCTCCATCTATCCAAATCCTTTACATCTCTCTAAATATATGATGGGCTTTGGCAAGTTTCTTCCTTTTCCTGGGTAAAATGAGAGGCAAGGGAAACAGGCAGATGAAAGAATTCAGGGCGATCAGAGAGTATTAAGAGGTGTTAGTTGGCAGCATCTCCATGGAGTTCTCCTTCATGGTTAGAACTCAGACATTCCAGATTCATGACACTGTGACAAGAAGACAGAAAACATTCTCGCCACGCTTCAGTTTTTAGATTTAATTTAGGCATCTGTTTTTCATTAGTACCACAGCAAAAGTGAATCTACACCAGCCACCAACATCGACTGTCCAGATATCTCCCTCCAATTTTATTGTAGGAAGGGCTCTGGTGAGGAAAGACCAGAGATGGATGAATGTTGAATACTTCTTAGTATATTCTTTATCTTGTGATATTTTTCAGAAATCATAATGAAAGTCAATATCAGTTGCTTTGTGACTTAAGATTGTTTGTGGCTGCACAAGCTGATTCTATACGATTAGTCTAGGCTTGAAGAAACATTCCCAACATTATCTGTCACAGTTACAAAGAACCCATGAAGGGTCTGCATCATCCTCTAATGCAGTTCAATGTTCTGTGTCCACAGGTTCCCTTAGAGAAGAATGGACTCAGTAAATCTCTCTTTCGTGACTGAATTCATTCTGGTAGGATTAACAGACCAGCCTGAACTCCAAATGCCCTTGTTCTTTCTGTTTCTAGCAATGTATCTGGTCACTGCATTGGGAAATCTGTGTTTGATAACTCTGACTGTGCTGAATTCTCACCTCCATACTCCTATGTACTTTTTTCTCTTTAACTTGTCCTTTATAGACCTCTGCTATTGCTCTGTGTTCACTCCCCAAATGCTGGTGAACTTTATATTAAGGGAGAATACAATTTCCTATGTAAAATGTATGACTCAAGTCTATTTCTTTTGCTTTTTTGCTATTTCTGAGTGTTATGTCTTGACTTCAATGGCCTATGATCGATACATGGCCATTTGCAATCCACTGTTGTATAATGTTGTCATGTCTCCTAAATTATGTTTGAGCCTTATGCTTGGTTCCTACTTTATTGCATTTTCTGATGCTGTAGCTCACACCGCATGCATGCTGAGACTGACCTTCTGTGATGTCAACACCATCAACCACTACTTCTGTGATATTCCTCCTTTGCTCCAGCTCTCCTGCACAAGCACATATGTCAACAAACTTGTCATTTTTATTGTTGTGAGCATCAACATCATTGTTCCTACTTCAACTATCTTTATCTCCTATGGCTTCATTCTTTCTAGCATCTTCCACATCAGTTCCTCTGAGGGCAGGTCCAAAGCCTTGAGTACCTGCAGCTCCCACATTCTTGCTGTTTCTCTGTTCTTTGGTTCAGGTGCATTTGTGTATTTCAAACCCTCCTCAGCTGGGTCTATGAATGAAGGAAAAATCTATTCTGTCTTTTATACCAATGTGGTTCCTATGTTGAATCCCTTAATCTATAGCTTGAGGAACAGAGATATTAAATTTGCCCTGATGAAAAGCCTGAACAAGAAGAACTTTTGATTGTACAGGGTGGTCTTTATGCCTCTTGTTTTGGGCACAGAGACAGTTTTTATTTGTGGGCAAAATTTCAGCAGAAAACTTTACTGTTTTTTTTTTCCTAGAAAACATTCTGCTTTTTATGTTTTTTTTTTTTTTAGTTTTGCACTGGCAGAAAACCTTGTTATAATCATGAAAACTAATCTCTTTCCTTTTTAATCATAAAAAGAAATTTGAGTTTTCTAGATATTATTTTAATATTTTTAGAGTTTGCTTTCTTCATTTTTTGTCATTTCCATTTTTTTCTATTCTATTTCTTATCTAAATATACTGCAATGAAAAGATATATAAGGTGTGAGGAAACAGGAACTAAAGCATTTCACCTGAGACACTTTCTGAAGACTCAGAGGTTTCAGTCTGAGGATTTGTGGAGTTGGTTAGGTAATAAGTGGTACCTGTGGCTTGCTCTGCTTCTCTGATTTTTCAACCTTCACCCTGATATCTGGCTTTGTTTTTTTTTTTATAAGACCTTTTAAGATTCGTGTTACAAGGAAGTTATTTCAACATAGTCAGGATAAGAGATTGGCATATAAAATAATCATTAAAAGATATATGTATCCATGCTTAATAGAGGAAGCACTCAGTAGACCAAGGCCACCATGGGTAATTTAGCAACCTCTCCACAAGAAAAAAACTGAGGAAATACATCAGTTGTGAGTGCTTGCTTATTATGTGTTAATCCTTGGGGTAAAACCTGATTACTCAGAAAAAAAAATTCTAAGAAGGAATATAGGCTAGGAGTGCTAACTATATTTTACATTATATTAGCACAAGGTCATTATAGACTTCTCATTTCATCAAAAGGTTGCATATTGTATACTTTATGTAAATATATATATATATATATAATTTATATACTTATGCATGTATCCTGATTTCCCAATGAAATGTTGTTACAAAACTATGATTAGAATATTATAAATATGAACAGTGAACAAACTTAAGCAAACATGGGGAATAAAGGTCAAAGTATATGTAATTAACCTTTATACACAAACATAGATCTCATGGAAGCGAACCTATAGATGCCACGTAAAACTGCTGAGTAATCTAGACTTGTCTGGGGCAGAAACAACCTATTCACCACACCTAAGGAGGGATTTTCAGTTATGTCTATTAAAGGAGGGAAGGCAATGTTCAATCCAGTTATAGAGATTTGTGAAGTGCCATAAAATTATTTCCTATTAGTACTCTATAAGGAGAGTATATTTTTCATTCTGTTTATAGAGCTTCATTATTAACCACAGTGAAGTCTTCTCTCAATTAAATGCTTCAAATGCTTCTTAGAGAAATTATGATTACAGGATGGGGTCAAACCCATACCTTCACTTGTGCTAGTGAGTACTTTACCACTGAGCTGCATAAACAGCATACTAATTTCCATTTACTAATGGTGAAAATTTAATAAGGACCTTAATAATTATGAATACCAAAAAATCCCAAAGAATAAAATACTGAAGAATTACTGTACTATTCATAACCAAAGACCTGAAAGATTGGTACAATGAAAATTGCATAACATTGCTAAAAGAAGTTGATGCATAAATACAAAAAACATCCTTTGCTCAAAGCATAGACATGACTGTCTGTCATCCTATCATCTTGAGAGGACAACGCCTAGGTTCTGTGACAGTTGTACTGGTGGCATTCTGATTTGATCAACTAAATTTTCCTTAATATACTAAAACAAAGAGGGAATTTTGAGTAGCCACTGGGATTCATCAGATTTAAAAACTGAAGCTCTGATGTTTTATTTGAAACACATTTTTAAAATGTATTGTTTTTCAAATTTTTACTGTGTATAATCAATGTATGTGATATTGTGTTACCTAAGAATATTTTCATGCAAGAACATGTTGTTATACATGCATCACATTCTCCTGTGCTTTTCTATCTTACCTTCTCCAAATTCTTTCTCTTGTCAATCCTTTCTATTCCCTTGAAAAGTTTCATTTCTACTTTCATGTTATATGCAGACACAGTTTTATATATGTATATAAAATCCAAGAATCACAAATGAGAGAAAAATATATGACATTTTCCTTTCTGAGAAAGTCTTAATTTGCTCAGAATGATTATGTACAGTTGTATCTATTTTCTTGCAAATGATATAACTTTGCTTTTCTTTATGGCTGAAAACTTTCTTCTCATCAGCCATTTCTCTGCTGTTGGACATTTAGTTTGGTCTATACCATAACTGTTATGACTGGCTCTGCAATAAACACTGGTATACAGGTATCTCTATGACATATTGGCTTGGAATCCTTCGTATTAAAGCCTAGGAGTCGTGGATCTTATTATCAAGCTGTTTTGGGGTTTTGAGAAACTTCCGTGCTCATTCTGTGTTGGCTAGACTAGCTTACATTCACATCAGCTGTGAATAAGGATTTCTTTTTATCCATAAACTTGCCAGTATCTGAAGTTTTTATTCTTTGTACTTTTGTAATAAAAACCATATATTATTTTAAATATAGAAATACAGCTTAAGCATTAAATAACACTATAGTAGAAAAATTTGACATAGTTTCAAAGAAAAGAAAGGGAAATTTTTTTCAGGTTAACAACAGCCCCCCATTTTTTGATTCTTCTCTCATGCAACACATCCCAACAACAGCCTCCCCTCCATCCACTTCCCCCTGTTTCTCCCTCTACCATCTCCCCTAAATCCACTACTCCTCAGTTTCTCTTCAGAAAAGAGCAGGCTTCCCAGACATTGCAACCAAACACAACATAACAAGATGCACCGACTATCTCTGGTCTAGTTGTAGTAACACATCCTGCATATGCCTAACCTAGCAGCAAATAGTCTCAAATCAGACACAGAGCAAAAAGGAAGTCACATGCCCAGGTCACAATGCAAAAAAAATTTGAAACACTACTAAGAATATGAAAGACCAAGACAGAATGCTACACACAAGCCCACTAGTACTACCAATGAGAATTATATAGAAGAACCCCAAAACCCAGAATTTATTTATTTATTTATTATTAAGAAATTTTCTGTTCATTTTACATACCAAATACAGGTGCCTCTCTCCTCCCTCCTCCTGTCCCCAAGCCTCCCCTCCCCCAACAAATGTCCCATTCCCACTTCCTTCAAGGCAAGGACTCCCACGAGGAGCAGGCAGAGCCTGGTACACTCAGTTGAGGTAGGTCCAAGCCCCCTCCCCAACCGAAGCTGTGTAATGTGTCCCACCATAGGCACTGGGGTTCAAAAAGCTCACTCATACAGAAGGGATGGATCCTGAATCCATGGCCAGGGGCCCCTTAGCAGGTCAAGCTAAACAATGCAGAGGGCCTAGTCCAGACCCATGGAGGCTCCACAACTATTGGTCCACAGTTCATGAGTTTCCACTAGTTTGGTTTGATTGTTTCTGTACATTTCCCCATCATGATCTTGATGCCCCTTGTTCATAGAATTCCTCTTCCCTCTCTTCGACTGGACACCTGGAGCCCAGCCTGGTGCTTGACTGCAGGTCTCTACATTTGCTTCCATCATTAACTGGATGGAGGCCCTATGACGACACTTAGGGTATTCACCAATGTAATTATTGGAGTAGGCCAGTTCATGTACCTTCTCCACTATTGCTAGTAGTCTAAGATGGGTTCATCCTTGTGGATTCCTGGGAACTTCCCTAGCACCCTGTTTCTCCCTGTTCCCTTGATGTCTCCCTCTATCATGGTATCTCATTCCTTGCTCTTCCACTCCGTCCCTGTTCCAGCTTGACCATCACATTCCCTTATGTTCTCATCCCCCATCCCCTACCTACCCTCTATTGCCCAACCCCCATACCCCAGTTTGCTCACAGAGATTTCATCTATTTCCCCTTCCCAGGGCAATCCATGAGTCAGTCCGTTAGAGTTCTCCTCCTTTTCTAGCTTCTCTAGAGCTGTGGGTTGTAGTCTGGTTATCCTTTGCTTTACATCTAGTATCCACTTATGAGTGAGTACATGCCATGTTTGTCCTTCTCAAAAACACAGAATTTAAAAAAAAAACTCATTTACTTTATCAAACATTTCAAGTACATTAAAAATGAACTCAAGAGGATAAGAATAAACACCTGAGTGATGTTCAAGAAAACAAATATATATTGCTGACTGAAAGAGTGTAAGAGCCAGAGGGCATAGAGGACACCAAGAAAATAAGGCCTTCTAAATCAACCTGAGCAAAGCTCATATGAACTCACAGAGACTGAAGCAGCATGTTTAGGTACTGTATAGTTCTGCACCAGGTACTCTGAGTATATATTTTGTTTTCTTGGATTATATTTTATTTTGTTATATTAAGATTAATTAATTAATTAATTAATATCTAGCCACTAGGGTAATGATTAACAACAGAACTGTTATTTATATTTATAACTGCTGAGAGAAAAAAATCAGTTTCTTCCACATGGGTATATGAACCACTCTAGGACAGGCCTCATGTTCAGGAGGAGCTGACCAACTTGTAATGGACTGACTCCACAGGTTTTTTTTTGTGTTTTTATTTAGTTACAGTTTGGTGGATTTGGTTGTTGTTATTTTGCTGTTGTTTGTTTGTTTGTTTCTGTTTGAGTGTTATTTTATCTGCTTCTCTTATTTGGGAGATTGTTGTATTGAGTTTTTGTTTGTTTCTTTTTAAGAACTTGAATTTGGGGGGGTAGAAAAGGGAGAGGATCTGGAAGGACATTGGGAAGGGAAGAATATTATCCAAATCTATTCAATTTTAAAAAATAAAAATATAAGTAAGAAAGAAAAATGTTCATTCTCCTTAGTAATAAGGAAAATGCAAGTCAAAAGAACTTTGATTTTTTTTTTGTTGTTGTTGTAGGTATAGGTTGTGCTACAGACTCCCAAAACACTAAAAGCTATTCTTTTAGCTGATGATTGCCATTCCATCCCCAAGTTGGAAAGTGAGTCCTTTATTGCTTAAGGAACCATGCACTTCCACACAGAAACCAGAGACTCAAAACTAGATTTGATTCAATAGTTTTAGGACCCTAAGGAATAGCTTTAATGGTACCAGAAGGTGCCATGCAAGCTTCCAAAGGAGGGAAGCAAGCAACAGTTCTATCCAATTATGATGTCAGTAAACCACAACAATGACTAGCAGGACATGATAACTTGATTGGTATAACAGTGGCATGAATACATCGGCAGTATCCTACAATTCTATAATAGGATTCAAGACCCACTCAATAAAAGGAAAATCATATCCAGTAGTAGAAGCCTTGCCAACTACTCAGAGCTAGTGAGGTTGTAGAGGAGAATCTACAAATGCCACTTTACTAAACCAGCATAAACCCTAACTTATTGGTGAAATTATTAAAGCCACTCCACGTAGTTAAAAGAGAGGTTTATTTTGTGGGGTAACTCACAAGTGAAGGGATAGTTTACAGGGTCTGGAAAAAGTGTGGGGCAGTCTGGCGGTGTTCTCTGGAGAACTCGGCTCGGTCTACCTCCAGCGTCCAGGGTCCAGGAACCAAGACGGCCGGCACATCCGGATCTCGGGTCTTCAGGGTCCTTCCTTGGCCCCGCCTTGTAGGTGTGACAGTTACTGAAGCCTCAATGGGGGTTGGAACTTTCAGATCAAAGCTGGAATGGCTACCCACTACATCAACTAGATTCTAAATATTTCTTCTTATGCCCATAGTTAAGTGAACTTATTAACCTTCATTAAAGAAACTTCTCTGTGCAACACATGGAAACCACTATAAAAAAAAAAACTACAAACAATCAAAATGCAGAGCTAGATCAAGTCCCAAATGATACCTCTATGACACACTACTGCAGGCTCAAGATCATTGCAGTAGGGCTGGTGGAAAGATTGTAAGAGCCAGAGGAACAGGGAATTTGTTGTGAGATTATGTATCCCAGAAATGTCAGAAGCTACACCCATGAAGTCTCAGCAACATGGTGCCTAACCATGATCTGAACAAAGATGATATCAATAGATGTGCTTATGTAGATTAAGGAAAGATCAGTGCTTCTCAAACCCTAGAGAAAACACTAGAGTCAACTAAGGAATGCTGAGAGCAGAGAGGGAGAAATGGCCTTCCCATCTAAGAGCACAGCAATTGGTTATCCAGTGTGAAAAGATCATCCTGGAAAATGTGCATGTAACTCATATTTACACAGACAGGACAGGTTTCACTTTTATACTTAGCATTTATATTTCCATACATAAACACACACACACACACACACACACACACACACACAGACATACACATACACATACACACAGACGCACACAAGTGTGTATGTGTATGTGTATGTGTGTATGCATAAACAAAGAAACAGAGATGATGAATTTGAAAAAAGATGGAAGAGAGAATATATTGGAGGAGGTAGAGGAGGGAGGAAATGGAGAGGGAAATGATGTGGCTATAATTTCAAAACAAAGTACTTAAATAAAAAGCAACTTAGTGTAGAAAGGTTTTACACTTCTAGATAACAATCTGTTGCTGAGAGAAATAAGGGAAGGATCCTGGAGGCAGGAGCTGAAGCAGAGACCAGGGAGGATGACTACTTACTAGCTTGCACTTCATGGCTAGCTCAGCTGCTTTCTTATAGAACCCAGGAACACCTGCCAAGAGGTGGCACTGCCCAAGGAGAACAAAGCCTTTCTACATTAACCATCAGACCAAAAAGAAAAAATTCAAACAGGCTTGTTAACAGGCCAATCTGGTGAAGGCAATTTCTCAGTTGAGATTTCTTCTTTCCAAATGACTCTAGCTTGTATCAAGTTGATATAAAACTAGCCAGCACACCATGTACAGAACAATGACTGATATTTACTCAACAGACCCATATTTGATGCAGAATTGTTAAACAAGACTAGTTCATACCCTGGTAAACATCTAGATTTCCCAGTATATTTTCTCAGTGAGTCATTACCTAGATAAGACAGTTATACTTGGACAATAATCCAAAATATCAAAGTGTTATTTTGTGTCTTTGATTAGGGGTTAATAGTGTCTTTGATTAGGGGTTAATATATTATTTACTTGATAGAGACCCTGACCAAAGTAAGTACTTTATTAGAGTGTTAAAAATCACTCTTAATACAAACATAAATATAAATAATGTAACTTCCATCTGCATAGGGCAATTATCTTAAAGGCACCATGTATCTCTATAAATTGAGTACCACCAGCACCTCCGAGGCTTCTCTGTTCTCTGTGAATGTTACTTCACCCACTTCTTCTGACTCCTGCCTGATTATGTTGTAAGCAATCTCTGCATTTACTTTATAGATTCATTATCTAAATGGGTCCTTGCCATTTTCCTTTCAAACCACAAGTACAAAAAGAAAGTAGGAAGAACACAACTGGCCATAGAATGATGTCTTCTAATGTCTGAAACTATCACAGGCAATGTCTTGAGAACAAATAGGGAGCATATGTTCCAGAGGAGAGGGAAACAGCTAACAGCTGTTCCTGAGTGGTCTGATCCTATTGTTGCAATAGCAATGACCTGGGATTAAACCAAATACGGTATGCAAGAAATCTACTGCTCAACTGAAGACTATAGTACAGGTATCAAAATCAAGAAGCATGACATAGGTCACTCTTTACTGTTTCCATATATTTTGTAGACCAGCTGAAGTTATGAATGCATTCATTCACTTTCAGTTAATAATAAATCTAAAAATACAAAAATTGGAGAACAGTTACTAGACTGTTTCTTATTTTAGGATTTTGTTCTTATAGGCTGTTTTCAGTACATTTGTTCTCACAAATTACTCTCTATCTTGTGATAGTTTGTTCATAGTAGTAAACTTTGTACAGTCTATTCTCTACCAAGACACTGCTCACTCAGCTAAAAGCTCTCTAAAGCATTTTGTACACTTTTGTATGAGAAATCGGATTCTTACTTAAGCCAATCATCCACAGACACAGTGGTCATCTTCCTTTCCCACAAAAGGAAGCATTAAACTTTTGTCATGAGAAAATAATGATATAACAAAAGCACAATAGATGTAAATATCCTAAAGCAAAACACAACAGACAAACTCCAAGAAAGACATGTTGCCTCATGTTTCATTGCAGTGTAATAAAACTAAAAATATATGAGGGAAAAGAGGTAAGCATGAAATCAAGGGTCTGAAGATTCATACCCTGATTAAGGATCCTTGTATGATTTTGTAAATTGTTAACTTACCTGAGCTTCAGTACCACATTCACATAATGAAAATATTTTTTAAAATGTAAATGTGTGAGTTTATATGTCTAAGTTAATGCCACACAGCTGACAGGTGACTGTTTACACATAGTATTTACATATGAAATCCATGGAAAGTCAGCATGGAAAGATATACATGTATTTGACATAGACTTCTAAAAGGGCTGTTTTCTCACCCAGTGGACAAAGACAAGAAAATAGACAAAAAGAGATATCAAGTGAGTGTTTCAAGTAGCAAATATGATTGATCTTGCAAGGAAGTATAAATGTCACAAATATATGATGGCAATGAAGTATAAATACCCAACCTTTTTTGTTGAATATCATAATTATAATTAATAAAAAAATATATGTTTGATGATGTAATGATGAGAAGAAATTGTACATATTAAAAATACACATAGCCTACTGTAAAAAATTACAAAAAAGTCAATATCCAATTTCAATCTCCATATGAAGAAATCACAATGAAATAAAGTTGCCACTAAAAATATACATAGAGAACCTGTCCATGTTGTATCTATATGGAGATTAGATTGTGACAAAACATTCTGTTCAGGGTTTTTTTCAAAGCAACTTTGACATCTTTGTTCCTCAAGCTGTAGATTAAAGGGTTCATCATGGGAACCACAATGCTGTAAAATATGGAAGAGAACTTTGCCTCATCCATAGATACAGCTGAAAAGGGTTTGAGATACATAAATGCGCTTGACCCAAAGAACATAGAAACCGCTATTATGTGAGAACTGCAAGTGCTGAAGGCTTTGGACTTGCCAGCAGTGGATTGTATTTTGAGGATGCTGGAGAGGATGAAGCCATAAGAGGTAAAGATGACGACTGTGGGCACAATGATGTCTTTTCCTGTTTCAATGAACAGTTCTATCTCATTGACATAGATGCTGGTGCAGGAGAGCTGCAGTAAAGGGAGGAGGTCACAGAAATAGTGATTGATGATGTTCCTATCACAGAAGGTCAGTCTCAGGACACAACCAGTGTGGATCATGGCACCAGAAAGTCCCATCAAATATGAACCAAGCATAAGATAGGAACATTTCTTTGGAGACATGACAACACTATACAAGAGTGGATTGCAGATGGCCACATAGCGATCATAGGCCATTGCTGTCAACACATAACATTCAGAAATTGCAAAAAAGCCAAAGAAGTAGAACTGAGTCATGCACCCCATGTAAGAGATAATGTTCTTCTCTAGTATGAAGTTCATCAGCATTTTGGGTGTAATCAAAGAAGAATAACAGAGGTCTATGAAGGACAAGTTAAAGAGAAAAAAGTACATGGGTGTTTGGAGATGAGAATTTAACAAAATTAAAATGCTCAAGGACAAATTTCCAATTGCAGTTATCATATATGTTATTAGAAAAATGAAGAAGAGGGGCATTTGGAGTTCAGGCTGGTCTGTTAAGCCCATGAGAATAAATTCAGTTACTGAAGAACCATTGGCCAAAGACATTCTTCTTTCAGGAATCTGTAGAGACACAGGAACCTCACAGATCTTCCAATACTATCTACTCTCACCAAGTTGAGATACAAGTAGGGGTGTCTGTAAAGAATGAGCTGATATCAGTGAAACCATATCACACTATCATGAAGTGAAATGGTAATCCCTTTCCCATGTTAGAATCTCAGTTATATATAGCTGAAAATATCCATAACTGTGTCCATTGCTGAGCCTGGGGATCTTTTGTGTTAATATGGTTAATTAACTAGAGAGAAGAGTGAAATAGAATTGTTGAGGATAGAATTCATTATACTCTCTTCTCTTTATTCCTTCAGGTTGTTCTTTATATTGTTAGAAATTATAAAAACTTGGTGCTGACCACAGTTTGAACTGTGTGAAGTTAATATCAAGAACTCTGTTTCAATAAAAAAAAGTGAAGAAACCAGAGTCTAGGAACGCTTAAGCTACTTCCAGGGTCTCAAAACACCTCATGAATATAAAGGAATATGAGATCTGTCCATGGAGAAGCAGATCACCTAGTAAGATACCACAAATGGAGTGTCTACTTATTCTCTGGACATATCGATCATCTTTCCAGGAACTGCACTTGTATCTTAGGATTGAACAAAAGGGGGAGAAAAGGGTACATCAAGATCCTCAGATTTTTCTCAACCTGAAGTCATATGTAAACATAAAATTCAACACACTTGATATAAAATCCTCCATAAACTTCCATATATGTACAATCTAGAAGAGTTGTGTAAACTGAAATCAAGGACTATGGCTGTAGGTCTCTGTGTAGTGAAAGTCAGACACCTGGGCTAAATAGAAAGGAAATTCAATTGTATATTATAATCAGGTTCTGGGGGATCTGAATTCAGCATTATTACAACAGTTGAGGATATTATAGTCTATACCTGTGTTTGCTACAGGATACAACTTAAGTGTAAAATAATAACTACTTATTTATCATATGTCATCTTTACACATTAATGATAATCATTATCTTAAATGAAAAGGAAAACACTATGAGGAATAGATTTTAAAACTTACCCAGTTTAAGAAAAAAAAACCTTGTTGATACCTAATTATTGTTATTCTTCAGTTTTCCTAGAAGGGTAATATTGAGCTCTGAGCCTTTAGTACTTTTGCTTTTTAAAAGGATGATGTTAAAAATTCTCATTATAGGATGCCTTCTGGTCTGTTGCTCATAATTCATAATGCTACTATCTTAGCTACAAAAATGTCAGAAGGAAAATAAACACTATTCCTTTTATCACACATGCCACTTGGTGAGACTCCAGAAAAGTCATACAGGTATCATTTCCTTTTCCACTGAAATGATTAAGGTAAAAAGCTTCTCAATCTCTTCAACAAGTACATCACATACACTAAAGCAGGGAATGAGGTGATTACATTTATATGCTAGAATATGATGTACCTTTATTTCCTTAGAGATTGAATATTTTAACCAGACATGAACTTCTCTTTGGGGATTTTACATTCTTCATGTTTGAGCCAATATTAAACTCCCATCTTCCAATACTTTCTTATCTAAAGAAATTTGTCATTGTCTCTTTATCTCTGTTTATGTTGTAATGCTAATATTCCAAAAGCCTATTCTCAAGGCTTTACTGTTTTATCAAAATATTTGAATGAATGTAATAACACATTTCATGCATTATCTCCCTTAATCATTTTGCTAAAATATTAATTATCTTTGCTTTGCTAGTCTGTGGATGAACCACAGGACCTTGTACATATTAGACAAATACTTTGCCACTTCGGCTACTCTCCAGCTTCCAAAATCACTATTTATATGTTGTACATTTCCACATGTTTTATATGAGCATTAGTTACTGCTTGATTATGCCTTTAGATGTAAAAACCAATAGTTCACCCAATGCTAGCATGTTCTGTGTTTGAATCCCCAGTGTATACCTTCTCACGAATATAATAAATTGGAAAAGTTACTTTATATTTCTTTGCCTATGGTTCTTCTTGTTAACCTATGGAGGATAAACACACTATGACATTTCCTGGATTATTATGTCAAACTAATGGATGAAATATTGCCATGCATAAGAGAAATAATGAAATTTCGTACACAAATGAGCTCTTGGATTTATGGGAGGATATGGCCAGATTACTTCATCATGCATTTAAAATGCTCTGAATTCAAAGTATATTTAAATCCTTTGCTTAAATTATACTGTTGGTGTTACTAAGAATACTCAACACAGAAATTCTGGAAATGTGCAAACTACAACTTCTCCTACCTGTCAGGTACCAGACATGGTGTTGTTCTGGTAATAGATTAAAGATGAGATTACTATGGGTATATGTTTGTCACATCTTTTCAGTTGCAGAAGAAACAATGACCAGTAAAATGTCATTCTACCTTGCTACCTTGATTTATATTTGTTCATAGTATAAGATTCAGCACATATTTTGTGGTCTTTGGGACTCTATTTTATAGCCCAGTAAATGACTCACACATTATATAAATATTGTCCATTGGTTTCATATAGCCATCCATATTGTGTCTATATGTCAATATATTTGGTAAAATATATTATGAATCATTTAAATCTTGAAGAGGCATGCTCTTATAGGCTGAATCTTTTGAGACCACCTCCAATTGATTATGAATTCCATGCCAGATTGTCATGTTCAAAAACTTTCATAGTAAACTGAGCTATATAATGAGACACAATATCAAAAATGCAATACTCCCTAAAAACTGGAGAAACAAAATTAATTAAAAATTGAATCAAAGTATAGTTCACACACTATAGTAAGAATTGTCAGACTTTTTCTGCAAAGTAGGATTGTACATAGTTTATGGTCTGTAGAACATTACTGTATACAAATTCTGTTTTTGTCAAACAAAAAATGAGTGTGGGCAAACTTCTACCAAATTTTACTTTAGATACTGAGGTTATACCATAATTGTGTAGGTATTTTCTATCACAAATGGAGTCTGGGAGTCAATGAGCAACACAAAATGGCAGGGGGGTAAGGAAAGAAAGAATAAATCAGGCAATAATGTAATTACATGGATCTCAATCATTTTACTATATTTTTCAAATTTTGTATATATGGGTATAAGTGGGTACATGATGTTATACACATGTCTGGGGTATGGGGCTGTACGTATGCATGAAAGCCACAGGAAGACTTCTCATATCCTGCTCTATCATCCTTCATCTTATCTTTTAAGACAGGGTCACTAATGAATCACAGAGGTAGGGTCGTGGCCAGCCCCCAAAATTTTGTAGACATAATATGTGCATGGCCACACCTGGCTTTTCATATGAGTTCTAGAAACTTGAATTCATTCATGTCTCATGGTTCCTTAGCAAGTACTTTTACTTGACTAGTGATGGAAATCATCAACTCTTCTAATAATAAGAGTGGATCAATGTATTGAAAACAAGATATGAATATCAGGACATATATCAAGAGCTTGACCCACACTGCCACTCACCTTCTGAGGAGGGCACTAACACTTAAGATCCGACCTTGGGTGCTTTCTTAGGTCAAAGTGAAGGCTGAATCTTTTGCTAGTGAGTCTCTGAGGTCAGGGAGCATGAAAAGATTTCATCCCCTATCCCAAGTCATCCTTTGAGTCCTTGAACACCCTGAGACTTTGGATGCCACCCTCAGGTTTCACTCTGAGGTTATGAGGTATGCCAGAACTTTGGAAACCATCACAAATTTTCTTGTTTGGTCAAAAAGCATGTGATGTTTTCATTCCTCGATTTCGGTGGCTCTCTTAAGTCAAGGAACACACTGAGGCCCTGGACACAATGGCAGTCTCCACACACTTTAGATTTTGCACTCTATCTATACCTTATGCACTATTCAAGTCACTACACCATTTTGTCCTTGTGTCCTTTATGTTGCTTTGATAAAACATACCAACAAAAGAAACTTTAACGTACAAAGGGTTATCATTGGGGATAAGTCTAACAGGAACTAGAGGCAGCTAGTCATTATCACAGTCAAGGGTAGAGAAATAACAAGTGCATGTATCTCTATATTCAACTTGTTTTGTCCATTCTTCCACAGACCTGGACCCAAATCTAAGGAATTGTGCTACCCACAGTGGCATACACATAAGTTAGCATAATCATGCTGATCCCTGCAGGTATTCTCACAGACCAACTTGATCTGGACTATCTTTTATGGAAACTCTTCTCAGTTGATTTTACCACTTTTAAATTTTGACTTCAAACTAGTTGTAAACATCTCTAAGCATCGGAACCAGTGTATTATCAAGGAGGAAATCATTTTCTCTTTGAGTTTCCAATTGTTTCTTGAGGAGCAAAGAGAATACTGTGAATAAAACTACATACCAACTCCCTTGTCAGCTAGCATGTATCTCCACATAGATCTTTGACAACAGTGACTCCACTTGAGAAAGATGTTTGTCATACTGATGATTCACCACTCTCCAACACACTTGGAGAGATGTAGGCTCAGCTCTCTATGTTTACTGTGATTTCAGTGTTCAGACATGCATATTTTCTACAAAAGGCATAGTAAACAAGTCTCTTCCCTTATCAAGGGCTCATGTAAATTAATGGTGAACCACCCACTGACAGTGACAGAAAAAGCAAATCTGTGGACTAATGGAAAAATTTCCATGTTGACCTCAATAATAGACATGTCTACATATTCCTTTTGGGCAAGATTTTTTAATTATATATCCTTAAAAGTTATATGATATGGAATGCAAATATGCTACATGCCAAAGCTCAAACTTTCATATTGTTACATATTGTGCATATTTTTTGTTGTGTATACATAGAGTATTGGTAGAATCTCATAGTCTTTTATGTCCTACAAATGTTGAAATGGTATACAAATGTGTCTTTCTTGGATATAAATGTCTGATTAAATGTTTATGCAAAAACAGTGAGTAATTGAGTCAATATGTATTTATTCTTGCAATGAGCATGTAGTTTCTATGGAATCCAAGGCTAAAAATGACAATTATCTTCACCTTAATGTGCGGAGACAGAGGAGAAATGGGTCCCTATGACATATAGTTAAAGTTACACATACATTTTATAAAAACATATGGTTTTTAAATGTGTCTGTGCACATGTGTTTATATGTCTATATGTATTTGTACAGACATGAAAATATACACACATGTATATGTACATATATATGATTGTAAAGTTCAATATAAATAGGAGTAGAATGTTCTTAACAAATACTAGAGGAAGAAGAAATTAAAAAGCAGATATAAATAATTTCATGTTCTATTTTTAATAATTTTTTGAGATTATAATATAGTTAGATTATTTCTATGTAAAACAAATTGCTAAAAGGTCTTACTAATAAAAATCCTGGAGCCAAATATTGTGGTTAAAATTGAGAGATCAGAGGACTAGAACAAGCCATATCCAACTTCACCTCACCAACACCTCAGCTTATCCTGTTTCCAAGAATCCTCAGACTGAAAGTCTTTTGAGTCCTCACCCCTGAGGATCTCAGTTGAACTGCTTAAGAGTCTCTAGTTCCTGGTCCTCATGCCTTATATTCCTTTCTGCTTCCTGCCATCACTTTCTGGAATTAAAGGCATGTGTGCTTCCCAAGCAAAGGCATAAAATCTCAAGTGCTGGGATTAAAGGCATGTGCTACTTCACCTGGCTCTGTTCCCAGTGTGGCCTTGAACTCACAGAGATCCAGAGGGATCTCTGCCTCCCAAGTGCTAGAATTAAAGGTATGTGCCATCACTACCTGGCCTCTATGTTTAATCTAGCGACTGGCTCAGCCCTCTGATCTTCTGATAAGTTTTATATGGGTGCACAAATAAAATATCACCACATTTCTACCTTTTCTTTCCTCTCTCCAAATCCTCCCATGTACCCCCACCTTTTGCTTTCTTTAAAATTCAAGTATTCTTTTTCTTTAATTGTTGTTTCTTTGTCAGGAGTATTCTTAATATACAAATGTGAAATGATATTTTTATTAAGGCTGTCACACATACATTATATATACATGTATGTATACATGTATTAAGTAGTTCTTCTCTTTTGTTGTTTGTTATTATAGACATTATCACTAGAGATATTGAACAGTTTTCCCATATTGATTAAAATAATATTAAGTTGTCTGCATGCCTATGTGGAGAACTGGCCATATTTGCTATTTGAAATCAAATATGAAATTCTTTTTGTGTCTCATGTATATAAATATGTGTATTTATGCATACATAAATTAAGTGACAAATATATATGCCTGTCAAATAATTATTTCCTTTTCATGGTGGGGAATACAAGAGACAAAATGGCAATGAACAGAATCATTCAAAATCCAGGTAAGCTTACCAAGTATGTGATACAAGGATGATATTTAAATCAAAGACTCCTAGTAGTAGTGGAGAGGGTGCCTGAATCAATTAGTGACAACCCTAATTGTCATCATAGAACCTACATGCAGTAACTGATGGAAGCAGATGTAGTGATCCACAGTCAAGCACTGAGCTGAGCTCCTGGAGATCAGTTGAAGAGAGAAAGAGGAGGGGTCATATGAGCAAGGAAGGATCAAGGTCATGATGGGGAAAACCATAGAGACAGCTGACCTGAATTAGTAGGAGCTCAAGGACTCTGGACTGACAGCTGGGGAACTTGCATGGGACTGAATTCGGCCTTCTGAATGTAGGTGACAGTTGTGTGGCTTGATCTGTTTGTGGGTCCACTAGAAGTGGGACCAGGACTTATCCTGGGTTCATGAACTAGCTTTTTAGAGTCCATTCCCTATGGTGGGATGCCTTGCTCAGCCTTCATTAAGGCAGGAGGGCCTTGGTCCTGCCCCAACTTGGTATGCTAGCCTGTGTTGACTTCCCAAGGGAGGTCTTACCCACTATGAGAAGTGGATGGGAGTGGGGTGGAGATTTGGGTGGGGGCAGGAGAATGGGAGGGAAAGGGAACTGTGGTTGGTATACAAAATGAAAACAATATTTAAATAAAAATACCATAAAAAGTAATATGGGAATAGGAAGAAGCAAAGTGTTAGGGAGGTCCCCAGAAATCCACAATGAGGACTCCATTATAGACTACTGGCAATGGTCGAGAGGGTGCGTGAACTGACCTACTCTGGTGATCAGATGGCTGAATATCCTAACTGTCATCATAGAACCCTCATCCAATGACTGATGGAACCAGATGCAGAGATCCATGACTGGGTCCCAGGCAGAGCTCCAGGAGTCCAATCGACAAGAGAGAGGAGGGATTTTATGAGCAAGAGATATCTTGACCATGATTGGAAAAAGTACAGAGACAACCTGCCAAACTAGTAGAATCACATGAACTGTGGACCAATAAATAGCTCAGGAGCCCCCACGGTACTGGATCAGGCCCTCTGGATAAGCAAGACAATTGTTTAGCTTGAACTGTTTAGGGGGCCCTGGCAGTGGGAATGGGACCTGTCCCTAGTGTATGAGCCAGCTTTTTGGAACCTAGTGCCTACGGTGAGACACTTTGCACAGACTTGGTGTAGGGAAGAGGGTTCAGACCTGCCTCAACTGAGTGTACCAGGCTCTGCTGACTCCCAGTGGGAGACCTTGCCTTGGAGGAGGTGGGAATGGGGAGTGAGTTGGGGGGGGTGAGGGGTGGGAGGAGGGAGGACAGGGGAGTCTGTGACTGATATGTAGGAAGAATGAAAAATTTCTTAATTAAAATAATAAAAAATTAAATCTATTGAAAAAAGTAATAAAGTTTTAAAATAATCAGATATAAAATTCAGTCTAAAGATCCACACAAAATCTGATCAACTTGCTATTTAATTTTCCTTTAAAATTTTACACACAGAGATTTCAATTTCTTGAATCTTTGACCTGTTACCTTTAACTTCTATTCCTCCCCAGGACCTTATCTAAATGCCTCTTAAAATATTTTGAGCCATTTCCCCAAAGAAGTCAGACCCCAGCTTGAATCAAGAATCTTTAACTTTACCAACAAAACATGCATCATACGTTTTTAAAAAAGAAAGAGCCAGCAAACAGTTTTACTGAATAAATATGGCTGCCAACAAATAATTACTAAGGTGAATCTATAGATCATCATAAAAAATAAGAATATACCATAAATAAGTCATCATATCTCATTTTAAATGGAAGGTATATTAAACAGGGTGGTAGGTTTGAAATCAAGAGTCCAAATGTTCATGTACTTTAAGAATCCTGTGTCATTATGTAAACTATTAATCTCATGAGCTTCAATATTATATGTTTGTAATAGTGTATTTTAGCAATAAAATGTGCTTATTAATATTTAAAAGGTAAACATCAAACATATAGTAAAACAATGTTCTATGCACCATAAGTAGACCTGCAATGTACCCACATTAGACAATGGTCAATACAGAAATATCTATACCTATTAAATACTGGCATTAGAGAGTAATACATTCTTGTCCAGTGGAGTATTGAAAGACATAAACACAGAGACACAAAGAGGATTTCATATTTCATTTCAAATGGCAAATATGGCCAGTTCTCCACATAGGCATGCAGACAACATATTCTAATCAATATGGGAAAATGTTCAATAACAGTCTATAATAACAAAAACAAAAGAGAAGAACTACTTAACGCTATTTTAAAAGAGGTATGAAAGCATCAATTCTACACACAGTGAAAAAACAAAACATATATAAAAGAAAATGATGAGGATAACTTCCAATTTCGATGAATATGAAAAGAAACAAAACTGATGTTAAAATATTTTAAACAAAACATATTAAATATAATATATTATGATAAACTACATTAAGTTAAAAAAATCATATCAAAAATAGCAAACAGATACTCTCCCCATGGTTTAACTACAGGCTCAGAGAAATTCAGTTTCTGATCAATACATTCTCCTGCTCAAGGTTTTTCTCAGAGCCACTTTAACATCTTTGTTCCTCAAGCTGTAGATTAAAGGATTCATCATGGGAACCACAATGGTATAAAAAATAGAAGAGAATTTTCCCTGATCCATAGACACAGCTGAGGTAGGTTTGAGATACATGAATGCACCTGATCCAAAGAACAGACAAACAGCAAGCATATGGGAACTGCAGGTGCTGAAGGCTTTGGACCTGCTTTCAGTGGATCTTATTTTGAGGATGTTGGAGAGGATGAATGCATAAGATGTAAAGATAATGACTGTGGGCACAATGATGTCTTTTCCTGTTACAATGAACAGTTCTATCTCATTGGCATAGGTGCTGGTGCAGGAGAGCTGCAGTAAAGGGAGGACATCGCAGAAGTAGTGGTTGATGGTGTTTCCATCACAGAAGGTCAGTCTCAGGATGAATCCAGTGTGGATCATGGCACCAGAAAACCCCATCAAATATGAACCAAGCATTAGATAGAAACATACCTTAGGAGACAAGGCAACGTTATATAAGAGTGGATTGCAGATGGCTACATAGCGATCATAGGCCATTGAAGTCAGCACGTAACATTCAGAGATGACAAAAAAACAAAAGAAGTAGAGCTGGGTCATACATCCCGTGTAAGAGATAACATTCTTTTTTTGTATAAAGTTCATCAGCATTTTGGGTGTAATCACAGAAGAATAACAGAGATCAATGCAAGACAAGTTAAACAGGAAAAAGTACATAGGTGTGTGGAGGTGAGAATTTAGCACAATCAGAATGATCAAGGTCATATTTCCCAATGCAGTGATCATGTATATTACCAGAAAAAGGAAGAACAATGGTATTTTGAGGTCAGGTTGGTCTGTTATCCCCAAGAGTATGAATTCGGTTACCAAAGAACCATTTTCAAAAGCCATTCTTCTCTCAGAGAGTCTGTGGAAACAGAAAAATAAGTGAAATTTCAGGGGAAAAAGGAATTTTTAAACATAACTTCCCCTTCAAATGTCAGTTTTTTGTTTGAATGTCAAAAAACAAATAGCTTCAGTCTTGAGCCCACCTTTCAAGCTACCAGTATAAGTAACAGCATTGTCTCCCTCAATTAGCATCTCAGAGGTTAAATACATTAAAGAGTCTCACTAGTATACCTCAGAGCTTAGCCCAGTGACCTAATATGCTAATTTGACAACTTGAAAATTCAAAGGCAAAAGATAAATTTGGTGCACAAGGACACAATTATCCTTTTTTTTTTCTAATCATTTCTTTATTGCTTCTGTCTGTTCTTGATACAGGGAAAAGTTTTAGCAGTCTGGTGGTAATCTATATCCAGACTGGATTTCAGTATACTTAGAATCATAAGTGGTATTTCCAAAATCAAGCAGAAGAAATTGAGTCTGTGACTTGTTATGATACAGCCAGTGTCACAAAAATTCATAAATCTAGAGAAATTGCCATGTGTAATGGAAATAAAGCACATTGAATAAGAATATTGCAATTTGCATGTCTACGGACTCTGACCATTCTCTGTATATCTAAGACATTTTTCTCTCAATTTCTCTTGAGCCTTAAAATTGCTTTTCATACAGAAAAGTACATATTATTAATTGTTGGACTCATTTTGATACAATGCCACTATGAAAACATAAAAACAAAAATAATAACAACAGGAAAACCTCACTTTAGAAGAAATACTGCATCATCTCTATTAACATTTATATTCTCATAAATGGACAAAGAATGGTGGTCGCTGGAGCTAGGGGGAAAGAAAAAGACCCCAGGGAAGAAAGTTCAATTTTGCAAAATAAAAAGTGTTTAGAAATCTAATTCAACATATTAACATCAGTTAATGGTGATTTGGTAAGAAAATTTACCATATCTTCTCATTATAGTTATAATTACACAAACACACGAATGTGTATCAATGTATAGGAGAGGCATAAGTAAATGAGCCTTAATGACACATATTTTCATCCAGGGTATGTGGTCAAAATGAGTATTATACATCATAAACCCTTTCACATAGTATTTATTTCTCAGTAAATGTGTTCAATAAAATTTGTGATTTTAGTATGAATAGATTTTAAAACTTACCCTATTTTAGAGAGAAATTTTATGGACCCCTTTTGTTGGTAAATGTCCCTATTATTAAAGAAAGACTGTATCAGGCTACAAAGTACTCAGTTTTTTATTAAAAAACAATGCTTCATAAAATTAATTTCTGATGTGCTCTGAACACATTTTGAATCACTGTTTATGTTTATTAAGTGTAGTCATGATCCACTAAAGGGAAAGAAGAAAAATTAAAATTAAACCACGTTCATTTTTATCATCCTCAACACTTACGGAAACACCACACATTTCATATAAGATTAATTGCATAAAGAAATTAGTTTTAAGCAAGATAGAGTCTTTCTTAGCTTCTCCCCAGGAAACATATTGCAGATATGAAAAGGAGATGAGGTGATGGTATTTAGATTCTTACCCATGGTGGGCCTTTACTTCCCTGGGGACTCAATATATCATTCAGGTGTGCCCTTCTCTTTGGGGATTATACATCCTCCATACTTGAGCCAATATTGAATCCCCATCTTCCAGCTACCTTCTCTTCAGGGAAAACTGTTGTTTTGGTTATTTCTCAGTTTTTCACCATGTCTTTAATGTTAATATTTCATAGAGGCTATTCCCAGAGTCTCTTTTTTATTTATAATGTCTCATTTAATCATAAAACTATAAACTTTCACAAGAACAAATAGATATATTCAGTTTATGTATTTTCCCAGAGATGTAATCTTATTTGTCCTACTTAATTAGCAATCATTCCATTTTTTCTGTTTTATTTATTTATTTATATTATTTTTATTTTTTATTATTTTATTTATTTATTTAATTTTATAATTTAATTTAATTTTACATATCAGCCACGGATTCTCCTGACCTCCCACCTCCCGTCCCCCTCCCAGCCCTCCCCCAACCCAACCCCCATTCCCATCTCCTCCAGGCCTAGATGAAATTATTTCCATAGTATGTCATTATATGCTTCAGGTATTCTTACAAGAATTTCTTGCTAATATATTTTTAAATATCTTTCTGCTTGTTTTATTTTTGTTTTTGTTTGTTGGCTATAGCTCTGTGGATGTATGCATGTAGGTTAGACTAGTTCTGAACCACTGAGCTGCTTTCTTTAGACCTCTAATACTATCAGCTTTCAGGTGGGACAGATTAAGACACATGCTTAAAACATCTGGGATGCATAGGAAAAACACCTAGGACACTGTCACTGAAGGGTTAATGACTAAAATCCTCAGGTGGCCAGGGAATTTCTGGACAGGAAAGTTGACTTCATTAATGACACCTGTGGGCCAGTAGGATCCAGGGAGCTTCTCTCCATGGGTATCTATCACTTTGACACTGCTGGGGAACTGGCCTACAGACGGACTCTCCTATCACAACCCTTATCCATTGCACAAAGCCCTCAATGCTCATGTGCCATGTGCCAGCAGTCACTACTCCCACAGAAAGACTATGGCCCCTAGGTTGTTCTGATTTAAGGAAACATTCTCTATATGTTTGTCTGTTTCTTTTATTTCCAAAATGTTTCCAGGGATGCTGATCTAACAGTCACTGGAGATTTTCATTTTGATACTTTTGTTCTCAGTGCATGTGTGCTTGGATACTTGACCCTCACATTGTTTGAATATTTTTTAGGGGTTGTATATGGTCACCCAGGTCCTCTCAACATTTCAGTGTGTTGGGTAAAATATATTAAAATTCCATCAAATGACACAATGTTGTAATGAAAATCTTCAAGAAGTTAGGACGAGAAGACTGTAAGTTTCAGGTCAGCATGGCCAGTCCCGCCACTCCCAGGACAGCCTGGACTATACAATGAGACCATAATATAGGAACATCAAAACATTATTTAAAAAGTAAAATAAATTACAAATTGAGTCAAATGATACTCAACATACCAAATTAAAATTTGTCAAAGTTCTTTTTTTCTTTTTTTTTGGCAAAGAATCCAGTTAGTAAATATTTCATACTTTGTGGACCATAGGATGCTGTTCCTGTCTTGTGAAGTGTGTGTGTGTGTGTGTGTGTGTGTGTGTGTGTGTGTGTGTGTGTATGTGTTTAGGAAATAAGAGATAATTAATTCTGGAGCCAAGTGTGAGTGATCAGAGCCTAGAATCAAAGATATGAGTCTCAGCAGATACAATTTTATAATGTGGAAGCAGATTCATAGAGTATTTATGGTAACAGAACAAGTTATCATTCAAGGCATTTAAAAAACGCATTGACAGAAACATTAAATAGATTAAAAAGCAGGCAGAAGAATCTACACTTAAATCTCACATGTTAACTGCTGTCATTTTTGGCCCATGCATTGGTGGAGAGTAGAGTTTTGTTAAGTTAATACATTCCAGGGGTTTTTAAGTTTATCAAGGTATTGGATGTGGCAAGTGATGGCTCTTTGGGGCTGTGAAGATAACCCCAAAGATACTGTAATTAGGCTGTCAGATCAGCAACATTCCAAACTTTCCAGACTCATAGAAGCGTTTATTGGTTGACCAGCTATGCAGGCAGCTTCTTTGTGGGAGTTCTCCTTTAAGGAATGGCCCATCACTGATGGCCTTGAAGCTGCTCATGCCTGTCTGGCTACCTTAAAATCTCAAAAGCTAACTTACATTCTCAAAATCAGCTCTGTTGTGGGATATTTAACTATGTAAACGTGTGATACTATTGTTTATGTCTCAGAATATTACTTTAACTGTGTACAAGTGTGTTAGCATTTTTTTCTGCTGCCTTTAAGGATGTAAAGATGTATTACTTTTGTTTATGCTGCATTTTCTTTAATTATGTAATGTAATGATGTGTTGCATTTGTTTCACCTTGTCTGCCTAAGGCACCTGATTGTCCTGATAAAAAGCTGAATGGCCAATAGCTACACAAAAGAGGGATAGGAGGGGCTAGAAGGCAGAGAGGATTAATAGAAGAGAGAAGGAGGAGATAATGAGGGAGAAAGAGAGGGAGATGCTCCAGGGCCAGACAGCCAGCACACAGTATGACATATACAAAGAAAAGAAAAATCCCCAAGGCAAAACATAAAGAGAAACAGATTACAATAAGAGCTAAGGAAAGGCCAAGCATTCATAACTAATAAGTCTCCATGTCTTGATGTGGGAACTGGCTAGTAATCCAAAAGAAAAAGCCTGGTACACAGGTCTGTGGCTAACTCATGAGTCCATAGATTAACTAACTAGAAAAATCAAGTATTTGTGTATTCTGTACAATTCCTAACATGAGAGAGGGAGAAAGATTACTATACAGAATATGAATGAAAAATCAGGAATGCAGAAGAGACTGAAGTATGTTTTTATCAATAAGTGATGTAGATAAATTCTCAGTAAAGTTTATTTGTAGAGGGATGAGGGTATATATCAGTGGTTTCATGTATTAGCACACAAGAGGTCCTGAGAAGAAGGTCCAGAAGAAAGTGAGAAGGCAGAGAGAGGGGGAGAAAGGGAGGAAGAAAGGAGAGAGAGACAGAGACAAGTGACTCAGACTCAGACACTGTGGTTGCCAGGTATTGATGTAATAATTCTTATACAAACACCAAGGTTCAATGACTGCAATATTCTTTTTATACATATGTCATTGTGAAACATTTTCCTAGAAGAAAACTGTTTTCAAAGCCTTACTGATTAAAACTGCAATGATTGGTCAGGTTGAAATTTGTAAGCCCAGATGTTAATTACCTTATCTTGGGCTAGCATTAGTCTCACTTTCCAAATGACATTCCTTGCCTGGCTCTGTGTGAAAATAACATCATGTGATTAATAGTTAAAAACTATGGAATTGATTAGCTAGGCAGCCCACAAATTTCCACCACCCTTAAAGCTAAGAATGTCGTCAGAGAGCTTCTTGGGCCTATAGTTCCCCCATCTTGCTGTAACTGCCTTTCTGATGTACCTACCAACCTTTTCTAAACTCACCTTGATGTATGACTTCCTTGGTTCTGTAAACTATAAAACTTCATGAAACTACTCCCACACTGAAAAATGGAATTTGAGATAACTTAAATCTGTTTTCCCAGACCATGATCACTCAAAATGGCTCAAGAATGAAGTCTTTTTCCTGTTAAGGTAAGAGCTGTTTTTTTTTTTTTTTTTTTTGGTTTTTCAAGCCAGGGTTTCTCTGTGTAGCTTTGCGCCTTTCCTGGAACTCGCTTTGGAGACCAGGCTGGCCTCGAACTCATAGAGATCCACCTGGCTCTGCCTCCCAAGTGCTGGGATTAAAGGCATGCGCCACCACCGCCCGGCCTAAGAGCTGTGTTTTTTGCATCAACATTGTCATTATCACATATTACTTTGAATTCCTATTATTTCAGTAGGTACCATATCATACACATCCACAGTGATCTCAATGCAATTTGGAAAAGTCCAACTTATAAAATGAAATCATTTTACTATCTAAGCATCTTTATCTCTTACCTAACAGTTGAATATCACAAGGATAAGACAGCTGTAAGAAATTAAACAATTGGGAGGCAGAGCCAGGAGGATTTCTGTTAGTTCCAGGCCAGCCAGGTCTACAGAGCAAGATCCAGGACAGGCATTAAAACTACACCGAGAAACTCTGTCTCAAAAAAACCAAGGAAAGAAAGAAAGAAAGAAAGAAAGAAAGAAAGAAAGAAAGAAAGAAAGAAAGAAAGAAAGAAAGAAAGAAAGAAAGAGAAAAGAAGAAAAAAGAGGAAAAGAAAGTGTGGTCTTTTTAAGATATACTTGAAAAGATATTTTATTTGAGTATTATGGTAATCATAAAATGGAAATCTATTGCAACTGTCAAAACGAAAATGGAAAAGATTCAAATGGAATCATCCCTGAAAACTAAAACATTGCCAGAAAATATCAATCTTCAAAAGAATATATCAAGTTGAGAAAAAACTGTCACAAAACTACAAAATAAAGAAGTAAAACGGCATTAATAGATCCTCAACTATCAATGATCACATAGGAAAAAAAATCAACTAATCCTTTTATAAAAAAAAAAGACTTAGGGTGACTCAATGAAGCAAAATAAGAAGCATACATATTCTGTCTACATGAGACTCACTTTAATTTTAAGGAAACAGAATGAAAGTGAGGAGATGGAAAAAGAAATCCTGTGTAAGCCTAATATGATGAGAGTATGAGTAAGAAGAATGATATCTGTCAAAATGGATGTTAGGTCAGCAGATGTGAGTTGAAACAAAGAAGACATTATATAGTGAAAATCTGGCAATTCATTAGGTTTTTACATTTTAAAAAAGAAACTATTTTGAAAGGAAAATGGTGGTTTGGGTGGCATTTGTTCAGTGGCAGCTGTGGCAAAGAATGGGAATGTATATTACCAATATACATTCTATACATGTATAAGTATTACAAAACATTTTATTTTAATGTTTAGAATTTCATACATGAATGTTTTAATTAAATTATTTCCACCCATCTCCTTTCCTTTTTTCTATCTCTCAAGTTCATGACCTTTTATTATTAATTATTACATATATACACAGGCATATACATACACACACAACTTAATGAATTCATTTATGGTGCTCTTATGTTAATGTATTTGTGGAAGAACACTTAGGATGGACTATCAATTGCAATCTCTTTATCTCTCCATGTCTCCCTCTGTGTCTCCCTCTCTTGCTCTTTCACTTGCTCACTCTCATTTACCTCATATAAGGCTATTTAAATTTTGCTTTATATATTTAATATATATATATATATAAATATATATATTTATATATATTAAGTAGTGTTTTCATCAAGAAAATAAGTATCAAATGGTAGGGAGAATGCCTGTCCACCATCTGTGTAGTAGAAAAGTCGTCTGAAATTTCCTTCCAAATGTAACTACCTCATGATCCCCAATATCACATTATCACTGGCTTCTCCTTTACGACTCCTCTTCTACCCAGTCTTTGAGACCTCCATCGAAATAATCAATATTGGTTGCACAGAGCTTATCACAAGAAAATTAATTCATTGAAGGAGAATGCATAGAACAGAACATTTTTGGGTTAATAAAATAAACCAGACTCAGAAAAACAAACACAGGTTTTCTGTTCTGTAGGACCTGAAAACACAAGAGGAAGAGGTCTAGTGTGACCTAGAAGATGGGAGAAGAAAATGCAATAGGGATGAATGTTAGGAAATTACAATGATGTCCATGTATGGAAATGACAAACATTATTTTGTAGGATAAATAAAAATAATAAAATGAAATATGAATAAGTTATAACTATGTAATGTGAAAACCTTTGAAACAGATACATATTCACTATGAACTATTAATAAAAAGACATTTATAAATAGTTCATGTTAATGCTTCCAGTTAATGTTGCTTATGTTCACATATTTGGAGATGACCACTTAGGATGGACTATGACTTGCAATGTCTCTATATTATATTGTGTATGTATGAATGTTCAAAAATAGGTAATTTAAGTTGACTTATGTGGAAGAAATTCAATTTTTACTTAAATATCTAATATTAAAATAAATTCCAGACATGTAAAATCTAATTGTAAATTTTACCAATGCCAGCAGTCTGTTGTGGGGGTATCTTTGTGGATTTCTGTGGGCCTCTCTAGCACTTTGTTTCTTCCTATTCTCATGTGGTCTTCATTTACCATGGTCTCCTATTCCTTGTTCTCCCTCTCTGTTGTTGATCCAGCTGGGATCTCCCACTCACCCAAGCTCTCTTTCCCTCGACCCTTGCCCTTCACTACCCCCACTCATGTCCAGGCTGTTCATGTAGATCTCATTCCATTTCTCTGTCATTGGGCGATCCCTGTGTCTTTCTTGGGGTCCTGTTTTCCAGGTAGCCTGCCTGGTGATGTGAGTAGCAGTCCAGTCATCCTTGTTCCACATCTAGTATCCTGTTATGAGTAAGTACATACCATGTTTGTCTTTCTGAGTCTGGGATACCTCACTCAGGATGATTTTTTCTAGGTCCATCCATTTGTCTGCAAACCTCATGATGTCATTGTTTTTCTCTGCTGAGTAGTATTCCATTGTCAGACTGCTGGCAATGGTCGAGAGACAGTCCGAATTGACCTACTCTGGTGATGGGATGGCCAAACACCCTAATTGTCGTGCTAGAAACCTCATCCAACTACTGAGGGATCTGGATGCAGAGATCCATGACTAGGCCCCAGGTGGATCTCTGGGAGTCCAATTAGCGAGAATGAGGAGGGTTTATATGAGAGAGAATTGTTGAGACCAAGGTTGGATTAAGCACAGGGACAAATAGCCAAACAAACGGAAACACATGAAATATGAACCAATGGCTGAGGGGTCACCAACTGGATCAGGCCCTCTGAGTGGGTTGATTGGCCTGATCTGTTTGGGAGGCATCCAGGCAGTGGCACCGGGTCCTGTGCTCATTGCATGAGTGGGCTGCTTGAAACCTGGGGCCTATGCAGGGTCCCTTGGCTCGGCCTGGGAGGAGGGGACTGGACCTACCTGGACTGAGTCCACCAGGTTGATCTCAGTCTGTGGGGAAGGCTTTGCCCTGGAGGAGATTGGAATGGGGGGCGGCCTGGGGGAAGGTGAGGAGGGCGGGAGGGGGGAGAACAAGGGAATCTGTGCCTGTATGTAGAACTTAATTGTATTGCAAAATAAAAATTAAAAAAAAAATTTACCAAATGTTTTCAGTTTTCAAATTGTCATCTAAAAATAAATATCAACAAAACATTATAATTGTTGTTATAGAGAAGGATTGCTTTAATTCTAAAACCCTACAGAATAATATTAAGAAGAAATTGCAGATCAACACACTTTATAAATGTAGATTTTTTTTCTTGAAATTTTAGCAATTTCAGAAATGTAAAAATCAAATCAAGAATATTACTTAAAATTTAAAGGAATGGCATCGGGATTAGTGTTCTGTGAAACTCCTAGAGGATAGCTAAGTGATTAATTAAATTAAATGAATAAAAAAATTCAGATTAATCATACTATGATTGTGAAAAAGGTACAAACCCTTCAGACATCAGATTAATGTCTCATTATTTTTACATTCTAGCCATGTGGGCTAATATCTATATCCAGGTCGCATTTGAATATGCTTTAGATCTGCTCACAAGTCTTCACAACCTGTATAGAAGTTACAAATCAATGGGGATTAAATATGGTTTCAGTGTTCTGATTGATCCTTCTTTGACCATTTCATGTATTTATAAAATATTCTTGTGATTTTCACCCTCACCACCCACTCTTATTCCACTTCCAGTTCCCCTGAAACCTTCTTGTTCCCATAAGTCCCTGTCCTGTTTTCATGTATTTCCCCCCTAGATTAAAATTAAGTTTGGGACTCACTAAGTAAGTTTACTACGGTTGTTCATATGAGCATGGGAAGGGATTGTTTACTAGAGCATGGTAAACTTACCAGTGGCTACACCACTGGAAGAAATGACTCCTCTAGCAGCCAATAACTGCCAATAATTCTTCAGGAAGTGGTGGGTTCTCACATTGTCCCTCATCATCATGACAAAATGATGACGGGCCAGTTTTGTGCAGATCATGTGGGGGTCACCATAGTTACTGTAAGTTCATGAATGTAATGGTTATGACATATCTTGATGACAACACTTCACATCACGCCTCTCATCACATGTTTTTCCTGACTCTCTTGCATGATGCTTTCTGAGACACAGGAGTAACACAGCTATCTCATTCAGAGATGAGCACTCAACTCTCACCTGTTCTCAGTGTTTGGGCCAATTTTATGTGTCTCTACATTAACTCTGCTACTCACTACTAAGATAAACTTCTCTGTAGGGCTAAGAGAACCTAATTTACTGATAGAAGCATGCATTTAAAACTGCAATTTAACATCATGTTCATTAGCAAAACAAAATTATTTGTTAGGTTCCCTGCTAGGGTTTATGGCCACACTTTCCATGGGCTTCTGTGACGTAAACATCAAATATACAGTGGTTTGGTACTCCTAGAATAGTCATTCTACTATCGGGCTGATGAACACATTGTCCCTGGCAGGAAGATAATACAGCTTATAGGGTTCACATTTGGGTGAGGATGTTAATAACTTTTTCAGCCAGCATCCAGCATGACATATTCTGCTATCAGAAAAGCTAGTCAAAAGGGTAGAAGCTTCTAGCTCAGTTCCAGCCTGATTTATCTGTGTCTTATCCTTAAAGTGCATGGTGCCTTCAGCAATAGGATCTAGCCTTCGTTGACCAGCAAGACCAACTACAATGTCCTTTATTTTATATCTAACCACAAGTCATAAAGAGGTATTGCACAACTGGAAACAATATGTAATTTTTTTTCTGGAAGTTGTGTTGTCTACTCCTGCATGGTGTTTTACCTCAGTGTCTGTTGGTGTAGTAGAATATCATGATTAAGGCCACTTGAGAAGAAAAGGGTTATTTCAGTTTGCATCTCTGCAACATAGTCCATCATTAAAGGGATTCAGAGCAGCACCATAAGGAAGAAACCTGATGGCAGGAACTAAAGCAGAGGCCATGGAGGAACACTGGCTTGCTGACCCTATTTCGTTATAGAACTCATGACAGCCTGCCCATGAGTGTTATCACCCCCTACTGGGCTAGGCCATGTTACAGCAATCATCAATCACATAAATGCCCCATAAAACAATCTTATGGATGCATTTCCTCAACTAAGGTTTCCTTTTCCCAGATAACTGTAGCCTAGGTCAATGTTACATAAAAACTAGCCAGCAAAAAGATTGTCTCCATTGAAATATTCTTTAAATTACATTTTTAACATATCTTCCTGTTTAGCATACAAAAAAAAAACAGGGAAACTGTCAATATTTGAGAGGAGTAGCAATAATGTAGCCATTAATGTACCTTCAGCTACATTATCTTATCTTTATTAGTTATCAGGAAAGGTATAGATTCTCTTAATGGCAAATATTAGTCCACACACTAATCAGAGTTATGATATATTAATTCATGTACACTGCAAGCAAGCTCTGAAAAAAATCTAACAACAAGCTATTCATTTGCTCCCATGCATCCCATGGGAAAGGAATTGGTGAAGCCCTGATGAACAGCATATTGCAGGTTCTTCCAAAACTAAAAGTATATCTACCGAGTGATCTAGCTATCTCACTAATAAGATCTGCCAAAGGACAGATGATTTTGAAATTGTGGTATGTAAAAGAAATTCAGTTTGTCTTCAAGAACATATTGTTTTACCAAAACAAAATGATTTCCCCCAATTTTTAAAAATGCCATTGAACATATATCAGAGATGCAGACATGGGTCCATTATGTCATCTTTATTATTGAAAACAACTAATCTGCAGGAGTCCTGTGACTTTCTCTTTTCTATTATCTAAAAAAAGAATAATAATACACTTTTTAAAAATTTCCTTAAGCAAAACTGACCAGAAATTGTAAGTAAAATACATTAAAACCTTAGTGAGTTCATGACTAGACAGAACTACATGGTAAGTTTAAAACAAAGAAGAAAGGAAAGAAGAAAGAAAGATAGAAAGAAAGAGAGAAAGAAAGAACAAAACCTCAGATTGCCTTAAGAATCTTCACAACTATATGTGTATTTATTTATTTGTTTGTTTGCTTATTTATTTATTTACTTATTTTACATCCCAGCCAACGCTTCCCTCCCTCCTCTTCTCTCAGTCCTTTCCCATACCCTTCCTCTGTTCCAACCCCAACTCCACTCCTCCTCTGTTTCTGTTTAGGAAAGTACAGGTCTTCCAAGGATATGAGAGGATCAGGAGTTCAACTTATTCTTCACTACCTAGTTTGTGACAATCTGGGATATGTATGAACTTATCTCCACATTTAGAAAGATAAAAACACAACAGTAACACAAAAGACACATTGAGGCTGGCAAAACTGGATATCTACATACAAAGAAAAAGAAGTATACCATCTCATCCTGTATAAAAATTAACATGAAATTAATGAACAAGTTTTAATGAAACACTTTAAAGTTGGAAGATAATGTGAAAATATGAGGTGAGATACTCCAAGACAGACACAGAGACAATGAATTTCTGAATCAGTAATTTTACAATCCTCTCTCTCTCTCTCTCTCTCTCTCTCTCTCTCTCTCTTTCTCTCTTTCTCTCTCCCTCTCTCTCTCCATATATATGCATATATATATATATATATATACATATATATATATATATATATCTGTGTGTGGATACATATATACACATATATGTGTGTGTGAGAGTATGAGTATGTGTGTCTGTGTGTATATATCTGCCTACAATTTTTCTAGCCATGTTATTTTCATTGTAGTTATCTTCTGTTTACTGTCATGAATTTATTCCAAGGTATCTACATTTTTGAGATTATAATAGAATTACATCATTGCCCCCATCCCTTGCCTCTCTCTAAACACTTCCAAATATTGCTCCTTGCTTCCTTTCCAATGCATGGAGCTCTTTCTTCATTAGTAGATATTTAATGATTGGATTTTTGGGAAATTAACTGTCTTTAGTCCGTTGTCATCATGGCTCAAGGCAGGAAGTGTGGCAGCATGCATCAGACATGGTAATGGAGAAGGAGCTAGGAATCCTACAGACTAATTGGCAGGCAGCAGGAAAATACTGTGAGCCACAAAGCAGACTTGAGCTTCTGAGACATCAAAGCCCACCCACCTAGTGAGGCACTTCCTCCAACAAAGCCATATCTACTTCAGCAAGTTCACACCTCCTAATGTCACTTCCTGTGAGCCTATGGGGCATTTTCTTTCAAACCACCACAATATCAAAAAAAAAAAAAATGAATAGGATTGCATTAAAAAAAAGTGTTTCCCCACAGCAAAAGAAACATGAATAATAAATAGAACAATGTGTTTACTGCTCTTCCTTCAACAAGAACTAACTGGAGTATATTATAGAACTCAAACATGCTAATCACCCAAAGACCCAATATAGTCATTAAATGTGCAAAATAAGTTAATACTTATCACAATAATATATATAAGAGGCACACACACACACACACACACACACACACACACACACAATTCAATACCTGTAGCTATCAGAATAGAAATCAAAACTACATTGATCTACCATCACAATCTAACAATGAGTATAATCAAGAAAAATAAATAATAAGCAATAGCAAAGCTGTGGTAAAAATAATCCACCTGCCCTGCAGCAGAAAATGTAACTATGGAAATAATGAGAGATTACTCAAAAAATAAAAATGCACTAACACATAAATGGGTGTTAGATGTTTAAGGAATCAAGTTTAGTACACAATATAGTTAGAGATAGACTCATGATTATTATAGCACTATTCACAATAACACATTTTGGAACTGGCATAGGAATCCAACAGTTGAGTTTCAACTACAACTCATTACATTAGCTCATGGAGTTGTCCTCACACTCCTCCCAAAATAAAAATAGGTCCACATTTTCAATCATTCTCCAACCTAATGTTACATGACATTATTTAAGGATAAAAAATTCAACCAAAGCTTTATAAAGAGTGGAGAGAAATTATAATCCTTAAAGCTCTATAATGCACATATATAAAAGACATACCTTGTAAAATAGCTGGTTAATATTTATAAAATAAATATAACAGAAATTATTGACATAAAAACGTCAAGTGCATATCATTTACAGTTGCAATGTAGGGTGTATTTAATAGCCAGTTAATAAAAACATCTGGATCATGAATCATTTACCTTTCAAAGGGACACTGTGATGTCCAAGAAAGGAAAAAAATAATCAAATTCACACTTCATTGCATTGACAAATGAGAGCCATCTTACCACAGGATACATGGACAATGCAGAATTACTTTGTGTAACCATAGACAGATCTTTTCTTTTTTTGATACATCCCATAAAAAGAATGATAATAGGGGTTTAACTAATTACTGCTATTCTTAATTAAAATGGTGAGAGATTTTTCCCAATAATAAAAAATAAAATGAAATTTATAATAAAATCATCTGTAGGAACAAAAATATTCTAATATTCTACAAATGATCAGATTAAAAAAAATAGATAAAAAGGTGGCTTTGATTAAAGCCATAGAAATACTCATTGACAAAACTATACTGATAAACATTTTAATTTGGTCAAAGCCTCCTCCTGCTGAAGGTTTTTCTCAGGGCGACTTTAACATCCTTGTTTCTCAAGCTATAAATTAAGGGGTTCATCATGGGAACCACAATGGTATAAAAGACAGAAGATATTTTTCCCTGATCCATAGATCCAGGTGAGGAGGGTTGAAGATACATAAATGCACATGATCCAAAGAATAGAGAAACAGCAAGAATGTGGGAGCTGCATGTACTAAAGGCTTTGGCTATGCTTTTAGTGGATCTCATTTGAAGGATGTTAGAGAGGATGAAGCCATAAGAGGTAAAGATAATGACACTGGGCACAATGATATCTTTCCCACCTACAATAAGAATCTCTATTTCATTGATGTAAGTGCTGGTGCAGGAGAGCTGCAGCAAAGGGAAAAGGTCACAGAAATAGTGGTTGATGGTGTTTCTGTCACAGAAAGTCAGTCTTAGGATGCATCCAGTGTGGATCATGGCACCAGAAAATCCCATTATGTATGAACCAAGCATAAGATAGGAACATACCTTCGGGGACATAGTAACATTATACAAGAGTGGATTACAGATAGCCACATAACGATCATAGGCCATTGACGTCAGAACACAACATTCACAAATGGCAAAAAAACAGAAGAAATACAGCTGGGTCATACATCCTATGTAGGAGATAACATTCTTCCTTACTAAGAAGTTCATTAGCATTTTGGGTGTAATCACAGAGGAATAACAGAGGTCAATGCAGGACAAGTTTAAAAGGAAAAAGTACATGGGGGTATGAAGGTGAGAATTAAGCACAATTAAAATGATCAAAGCTGCATTCCCCAGTGCTGTGGTTGTATATATTAGCAGAAAGAGTAAGAACAGGGGCAACTGGAGATCAGGGTCATTTGTTAATCCCTGTAGAATGAATTCAGTCACCAAAGAACCATTTTCCAAACCCATTCTTCTTTAAGATAATCTGTAAACACAAAAGTATATAGTAACATTATAGGACCACAAAAAATTACTGCCGTAGCTTCTATTACATTTGTGAAGTACATGATGGGAATGCCTATATATCTGAGTTCACAGAAATTACTGTCCATGCTATCAGGATGTAGAGTGGTATTTCCTCAATTAGAACATTAAAAGCTAAATAGAGTAGATTAATCACTAGAAATCTAAAAATCTGTGATCATTGCTGTCACTTACTATCATGACATATGTCCAAGTAAGAGGAGGCAGAACAAGTAGAGAATTCCAATCCCTCATCTCATCATGTTATCATTGCTTCAGCCCTAGGTGGAAAATGGAAAACCTGTTGCAACCTAGAGCTAACCTCAACCAGATACATCAGGACTACCAAGATTTTTTCAAAATAGAAACTTATTTTAGATTTAATCAGCGTCTAGGAATGATTATATTTTCATGCTTGCTACCAGAAAAATATTAATCTAGAAAGATTTGAGATGGTCCTCAAGATGAAAATTACTGACTGTGACATTGTAATACTTGTGTCTCCTGAAACTTTCAACACTTTGTACTGTCTTTTCAAGGACTCTCTTTTGGGAATTTCATTGAGTCTTAGAATTGCATAATATGAAATGAAAAGGCACTCATGAGATCCTTGGAATTCAATATCAATCTACTTCACAAGACTAAAGACAAAGACACTAAATGGAAATGCTATGTATTCTCTCCAGTTACATTCATGAAGAGAGATTGTTCATGGCTGGGTCCATAGGGTTAGAAATCAAGCAGTGCATGATAAATTGCAATGTAATTCAAATGAGAAACCTAGTTAAGTCTGTAGATACAATTTTCAACAAGTTAAAATAATTAAGAATGGATGTATGCTTAAATTTTCTACAAATAAAAGAACATTTTAGATTATAATTACCACTATCTCTATATACATTCAAAATTCAAACAGCAAGCCTATATAGGGAAAATACTTGTTGAATAATCTCCATTTGAGAGAATTTTACAATAAATAAATGTTTCAAAGCAATTATAAAATGTACCTTTATTGAGGAGGATCTTAAAAGTGTCATTGCAGGCAGTTATCTGCAGAGTTGAGAATGAAAACTCAGTTCAGATTGACTTTGTCAACCTAGATCACACTCAGGAAGTTCATTGTCAACATATTTAAAACATGGTAAAATTTGGGAAGAAGCTTCCAGCCACAAACATTCCAATTCCAGGTGCACAAGAAAGCTTAAAGAGTGATAACTTAGAAATTTGTTTACAAAGTACCCGTGACCGTGAGGGTGGGTTCTATAGCTAAAGGGCATAGAATCTAGTGTGGCCTTTGGCCAAGATAGCACAGAGGTCAGCAAGCTATAAAATACGTATAACATCCTCCCTAACAATAGGTTCTATTAACTGCAAGAGAGAGAAGTCTGGGATAAACATTCTGGGGTATTGTGTGTGATCTGCCTCTATAGGGAAAGGTAGATGAGTTCTGCCTCCACAAATAGCCAAAGGTCACCAAGTCCTTAACAATATCCAACAACAGCCTATCAAAAAGAATATAATTATTTTATTTCCTCTAGTGTGGACAGACTCCTGCATGTTTAACATTTCTAGTTTTCCTAGTAATTTGTGATGCAAGAACCATCACACAATTTATCATTTATAGATGCTGGAGATATATCAATAAAGATGTTAAGGAAAAATGAGGATACCAGCATGAAGAAATTTCAACTTACCTCATCATGAGAGAAAAGCTTTTATGTCATTCCTTTACACTTGCTTTATAGGGATGTGTCAATCTCTGGGGGTTTCAAACCTTCAATTCTAAAAGAACACAACACAAAATTAATTTTCATATACCCTGAAATCACCATTAATCTCTTATAATTTATCAAGTACCCCTTAATCATTTGAGGTGCTATCTTTTTATCACATCTACCACCAGATAAGACATCAGAAATTTTGCATATTTCACTAGCATGATATACTTGGCTATGACAAGGTAAAGGCTTTCTCAATCTCTTCTCAAAGGCACAGACACAGATATAAAATAACATGAGGTGATGGTGTTTACATGCTAGATTAGGATGTGTCTTTTGTTCCTTAGAGACTTGGCATTTAAGAAATGCATGCACTTCTCTGTAGGGACTGTACTTCTGTGCTTGAGCCAACATTGAACCCCACCTCCCACTAACCTTCGTATCTTAAGGGAAATCTGTTGTGCAGCTTCCTTTTCTCATTGTTCCTCCATCCTTAATGGTGGCTTCTATAGATCCTATTCCCAATATTCCTTATTAATTTATCAATTATTTTACCATGGAATGCACCAAAGTATCTAAGGTACTATTATCTATCCTGAGAGTTCCCCAAATCACTTTACAAAAACAATTTATTATTGTTCTGTTTTGTCTTCAGTGCTCAAGATCAGAAAGTCATTGATACCAAGTGTGAGCTGTCTTCCATTGAGAAAAATCCATAGACACCCAACTCATGTTTAAAATTTTGCATCATCACCAGGTCATTTCAATACTTACTGAGAATATGTGCTTGAGTTTCCAGTTTAGTTCTTACATGTAGCACTTTATTGATGAGTTCAACAACATCTATACATACTTTACAAAAAGTATGGAACGAAGCTATTTAACTAATTTATGCATTTTCACATAACAGGAATTATAAAAAGATCACATCTTCAGTTGTGTTGTTGTGGTAATAAAAGAAAAAATCATAAAACTAGTTACAATAAATCCCTGCATAATGGAAAATAGTGAAATGTCAGCTATGAATATAAATTCTATTGGCTTTATGAAGAAGTCATTTCTTGATTTATTTATCATTCCTTTAAAATATCCTATGTCAAATCTAATTTTTTAACTCAAAGCAAAGATTAGCTTATTCCTTTCCCAGAGATTATTAGACATAGGAGGGTTTCTTTGGAATGAGGTAGATTACAGATATTTATTAGAACATGCACGGATGCCTATTGGTGAATGAATAAATGAGATGAAGTGGTATTTATGAACATATTTAGCTTATTAAACATCAGTAATAAAGAACACTGTGTAATTAATATATGTCACAGCAAAGACAAAGTCTGTGAATTGTTGCTGGAGTTAGTCATGGTAATGTATGCCTCTAACATCCTCACTTGGGAGGCTGAGATGAGAGGATGAGGAGTTCAAATTGTTTTTGGCTACCTAGCTTGAGGCCAATATAAGCTACATAATATCTTTTCTCAAAAAATTTTAAAAGATAAAAAAGACAACAATAAGAACAAGAGACATACTGATGCCACCAAAATTAGTTATCCACAAGTAAATAAAGGGAATTATATCCTTACTTCCCATCCTGTAATTAAAAAAAAACAAGATGAATTGTATCACTGATCTAAATTAAACACTTGAAAGCTTGAAGGTAATAGACAAACATGAGGGGAAAACTCCAAGACAGACACAAACTCTAACAGGTATTTTTATTTTTTTGAAATCATAATTACATTGTAAACCTCTTCCCTTTCCTCTTTCTGAACCCATTCATAAACTTATCCATGTTTTCTTTCAAATTTAAGTTTTCCCTTTATATATAGGTCTTTAATTACATAGACAATGAAAATAAAAACTGACCAATAGGTTTGAATCAAATAAATGCTTCTCTATAGAAAGAGAAATACTTATAAAAATAGGGGAGGTATGTTTGACAGCTTTCCTTCAACAGGAGACAAGTTTTGGAGTATATATGTCTTATATGTCAATTATGTCTTAGCCATTCTGACAGATGTACAGCCACTTTGGAAATCAGTATGGCCACTTCACAGATAATTGGGAATTAATTGACCTCAAGACCCAATGATACTACTCTTCAGCATATACCCAAGGGATGTTCGATCATACCACATAACACTTATCAACTATGTTCATATCAGCATTATTCATAGTAGCCAGAACCTGGAAACAACCTAGATGCCCCTCAACTGAAGAATGGATAAAGAAAATGTGGTACATATACATAATGTAGTATTACTCAGCTGTAACAACAATGACATCAAGAAATTTGTAGGCAAGTGGATGGAACTAGAAAATATTATCCTTAGTGAGATAACCCAGACTCAGAAAGACAAACATGAGTACTCACTCATAAATGGATACTAGATGTAAAGCAAAGATTACAACCCACAGCTCCAGAGAAGATAGGAAACAAGGAGGACCCTAAGAGGAGTGCATGGATTGCCCTGGGGAGGAGAAATAGATGAGCTCTCCATGAGTAACTAGGGGTGAGTGGAGGGCAATAGAAAGGAGGGGATGGGGTATGAGAACATAGGGGAACAGGATGGTCGAGCTGGGGGAGGAAAGGACTGGGAGAGCAATGAAAGAGATAACTGGATAGACGGAGACATTATGGGTTAAGGGAGAAACCTGGTGCTAGGAAAATTCCCAGGAATCCACAAGAATGAGCCTAGATTAAACTACTAGCAATAGTGGAGAGGGTGCTGAACTGGCTAATCCCAGTAATCAGATTGGTGAATAACTGTTATCATAGAGCCTTCATCCAGTAACTGATGGAAGCAGATGCAGAGATCCATAACCAAGCACCAGGCTGAGCTCCAGGAATCCAGTCAAAGAGAGGGAAGAGGGGTTATATGAGCAACGGGGGTCAAGATCATGATGGGGAAATCTACAGAGACAACTGAACCAAACTGATAAGAATTCACAGACTTTTTAAACTGACAACTGTGGAACCAACATGAGACCAGACTAAACTCTCTGCATATGGGAGACAGTTGTGTAGCTTGATCTGTTTGAGGGACCCTGGCAGTGGGATCAGGATCTATCCGTGGTGGATGAGTTGGCTTTTGGAGCCCACTATCTATGGTGGGACACTTTGCTCAGCCTTGATGCAGAGGGGGGGAGGAACTTGATCCTTCCTCAATTGAATGTACCAGGCTTACCCTTTTGGAGGAGGGCATGGAGCATGGATGGGTGTGGAGAGAGAGGAGAGAGGAAGGAAGGATGAGAGGGGGATGGTTCATATGTAAAATGAATTAAAAAATTTTTAAATAAAAAAGAAATCAACTATGTTAATCACCAAAAGAATTGAAAATGGCTAACATAAATACACACACACACACACACACACACACACACACACACACACACACTTCAACATCTATATTCTTGATGAAATCCAAATCCAATCTGCATGATCTTCTAATTCATCTAACTCCCAATGGATATCATCAAGAAAAAATAAATAACAAACAACAGCAAGATTGTTATCAAACTAACACATATAAACTGCTGCAGCAAAGGTAACTATGGAAATTAGAATGGTGAAGACTCAAAAAAATTTTTTTAAAGAGTTACCACATTACTGGCTATTAAATAACTAAGGAAATCAGCCCTACCATATAACTTTTATAGAGACACACCCATGATTGTTACAGCACTATTCACAATAATAAATTTTGGAATTAGCATAGGATCTCATCAATGGGTAAAGGGCTAAAATGCAATATATATCAATGATGGGGGATTATTTAGCAAAAAGAATAAAGACATCATCTCTTTACAGGAAAATGCATGTTAGCAGTTATAAGCAAGAAACAGAAGAAAAGATACTGAATGTTTTGTATCATATGTGGGATAAAAAGATACAAAGGTGCCAGGGATGTACTGAAAATAATGAGGAGGAAGATATGAGGATATTTAAAGGAGGTACTGTTAACAAACTACTAAACATGAGTTCATTCAGATGTTACAATGAAACATTTTCCTGTATAATTAGTCTACATTAATGATAAGATTTAAAGATTACAAGTTCACTTAAACATCTAAAATAAAAGGTTTAAGATAGCAAAGTAGATTTTCAAAGAAAATGACTATTTTTGGAAAGCACCTGCAGGGTGTGTGTGTATATGCTTATGTTGCCTTTTGTGCTTCTTCAAACAAAATAATTCTATCTTATCTAATTCACTGATCGTAACTAAAAGAATAATGAAATTTACGTGGAATAGCGACACCCTAAAAAGTTTACCAGCAACACTCTGCAGTGCTTAAAACATGTCGCATATAAACTTACTGTGTTCTCAGGGAAGCAGTACCTTAGTCAATTTAGGAAACCATGTTAGCCAAAGAAACCATATGTAGAGGAAAATCCAAAGACTTTCCCAAGCACACTGAGCTCTTCTATGAGAAGAGAACATTTTGAATAAAATCACAAGAATCTGTGCCCTGAAGAAATGCCTCAGTGGTTAAGAGCTCTTGATGCTCCCACAGAGAATTAGGGTTCCATTCCTAGTACCCACATCATGATTCACCGCTCTCTGTAACTCCAGTTTCAGGGCATCTGACATCCTCTCTGACCTCTGAAGACAGTTCATAAAGTGATACACATGCCTACATGCAAATAGAGCTCTCATACACGCCAAAAAATGAATAAGTCTTTTTTAAAATTTTATGTAAGAGATTTTCTAGTCATTTTAAAGTGCCAAAATTTTGATATATTGAGTCATCAGAAGGTCAAATGGTCACTTCAAAGTAAGAGAAAATTCAAAACATCTAAAATCAAACAAACAAGCAAAAAATTTACTTTGAACAAACATCCGAACACTTAAAATTGTTTGAGGTGTAGACAAAAAAAAACTAAAATAAAAATTATTTATATCATTAAAGTTATCATATAACATAAGCAAATTGTCACTTGAGGTCAGATTATGAATTTTCTGGTAAAATATTTGGCCATTTCACTCAGATGAAAATATTGTTGCATTGCTAGGGGAAGTATTTTGTCACAGTTTATTTTGTATTAAACAGTACTTTCAAATTATTCTTGTCTCTCATCTTAGTCAGGAGTTTCCAATTTCTTAAATTCCACATACTGTTATGCCCAGATCACAACCCCAAAGTGACCACTGAAGACCCATGGATGTCCAGAATGCAACAGCAAGGTTTATTCTATAGATACAAGTCTAGACAGGGAATTCGTTCCTGCGCCCAATACAGTGAGGCAGGGAGGAGTTGCTCTTTCTTTGTGAGGCTAGCTATTTAAAGGCAAAAACCACAAGCCCTTCAGGGAGGTTGGGGGCGGGGAGGTTTTTGCCCGGGGTGCAACTCGGATTGGTTTATTTTTATTTTTGAAGATCTCTGTTCTCTTTTAATTGGGTGAGGATATGTAACCTTTGAATTTACTGATTGGGGTTTACAATTATCATTTTGGGGGCAGTCCAGGACTTTGTCCTTGAGCTGCCATGGGGGCTGGCTGGCCTAGCACATACTGACTGTGGGGGCTGGCTCAGTAGTCCAGGCTCTGTCCTTGAGCTGCCATGGGGGCTGGCTGGCCTAGCATGTACTGACTGTGGGGGATGGCTCAGTGGTCTAGGCTCTGTCCTTGACTCATGCACATAACTCTAAGTTGGTGAGGGGTCCCAGACAGTAAACATCTGGCTGAACTTCGAGCAGTCAGAGTACGTGCAGAAAGGGAGCTACTGCAAGGACTATGTATTTTGTCATGGCCCTTCCAGAAACTGCTTGCTCAAGTCTCAGGAAACTCAAATTGAGGCCTGATCTCTGAGAGAAGACTAAGCAGCCTGTTATGGCATCTGCTTGGTCCTTTCAATACCACTAATATATAAGACCCATCAAAGACAAGGGTGATTTAGTTGTATATAAGCAGTATTGATCTGTATGTTTTTTCTTTATAATTTCATTTATTTGTGAACATTATTTGCATTTCATTTAGGTCTGGTAAAATTTTATTGAGCTTCTTTTATTTGAAATTACCTTTTATCTCCATTCTTGAAGACTATTTTGCTAGATTTACATTTAGGAGAGGAGCAGGTTGGGGGAAGACTAAGGAGAAGTAGGAGGAGGAAAGAGAGTGGAATCTGTGGTTGGTATGTAAAAATGAATAAAAAAATTCTTAAAAGAATTTTAAAGAATTAAATTTAAAGAATATTAAAACTAGAAGATGATGGACTACCATTGAAGCAGTCACTAGACTTTTTCTCTTTTTCTTTGTAACTTTCTTCATATTAAATAGTATTAGTCAGTATGGCAATCATAAAATTCCCATATTCCTAAATATTTCTAGGACCTTCTATAAAAGAGAAAAGATGACATGCCATTTGCCCATGCTTTTACTTTGCAAATTCCTTCCTTGAGTTTCAACTATGAATCATTGTTCTAACTCCTGAGGTTGTACTAGCTCTATTCCCAACATAAAAATGAGTCCACATTTTCAGTCATTCTCCATGTGTTGGGAGACTATATTCATCAGGGATTAGAAGTTCTGCCAAAGCTTTATGAAGAGTGGAGGGAAAGTGCACTCACTAAGGCTCTGTGCTGTATGTACATAATACTTAGATTCCTCATAAATTCTTCAGTTTTATCTTCAAAAAGTAAATATAACACACCTAACACAAGAAAGTCAAATTCATATCACTTACAGCTACAATGTATGTTATATTGAATAGCTAGTTAATAAAAACACGTGGATCATGAAGCACTGAGATTTCCAAGGGACACAGTGATGCCCAAAAAAGGGTAAAACACAATCTGATTCACATTTTATTACATAGATAAAGGAGAGCCATCTTGCCACAGAATATATGGACAATGCAATATTACTTCATATGACCACTGACAGATCATTTGTTATTTTTAAGATACATTCCATAACGATAAAAAGATTTAATTACTTACTACTACCTTAGATAAAATACTGAAAGAAGAGTTTGCCAATTATATAAAAATCAAAGGAAATTTATATTAGACAAAATATTCCAATATCCTACCAATGATCAGATTAAAAATAGATAAAAATGTGTTTTGGTTAATGACACAGAAATTCTTAATAACATAGGTACAGGGATGAACATATTAATTTTTGATCAAAACAACCTCCTGATAAAGGTTTTTCTCAGGGCAACTTTAACATCTTTGTTCCTCAAGCTATAGATTAAGGGGTTCATCATAGGAACCAATATGGTATAAAAAATGGAAGACCTTTTTCCCTGATCCATAGACCCAACTGAGGAGGGCTGAAGATACATAAATGCGCCCGAACCAAAGAACAGAGAAACAGCAATTATGTGGGAGCTGCAGGTGCTAAAGGCTTTAGATCTGCCCTCAGTTGATCTCATTTGAAAAATGGTAGAGAGGATGAATCCATAAGAGGTAAAGATAATAACACTGGGCACAATGATATCTATCCCACCTACAATAATAATCTCTATCTCATTGGCAAAAGTGTTGGTGCAGGAGAGCTGCAACAAAGGAAGCAGATCACAGAAATAGTGGTTGATGGTGTTTCTGTCACAAAAGGTCAATCTAAGCATCCATCCCGTGTGGATCATGGCACCAGAAAATCCCATTATGTATGAACCAAGCATAAGATAGGAACACATCTTGGGAGACATAGCAGTGTTATACAAGAGTGGGTTACAGATAGCCACATAACGGTCATAGGCCATTGATGTCAGAACACAACATTCACTGACAGCAAAAAAACAGAAGAAATATAGCTGGATCATACATCCCACGTAGGAGATAACATTCTTCCTTACTAAGAACTTCATCAGCATTTTGGGTGTAATCACAGAGGAATAACAGAGGTCAATGAAGGACAAGTTTAAAAGGAAAAAGTACATGGGGGTATGAAGGTGAGAATTCAGCACAATTAAAGTTATCAAAGCTGCATTCCCCAGTGCTGTGGTTGTATATATTAGCAGAAAGAGTAAGAACAGGGGTAACTGGAGATCAGGGTCATTTGTCAATCCCTGTAGAATAAATTCAGTCACCAAAGAACCGTTTTCCAGACTCATTCTTCTTTAAGATAATCTGTAAACACACAAAAAATATTGGGACGTTATAAGACCACAAAAAAATTACTGCCACGGCTTCTATCACACTTGTGAAGTACCTAGTAGAAATGCTTTACATCTACCTATTTGAGTTCATGGAATTTGCTATCAACATGTAGAGTGATATTTTCCTAGGTTCATGCACAAAGCTAAATGGAGTAAAGTCAATGACCCACAGTCTAAAATGCCCTGACCACTGCTGTCATTTGAAAGCAGGATTGCTCAGATGTCCAAATAAGAGGTGGAAGGACAAGTAGGGGTTCCTTATCCCTCATATTCATCTTGCCATTGTTTCAGCCCTGGGCAGATACATGGAGAACTTGTGACAATCTGGAGTTACCCCATCCAAATTCAACTGTGGTGGCATCAGGACCACCTACATTGTTTCAAATATAAACTTTAGATTTTCCAGAGTGTAGGATAGTTAGACCTGTGCTTGCTATGGGAAAGCATTAATCTAGAAGGATTTGAGAGATGTCCTTCAATAAATATGTAACTTACTGAATGTAACACTGTATCCCTTTCCTCTACTGAACCTTTCAACACTCCATGCTGCCCTTTCCAGAATATTCTCCTGGGAATTTCATTTTATTCTTAGAATTACATAATAAAATATGAAAGGAATCTCATGAGGTTCTTGTACTTTGATGTGAAGCTACTTCACAAGGCAAATGCCCAAGACCCTGAAGGGAAAGAGTGCATTACCTTTCCTGTGTGTACAATATAAAACAGTTACATTCATCAACAGAGGGTAGAGGATTCATGGCTGGGGCCCATAGGATTAGAAATCAAGTACTGCCGGCTGAATTACAAAATGATTCAAATGAGAATCAAAGTTAAGTCTGGATAGCTAATTTCAACAAATTATCAAAGTTAAGAATGATGTGTGCTTTGATTTTCTAACCAAAAAAAATTTAAATTATCACTACCTTTGTATACATTCCTATGTAGGACAAAGCCATGAATAAACTCCATTTTGGAGAACTTTACAACTAAAAAATGGGTCAAAATAGTTAATCATCTTTGTCATTTTAGATATTGTATCTATACATGTAAAAGAAAAACTAAAACACCAGCATAAAGAAATTTCAACTTACCTCATCATGTACCTTTGCCCTTTTTGTGTGACAGGGCTCTATAAATCTCTGAGAGTTTCAATCCTTTGTTTCTAAGAGGACACAACACAAGGTTATTTTTTATATACCTTGAAATCTCCATTAATTTGTCTTAATTTATCAAATACCCCTTAATCATTTGAAGTGGTATCTTCTTTTTATCACACTTACCACCATATGAGACACTAGAAATTTTGCATACTTCACCAGCATTATATACTTGGTTATGAACAAGGTAGAGGCTTTCTCATTCTCCTCTCAGGGCACAGACACAGATATAAAAAAGACATGAGGTGATGGTATTCACATACTAGACCAGGATGTGTCTTTTGTTCCTTAGAGACTTGGCATTTAAGAAACACATGCACTTCTCTGTAGGGACTGTACTTCTGTGCTTGAGTCAACATTGAACCCCACCTCCCAATAACCTTCGTATCTTAAGGGAAATCTATTGTGAAGCTTCCTTTTTTCATTGTTCCTCCATCCTTAATGGTGGCTTCCACAGATTCTATTCCCAGTATTCCTCATTACCTTATTTTTTTTAACCATGGAGTGCACCAAAATATCTAAGGTATTATCTATTCTGAGAGTTCCCCAAATCAATTTAAAAAAATAATTTATTGTTGCTGTGTTTTGTCTTCAGTGCCCAAGATCAATTTCAGGAAGTCCTTGATGCCAAGCATGAGTTCTTCCATTGAGCAACATCCGTACACCTCCCAAGTCATCTTTAAATATTGCATCATTGCTAAGTCATTTCAATACTTACATGACATTTCTGCTTTACTTTGCAGTTTCGTTCTTACATGTAGCACTTTATAGATGAGTTCAATAACATCTAAACACATTTTAGAAAAAGTGTGGAGTCCAGTGAGTTACTTATATAAGCTATTTAACTAATTTATGCATTTTCATAAAATAGGAATTATAAAAAGATCATGTCTTCACTTGCATTGTTGTGGCAATTAAGTAGAAAAAAATCATAAAATTAGTTACAATAAATCCCTGCATAATGGAAAATAGTGAAATGTCAGCTATGAATATAAATCCTATTAGCTTTATGAAGGAGTCATTTCTAATTTATTTATCATTAGTTTAAAATATCCTATGTCAAATGTATTTTTATCTCAAAGCAAAGGTTAGCTTATTCATTTTCCAGAGATTATTAGACATATTTGAAGTAGCTTAGACTACAGCTACTCACTGAACTGGGATTAGTTATTAGGGAATAAATATGTTATGCATGTTTTTAACACCTGTGAGTTGCCAAATAAATTGTTCAGTTTCATTCTGTCACTCTCCACTCTTACTTTGCTTTATTTAATTTTTGTTCCCAAAGCAAGAGTGGTCAAATATTAGTACTAGTAGACCAATTTATGGGCTTCTGTGTCTTCTCAATTGTTTTATTTACTGAGTCAAACTTATTAAACATTGTGTATTCCTCTATGGTAGACTACAAATGGAACAGTAGGAAGTCTGAACCAGGAAGATTACAAGTTAAAATGTCTTTGGACTATGAAGCAAGTTTCAGGAAAAGCCTTAGATGCAACCAAGTTCTTGTCTCAAAAGCCATAAAAACAGAAAAGAAAAAAAACAAAACAAAACAGGAATTGAACCAAAAGTTTAAGCTAAATTAGTAACTGTAAATTTACCCTTGTTTTTATAAAAAGAAGACATAAGGCATCGTGTGCAATGATGAGATTTTTATTATTTTAAATTCTCTTTTAGAGAATAATAATTTAAGTAAATTGCAATAAAATTTATTTGCAGAGTCTAAAAGTACAGGTCAGTGGTATAGGTCTTGGCTAGCATACACATACATAGAAGCACACAACCCTTTTCAGAATCTAAGCAGCCTGGAATTATGGCTTGCTAGTGAGGCAAGTGTCTAAGTGGCTTTTTTAAAAACAGAGTCTTAGAAACTTAGGTTTGAAGTTTGGCAAAACCAGAGACTTGGTCTAGCTGTTAGCTAAGTCTCTGTTTTGTAAGAAATGTCTAGTCTAGCCTGGTTCGTGGGAACTCAGAATCTTAACCAACAACCGGGGAGCCTGCATGGGACTGACCTCCTGCATATATATGACAGTTGTGTAGCTTGCTCTATTTGTGTGACTCCTGGCAATGGAAGCATGGCTGTCCTAGGTCTTTTTGCTGGTTCTTGAGAACCTATTTCTCATGCTAGATTGCCTTGCAAGCCTGAATAGAAGGGGAGGTGCTTGGGCTTATGGCAGCTTGATATGTCATGTTTTACTGATGCTCACAGGAGGACTGTCCCTTTCTGAGGGAACACAGAAGAAGGGTGGATTGAGAGGTTGGATGGAGGGGAGATAGGGGAGAGGGTGGAAGGGGAGGAGGGAAGTGAGATAGTGTTTGGGAAGTAAAATAAATAAATTGATTTAAAAAAATAACCAGAGACTTAGAAAGCCTTTGATTCTGGTCATTAGAACAGAGGGTGTGAAACAGTACATTATCACTGACCCCAAGTTTTCCTGGCAGTGAGGTGGAGGGGAGGGTTATTAGAAAGGGAAAATGTGGTTGGAGTCACTAGGGAAAATGGACAGGGAAACATGCAAAATAAAAATGCTGACTAACTTAACTGATTTGAGAGCTGTATTTCAGGCTACTACTTGAGAAAAAGTACTCTGCCTTTCTCATTATGAAAGCCTGCTTTAACAAGGAGCCATTGTGTGAAAGATGTGCCTAAGGTATCTGCTTTGAGAAACAAGTATATTATATACTTTTCTTACTTTTGGAATTTACAGAAAAAGTTACTAAACCATTTTGATGGCATCTACTTTGTGGTCAAGTGTGGCTCTGGCAGATTTTAACTGAATAAAGACCATAAAGAATCTGTAAAATGAGACTGGTTTCAGAAGCAGGTTATCCTCAGAACAAGATCCTATATAGAAAAGCCAACCAATGAGCTCTGAGTTCAGTTGAGCAACCTTGACTGAATAAAAAAAGCAAAGAAAGATCACAGCAATGAAGATACCAGACATTAATTCAAGCTTCCACATACAAATGTACATGTGTACATGTGCAATCACATACACATACACTATACATACACACATATAATGCCCATGTAATTTTAATTGGCATTGAAAGTTTAAGTCATGATAAATTCTTCTGGTGAAATAGATTTCTGTAAAATATTTTCTTTAAGCCTCATAGTAATCATGAGTCAAAAATTAAATACAATTTTTTTTAAACCACAACTATTTGTAACTCCAGTCTCAGGGGTTTTCTCTCCTCAGTTGAGATGCACAACCATATACAAATACACACATATATAAATAATGTTTAAATCTTTATTTTAAAAATTAAATTATCTCAGATCATGCCATCCTATATAAAAGAACTTACAAACATCTCTGTAAAACATGTAGAACTGATAACTTCTTTCAGGGAAGTAACTGCATAAAAACTTATCATTCCAAAGTAATATTCTTTTCTCTATATGAATAAGCAACTTAATTACCAATAAAGAAATTAGGAAAATTTGCCATTCATATCAACTTCAGAAATGCCTAAGAATAAACCCAAGTGAAGACCTGAGGACTCTACATTCCCGATTCATATCAACTTGAGAATTGCCTAGAAATAAACCTAAGTGTGGACCTGAGGACCCTAAAATTGGGACTTTAAATTTATGGATAAAATACTAGAGGATGGGAAGAATAACGCTCATGGATTAGAAGAATTAATATCATCAAAATGGCTATATTACCAATAAAGATATGCATATTCATTATAAGTGTCATAAAATCTCAATTATATTTTCACAGAAATAGAAAATTCCTAAAATTAGTATTGAAACATGAAAGACTCTAAATATCCAATGAAAAATCTAAAAAGATAGTGCTGTGGGATAATGCTCTTATAAACTGATTTAATAAAATCAGTAGCCAACCAGAAAGTATAGGTGGGGTAAGAGGATGAGGAAGGCTGATTCAGAAGATGCCAGCCTACCATTCAGGGAGCAGCATGCAGTGGCACACAGGTAAAGCCATGGAACACATGGCAACATATAGATTAACAAAAATGGACTGAATTTAAGTGTAAGAGCTAGTCAGTTGTAAGCCTGAGGTAATGGCTGATCAGTTTTAATTAATATAAGCCTCTGTGTGTTTACTTGGGTCTGAGTGGATGGAGACTGGGTGGGACACAGGAAAACTTACAGCTATAGATAGCACCCAACATGGGGCAAGAGTGTCCACTTAAAACCTGAGAGAGCTTAAGAAGAGATTATAAATGTAGCTAAGAGCACCTTCTTAGTTCATGTCACTTATGGTGGGCCTAAGTACAATTATGTGTCCCCTGGATTTGGCGGGTTCATGGCATGTGTGATAGAGCTATAGCATGGCAGGTTTTTGCTGAGTTACACAGAGGTTTCTGCAAGCCATGCAACATGGTTCAAGGTAGATATAGCTTTTACTACTACTAAAAAAAAAGTAAAAGAAAAAAAGAAGTTTCTGGGCTACACACTGCTAGATGGAAGCATAGACCCACTGCCTCCCAGAGCCAGCAGACAGCATGGCTCCCAGAGCTACTGATGAATTATCTCCACCATGTTAAAAAGCTGAGATGGGTGGGGTCAGTAGCCATGGCTGCTGCTTCAGTACTAACCACTGCAGTTTAAAACAATAGATTCACAATAAGAAAGATTCAGATGGAATATGACTTTAAGTGGTTTACAATGTATGTAAACATGTATGTAGGCTTGAAAGAGAGAAAAAATAAATGTAGACAACTACATAAAAAAAGAGTTTTAAAAAATAAAGTCTTTAAAGAGACAGTAAAGGTAATATAAAAAGATAAGCCATGTAAAGTTGGATATTACACAGAGAGTCTGGATTATATTGTCTTTGGGATTTTTAACTGCAGAGGGACATTTGATTGTAAAAGCTGCTGATATATATATATATATATATATATATATATATATATATATATGAATGATATCTTGATTTCCAAATCTATGTCTAAGGATATGTAAGGATATGTTACTTTGGAAAAGTAGTTCTGCTTTTTTTTCCACAGAAGATGGGAACCTGTGGATTGCTTTCAGACTAATACAGTTTGACCAGCCAAGACCCCCGAAAGGTCTCCAATGACATCATGGCCCAAATCATCCAACATCCAAAATCAACTTCAAGGCAAATGGCTCAGAGAATACAATCTCACAAACTACTACAGTCAGGACTTGACCATAATCCTAAAATTTTCTTAATGTCCCCATAAGATTACCAGTGCCCTCTATCAGCAGGAAGTAGCCTAGAAAACTCTGCCCACATTCCCCAAAAATAGATTATGGATGTTTGATTTTGTTTTGGTTATTGGTTACAAATTGTTATTGGTCATAGTCAATCTCTTTCTAAAAGAAGAAAGGGGGATATGATATAAAAATATAAGATAAATGTTTTATATTGGTATAGATTTTAGTTTATTGATACAAATTTCAAGTTAATTTTGTTATACTGTATGTATATTTCTACTCTTGTTTAAAATATTTTGTTTGTGCAACTCATTTAAAATTGTAATGTATTGTTGAGAAATACAGATTAATAATAAGTCATCTATGATAATCAAATTTATAGTCATGTTAAGTTTTCTAGGTATACATAGATATATTTCAATTAGATTGATAATCTTCAAACACTTCAAAGACCTACAGTGTAGCTGGAGTTTTCTCTCTGGGTCCCGCCAAGCCTGACAGCAGTCTGACAGCCCACTTGTAAAATAAACACACAGATGCTTATATTATTTAAACTGTTTGGCCTAATGGCTCAGGCTTCTAGCTATCTAGTTCTTACATCTTAAATTAATCCATTTCTATAAATCTATACCTTGCCACATGGTTCGTGGCTTATCGGAATCTTCACATGCTACTTGTCATGGCGCGGCAGCTGGCAGTGTCTCTCTCCACCTTCCTGTTCTCTCAGGTCTCCTCTCTGTTAGTGCCGCCTATACTTCCTGCCTGGGCACTGGCCAATCAGTGTTTTATTTATTGACCAATCAGAGCAACACATTTGACATACAGACCATCCCAAAGCACTACAGAATACGGCATTTAAAATGTTTTAAAAACTTAGACTTTCTTGACAGTGAGACACATCTGCTCCTGGCTGCACCTATTTATTTCAAAGAGAAAGATGGGCATTGAATACACTCCATAGGGAGTTTATCTTCTTCTTGTTGTCAAAAATAGCCATTTGGGCAAGAAACTGTTCTTGCCTGGACTGTTTGACAAAATGTTGTATTGACTAAACATGCAGGACCCATGGGAAGTTGAACACTGAACTTTGCAAGGTGAGATGGTCCTTCAGGTTCCTACTTCGAAGAGAAAACTGCCAGACATTCTACAGGACACAGGAAAAAAAAACTGAGAAACTGTAGGCCTGTAGGCTGAAAAATGCATGCCCCAACATTGCAGAAGAACTTTGGGTGACTGTCCAGGCAGCCAACTGTCTCTGTCATTCTAGATTTTTGGAAGTTGCTTATAATGCTCTTTCTGTTTACTTGAGTAATATTATATCCCTCTGATGTCTTAGATGTAGCATGAATCTTAGAGAGTCTTATTAATAAAATCAAACCCAGGGCCAGTTGTTGGGGTGAAATGCTGGATGGTCAGAGACAGAACAAGCCACAGCTATCTCACCTTGCCAATTCCTCAGCTGGTCTTGTTTCCTCAGACTGGAAGCCTCTGTGTCCTCATCCCAATGGCTCTCAGCTGAAGTGCTGCTCAAAACCTAAAAGCTTAACCAGCCAAATGCTTAACCAGCCAAATGCTTCCAGTTTCTGGTCCTCACACCTTATAAACCTTTCTGCTTTCTACCACCACTCCCTGGGATTAAAGGCTGCTTTCTAGGATTAAAGGCATGAGTCACCATGCCTGGCTGTTTTCAATGCGGCCTTGAACTCACAGAGATCCAGAGGGATTTCTGTCTCTGGAATGCTAGGATTAAAGGTGTGTGCTAACATTTTCTAGCCTAAGTATCTTGTGGCTTTTCTGTTCTCTGACCCCAGATAAGTTTATTAAGGTACACAATATTTTGGGGAACACAATACCACATTTCCTCTCTTTTTGTCTAAAATTAAAAAAGGCTTATAACTAATACAAGAAAAACTATCCAATAAGTATATACAATATATACAGCCAAAAATTACATTAATGATGTCTAGTCCATTAACATTTGACAGATTCAGATAAAAACTCTATTATATATATTAACAATGTCCAGTCCAGTAACATCTGATAAACTCAGACCAAAATTTTTTCATTACTTATCTTATTTAAAACAAGTAGCTCCTTTTTAAAAGTAGATTTCATAATCTCCCTTTTTATCTTATCATAACCATATTCTCTCTTTTTTCTTTTCATAATAGATTCAGTAGTCTACCTTTTGTCATTTTTATATCTTCCCCTTTTTCTTCAGTGTAGATTCAGTGATCTACCTATTTATCCTATTATTTCTTTATCTTATTTCTCAGAGTAGATTCAATGATCTATCTCATATCTTATTCTCTTTTTCTTTTTGCTTTCTAGGGGTGAAGATATCTTTAGGGAATCTTGAAAAGAAAATTTTTGGGTTAATTGCCAAGTCCTGTATCATTTGTCCAGTCTCTGCATAAAAGGAAAGTTCAGGGCTTGTCATAAGTCCTTGCTCGAGTAGTCTGTCAGGCTGGATCATCTCAGCTAGTCATCTCAAAATTGTCCTGACCAGTTTGTAGTCCAAAGTCGATTTTTCCATGGTGTTAATTGGCTTAATGGCTTTACCATAGTCCATGTGGAATCATCATTGTGGAGTCCTGTCGTCTTTTTGAAGATTTCAAAGTCACTGTTAGTCGTGGTCATGGTACCTTGCAGACTTTTTTTTTTGCCTCCTCTGTAGTTTGGAGCAATCATAGTCTGATAAATGTCTGTCTCTCTCGGAACCATGAACATTCTTCCCTAGAACAGAAAATCTTCACAGCAATTTCTCCCCACCATTTGTCTTGCCAAATTTTTCCAAACTGACCTTTGCCGATGCTTTCTTATAACACGATGGTCCTGGCAATTCCTCTCTAAACCAGCAGCAGTAAACCCTTTGTCCCAGGTAGCAGCATTACTGCAGTCACCAACACAATGAGAAAGAACTGGTAACGTGGAGCAGTAGCTACTGCCTCCATGGTCCCACTGCTGTTTGTGGCTCAGTCTGGGCTGAAGCTTCTCCCAAGCCTCCTAGCCTGGCCTCAAACTCAGGATCCTCCTGCCTCTGCCTCCTTCAGTAAATCTTACCAGCATGCCACCACAACCGGCTGAGTGTAGCTCGGGCTGAAGCTGGGGCCCACAAGTCCAAAGGCAAGAGGCTTTTTCATGAATTCGTAACACAAACGTTATCTTTTATTATAACCAAGGAAAACTATAATTATAACTATCTAGTCTTTAACTACATCAAAGATATGAAACTTTAGACTCACAAATATAGGACAGATAGAATATTTTCTTTAATTTTGCTAAATACATATAGACTAGATATTGTAACTATGATTCTTTCCTGATAACTATTTGTTATATATAATTTTATTATGTTAAAGTTAAAACCTTTCTTTTTGATTAGACAAAAAGGGGAAATGTTGTGGGTTAATGTTCTTGTAAGCTGATTTAATAAAGCTCTGATTGGCCAGTAGCCAGGCAGGAAGTATAGGCAGGGTAAGCAGATGATGAAAATTGTGGGAAGAGGAAGGCTGAGTCAGGAGATGCCAGCCTCCATCTAGGGAGCAGCATGTAATGGCACACAGATAAAGCCATGGAACACGTGGCAACATATAGATTAACAGAAATGGGCTGAATTTAAATGTAAGAGCTAGTCAGTTGTAAGCCTCAGCTAATGGTTGAGCAGTTTAATTAATATAAGCCTCTATGTGTTTACTTGGGTCTGAGCGGCTGCGGACCAGGCAGAACACAGAAAAACTTTCAGCTACAAGATAGAACAATGCTAATGGTTTGAGAACACCTGTTGTCAATGCACATTACAAATCCACAGGAACAAAACCATCATGGTACTTCACAGTGGCAGACACTTAGACCTATGGAAAGGAATAGGTGACTTAGTTCTAGGCACATGATTATTGATGATAATGTCAAAACACATTGCAGAAAACATGGCCTCTTCAACACTATGAGCCAGGAAAATATGTATATGAAAAAGAATACAACTTCGTGCCTTTCTGTCACTTAATAGGAAAATCAACTTAATATTGATCCAGACCTTAATGTAATTTCCAAAACTTTGATTTGCTAGAGGAACAGGCAAAGAAACACTACACACATGGTAATGAGTAATGATGCTGAAAATGTCTCTAAGAAATTTAGAATCAATAAGAAAGATAAAGAGATAGAATTGCATGAAATTAAAAGCCTCCTTCCACAGTGAAGAAAATAATCAACAGAGTGAAGAGACAGGCTGTAGAATGGGAAAGATATCTGCCAACAATCTCTAACAGGAGACTGATATTTATACTGTGTAAAAACACAAAACATACCATGTTTGTCTTTCTGAGTCTGGGATACCTCACTCAGGATGATTTTTTCTAGATCCATCCATTTGTCTGCAAACCTCATGATGTCATTGTTTTTCTCTGCTGAGTAGTATTCCATTGTGTATATGTACCACATTTTGTTTATCCATTCTTCAGTTGAAGGACATCTAGGTTGTTTCCATGTTCTGGCTATTACAAACAACGCTGATATGAACATAGCTGAACAAGTGCTCTTGTGGTGTGGTTGAGCATTCCTTGGGTATATGCCCAAGAGTGGTATAGCTGGATCTTGGGGGAGATGGATTCCCAATTTTCTAAGAAATCGCCATTACTCACTCATAACAGGATACTAGATGTGGAACAAGGATGACTGGACTGCTACTCACATCACCAGGCAGGCTACCTGGAAAACAGGACCCCAAGAAAGACACAGGGATCGCCCAACGACAGAGAAATGGAATGAGATCTACATGAACAGCCTGGACATGAGTGGGGGTAGTGAAGGGCGAGGGTCGAGGGAAAGAGAGCTTGGGTGAGTGGGAGATCCCAGCTGGATCAACAACAGAGAGGGAGAACAAGGAATAGGAGACCATGGTAAATGAAGACCACATGAGAATAGGAAGAAACAAAGTGCTAGAGAGGCCCATAGAAATCCACAAAGATACCCCCACAACAGACTGCTGGCAATGGTCGAGAGACAGTCCGAACTGACCTACTCTGGTGATGGGATGGCCAAACACCCTAATTGTCGTGCTAGAAACCTCATCCAACTACTGAGGGATCTGGATGCAGAGATCCATGACTAGGCCCCAGGTGGATCTCTGGGAGTCCAATTAGCGAGAATGAGGAGGGTTTATATGAGCGAGAATTGTTGAGACCAAGGTCGGATAAAGCACAGAGACAAATAGCCAAACAAACGGAAACACATGAAATATGAACCAATGGCTGAGGGGTCACCAACTGGATCAGGCCCTCTGAGTGGGTGAGACAGTTGATTGGCCTGATCTGTTTGGGAGGCATCCAGGCAGTGGCACCGGGTCCTGTGCTCATTGCATGAGTCGGCTGTTTGAAACCTGGGGCCTATGCAGGGTCCCTTGGCTCGGCCTGGGAGGAGGGAACTGGACCTACCTGGACTGAGTCCACCAGGTTGATCTCAGTCTGTGGGGAAGGCTTTGCCCTGGAGGAGATTGGAATGGGGGGCGGGCTGGGGGGAAGGTGAGGGGGGCGGGAGGGGGGAGAACAAGGGAATCTGTGGCTGATATGTAGAACTGAATTGTATTGCAAAATAAAAATTAAAAAAAAAAAACACAAAACATTAAATCTCAAAATACAGAATTATTCAGTCAATAAATGGACAAATGAATTAAACATCCCATTTTCAGTAGTGTGGTAAGATGGTGTGTGTGTGTGTGTGTGTGTGTGTGTGTGTGTGTGTGTGTGTGAAACTGCTCAGAAATCTTAGTTGATTGGAAACACACATCACAACTACATTGAGACTCCTTCTTATCTCAGTTAGAGTGTCTATTGACAAGAAGCCAAACACCAGCAAATGTTGTGGAGGATGGGAGATAAATGAAATACTCAACCACCACTCTTCCATATACAAATTACTGCAGTCATGTTTAAAGTCACTACAAAAGACTGTAACTCATAACTATGAAATACCAAGCTGCATCACTCCAGCCATACAGATTTCACAGCCTTGGTTCCCTGGTTCTAACTCAGAAAAGGAACACACAGCATAATGTAAATGATAGAGAGAGTTTATAACACAGTCAAGTTGGGCATTCTCGAGGAGTAAGAGTGGACATTGACCAAATGACCATTGTAGAATACAGAAGTTATAGATGAGAATGTACAATAGTCAGTGAGTCTGCTTTTCTAGTTTGTATTTCAGGCAGACTATATTTCTTATAAAACTTCTAAGGCAGATGGGGAATTTTCCTATCCAAGTGATTGACAAGGCCACTTGGATTACATTTTAAGTGATGGGACAGTGTAATGACTCTGTTCTCCATCAGAAAGTTTCTTACTAGACAGAAATCTTATGACCTTTTAGATAATTATAGTGTCATGTACCTTGACATCTCGTTTGGAGGCTCTAGCAGGGGAATGCAGCTACTTGTATACCCTTGACTGAAGACTGGTCCTCCTCTATTCGGGGAAGTTCATTCTCTTCAACCAAGAGCACAGCTTTGGGAGTGACGAACATGGAGCCGTCAGGGAGGAAAGGGAAACCCACCTACCCAGCCAGATCAACCAAATCAACGCTGTCGATCACTCACATTCATCAACAAAGAAGAAAGAAAATTCAACCTGTAGAGCAAACCTTGTTATAGAGAAAGAGCAGCTTAGGAGAAAAGGTGAAGGTGACTATTAAAAATACCCAGAAGAATATGGAAAACCAGAAGATGGGATGTAAAGAGAAACAAACAAACAAACAAACAAACAAACAAAAAACCAGTAACATGTGTGCACACATGTGTAAACACTTCAAGTCAGAACTGATGTAAAAGTATATATGTATAAATTATAATTTTATCCCTGGTACATGGCAGAAACCAAACTTAACACTTTTTTTAAAATCTCATTCATTTCTGCATGTTAAATGTTGAAATTTCTATTGTCTTTACACTCTATTTCATATCAATTAAATGTATTGATGAGTAATAAATAAATATATCATGTACCACCCCCCACACCATAAATATAACTCAGTCAGATGACAAGTTATCAGAGTCCTTCAGTTCAAATTCTTAATTGTAGAAGATGCTGACTAGAAGGGAATGCTACATCTTCAACAACCTCCAAGCCTGCTAATAGCTAACTAGGGACATAATACTCTTTTGTATGTACTCAGAAGAATCAAAGACAGTACCCCACAGAGCCCTTTGTACATCTAAGTTTATTACAGTACTAGTTCAATCAACAAATTGAACATGCCTATATGCCCATCACTGATTAATAATTGGAGAAAATGTATTTATAAACTCAGTGGAGCTAATTAACCTGTAACAAAGAACACTGTGTTAAGTGCAAGAAAATAAATAGACCTGAAAATCCTCTGGTTACATTAAATAGATGAAGTTCAGAAAGACAAATTGCACACATTTCTGTGACGTTCAGGATCTAGACCTAAATATATATGACATGAAACTGAAAGAAATAGTGTATGACAGAGAAAGAAAATTAATGGGTTGGGGGCAGAGGAGAAGTGGAGTATAATGTAAGGAAAAAAACACAAATAGCATGTTTCTCCACATTTGCAGAATCTAATATTAAATATATATGTACCTATATATTTGTACATTAAAATTTCATGACATCAAAGAAGGTGGACGAGTATTTGTGGGGACAATGCTGATTAGCAGGAGGCAAGTGCAATGATACATATTTATGAAAATTAAGTAGTTTAAGCCATTATTTTGTTTGATACATAAATAATACAAATAAAAAAGTATGACTATGGATAAATGATAAACTTGAAAACTCACTAAACAGATTAATTGCATATGAACTATCAACTATAAATACAACCGTGGCTGTCTTGAGTAGTAAATTAGAATGTCTTTCTCTGGGAGGAAGTTATCATTTAGTAAAATATCTTCCATAAAAGATACTGTAGTCATAGATAATATTGTTGGTAATTCTATCAGATGTCTGTTATTTAACTAAAAGTCTTCTACAGTGGGTATATAAAAAAATCACAATCATCACATAAAGCTGATATCTCCCTGACACAAAATTATATACACACAGTACTCAAAAGGGCTACAATTCTATCCTTGGCAATACAGCAGGTAATAAATTACAGCTATGCTGCAAAGGAATGAATACGTAACTCTCTTTTTTAATTAATTAATTAATTTATTAATTTATTTGGTCTACATTCTGGCTGCAGTTTTTCCTCCCTCCTCTCCTTCCAGTCCCTACTCCCATCTCCACCCATCTGTTCCCACCCCAATTCACTCCCCCTCTGTTTCTGTTCAGGAAAGGGCAGGTCTCCCATGAGTATCAACACAACATGGCATATCAAGCTACAGTAAGACTAAGCACCTCCAATGTATTAAGGCTGGGCAAGGCAACCCAGTATGAGGAATAGAGTCCCAAAAGCCAGTAAAAGAGTTGGAGATAGCCACTGTTCCCGCTGTTAGGAGTCCCACAAGAGGATCAAGCTATACAACTCTGCATAGATGTAACGCTCTTAACAGCAGGTATGGCTCAGAAAATGCACTCAAAAAACAATCGTCCCTACAAGCTATTACGTAATTTATAATAGTATTGTCTATAATACATATAATTTCACAATTTGTTGCTCCATCAGCATTCCATAGATTAAATAATCAAGAAGGCAGCAGCTCACAGTTCTCAGTGTCACACAGTCCACAATCAAGTTGTCTGAATGTGGTCTGGGCCTCCCTGAAGCAGCATCTTATGTCAGAAGAAGACATAGAAGCTGAGAGCAAGAGTCATGATGCAAGAAGGAGAATGAGCAGTAGAGGGATAAATGTACTCTTTTGTAAGGACTCCATGTCCATAAGAATGAATCCAGTTCTGCGAGTGCTTTGCCAGTGTGACCAGAACAACAGCTGCCCTGAACCGACCTTCTCTTAAAGGCACTCACATAGTACTTTACAATGGCGAGTACATTTGGAAACGTCTTTGAAGGAAGAGACTTAAACACGGGGAAACCAGTGTTATTTGCTCTTACCATCAAGGAATACTTGAAAATTAAAACATTTAAAAGCTGTTATCATATAACAGCACCCAAAACCCAATCCTCAGGAATATCTCAAAAAGATATTGTCAGAGCTTTTGTTGTCTATTCCAAATTGTTTCATGACATCATCTTTAAAGCTTATTAATTTATTTGTCTATCTTCTTGTTATTTGCATGTGTGTACAAGTGTGGTGTGTGTGTGTGTGTGTGTGTGTGTGTGTATGTGTGTGTGCGCGCGCGTGCGCGTGCGCGCAACCTTAATCTAATCATTGAGTTCCTGGTCAAAGAGATATATTATCTGAAACAGCAAGCTGAATGGTGCCAAAGGAAGTAAACCTGATGTTCATCTCTAGTGAGCTTAAGGATCTGCCCATCTCCAACTGTCCAGTACTGGCATTAGAAATGTCTTCCGTCACACTTAGCTTTTTTTGGAGGAGGGGTTCAGTCAGGTTCTCAGGCTTGCAAGCCCTTTGCCAATGGCACTCCCTCTCCGACCTCATCTTCAGTTTAAAATGACTGAGCAACAGGACATTTGCAGCATACTTCTAGTGTATGGAGAACATGGATTTTGAAATCTGAATATTAGAGATATTTAGAAGAGCAAAAAGGAAGGAAATTGTTAGCACCTTAAAATTCACTGTGAAGGTTCTATTGACCTCCCATCTTGGCTTTTTGTGACTGGAAGTAATTTGAAGTTTTATGTTTAAAATGTCCTTTTTTTTTTTTTTGGAAAACGTTGATACCTTCCACTTTAGTGGTTGAGTCATTTCAAGGGTTCTTTCCAGGTCATTAATAGTCTCATTTGAACACACACAGACACACACACACTCACACACACACACACACACAAAAAAAAAAACTAAAACAACTAAAGGAAAAACAGCTAAACGTTTTTAGTTTGTCTTTACAAAATAAATGCATAATCACTGTCAAAATAGAAATTTAAGTGTATTGTATCATAGCTGTGATGTGGGTTGTATTTAATAGCCAATGGTGAAAGAATGAGATGATGGAGGACTGTCATATCAAAATGACATATGGTCATCTAAGAAAGGAAGACAGGAGCAGAGACAGACAATTTGACTCACAACTAAAAAATGACAAATAAGAACTGCACTGCTAGATGATATGTGGGCATTTGTTACTTATATAACCTCTTTTAGGACTTGTTAGAACCATCAGTGCTTTTGAGAATGTAGCAATGAAAGGGGGAAAGTTACTTACTTCCTGCTGTTCTCAAATTGCTAAAATGCTAAAAGAAAATAGTTTCCCAATGGTGGAGAACAAAGAAAACCTACAGAAAATAAAACAAGTTACAAATTCTCCTCTCCATGGTAGGAAAAAACAAAATAATACAATGAGGAATGTAGGAAAATGTATTGACCAATACACACTAACTCTTGGTGATATTCTTACGGTAAAAAGATATCAAGTTCTGACTAAAACTTTCTTTTGGTTAGAGTTTTTTTCAGAGCAATTTTAACATCTTTGTTCCTAAGGCTGTAGATTAATGGGTTCATCATGGGGACCACAATGTTATAAAAGACAGAAGATATTTTTCCCTGATCCATAGACCCAGCTGAGGAGGGTTTTAGATACATAAATGCACATGATCCAAAGAACAGAGAAACAGCAATTATGTGAGAGCTACAAGTGCTAAAGGCTTTGGACCTGCCTTCAGTAGAATTTATTTTGAGAATGTTGGAAAGGATGAAGCCATAAGAGGTAAAGATGATGACTGTGGGCACAATGATGTCTTTTCCTGCTACAATGAACAGCTCTATCTCATTGACGTAGGTGCTGGTGCAGGAGAGCTGCAGCAAAGGGAGGAGGTCACAGAAGTAGTGGTTGATGATGTTCCCATCACAGAAGGTCAGTCTCAGGACACAACCAGTGTGGATCATGGCACCAGAAAACCCCATCAAATACGAACCAAGCATTAGATAGGAACACACCTTCGGAGACATAGCAATGTTATATAAGAGTGGATTACAAATGGCTACATAGCGATCATAGGCCATTGCTGTCAATACATAACACTCAGAAATGACAAAAAAACAAAAGAAATAGAATTGGGTCATACATCCCTCATAAGAAATAACATTCTTCTTTAGTGTGAAATTCATTAGCATTTTGGGTGTTATGACTGAACAATAGCAAAGGTCTATGCAGGACAAATTAAAAAGGAAAAAGTACATGGGCGTGTGAAGGTGAGAATTCAGTACAATTAGCATGATCAAAGCCAAATTCCCCAATGTTGTTATCATGTACATCACAAGAAAGAGGAGGAACAAGGGTATTTGAAGGTCAGGCTGGTCTGTTAACCCCACCAAGATGAATTCAGTAACCAAGGAAGCATTTTCTAAAGCCATTCTTCTGTAAGAAAATCTGTAGGAACAGAAACAACAAAGATGAAATCAGGTAACATAAAAGAACACGCCACCAATATTCCTCCTACATAAGTGAGGTGTCTAGTAGAAATGACTGAAATTAATCCATTTGAAACCAAAGAGCCACCTTGGATGGTACCACGTTACTCAGTGTCATCATCTTGCCCATATCAGACTTTAAACACTAAATGCGTTATAGAGCAACAGTGTATACAAGTTGACTGTGGTACTGTCATACCCAATATGACTATTAGAAAAACTAACAGAGAAGAGAGAAGCAAGATGTGTGAAAATAAATTGCCCTTTCTTTTTTTTTACTATTGTTTCCCTGACAGCCTCTACCTTAGGCTAGAAGAGGCTATAGCAACATGGTACTGAACTTCATCTAAATTGACCCTTGTAGAATTGGAAACATAAACAAAAGAAACTAATTCAGAAGAAGCTAATGTAGTGAATACTGCATCCACTCTTGTAGTTTAAAGGGGACCATCAGGTGTTGATGGCTTAACTTCTTAGAAGGAAACCAATGGTTTATCAATTACACTTCAAAATATAGCATGCCTCAACAGGCCAATAACTAGAGAATTGCCTATTCTCTAGTTAAATGTGAAAAGCTCTTTCTTATTTTAAAGTGCTTTTATGGTGTAGCTGAGTCTCTCTCTCTCCTCTCTCTCCTCTCTCTCTCTCTCTCTCTCTCTCTCTCTCTCTCTCTCTCTCTCTCTCTCTCTCTCTCTGTGTGTGTGTGTGTGTGTGTGTGTGTGTGTGTGTGTGTGTGTGATTGTGCTCACATGCATGCATGTATTTTCCAATCATCTGATTCATACCAAAATAAAAAGAACAGACTGAATTGAAAAGACAATGGCTTCTGGGAGGTTATCATGAATCACATTTCTAGTAGTAATCTCCAGTTGGATTATCTCTGTCAATCAAATAGGGACCATGCTAATAAGGGCCATCCAAACAAGGACCCTCATGATCTTGGGGTCAGGGACTGGGGTTAGGCTGAATTTCCTTGAAGTCAGGTGCAGCAATCCTGATGTAAAGTGTTTGGGATTCCCAGACCTTTCTTGTAAAAACTTCCCTAGAAGGGACTACCTTCATTTTGTCATCTCTTGTTTATGGCTCCCTCTCTGGTTTAGATACCAGCCTGTCACAACAAAATCCATAAATTCAGAAGTGAGATAAATCTGTTGAAATAGAACTTGTTACGTAAGACACCACAAGCAATTCCTGTTTTTGTCCAGAAACATTTTCTGCCCAGTTTGCAGGACATTTCCCAGTGAATTTTGGTTAAATTTTACGGCTGCACAAATTTGGGAAAGGAAGATCTTGGATGCTTGACTTTAGCTCAACACAAAGCCATTCACAAACATAAAAAGATCAAAGCTTAAAATGGAAAACTATGACCTCTATGACATGTGTAATCTAAAATAGCTATATCCACACAATCAGGAGACAGAATGTTGTTTACTAGAGCAAATGGAGTGAAAAAACAAGGTTTTTCAAAGGGTAGAGTGATCTCAAAGGTCAGTGTATATACTGCTGAAAAAGAAAAAGAAAGGTTACAAATCCAAGATGTTGGTTTTAAACATACAGGGACTCTATGCCAAAAAGAAATCCATTCAATTGGGAAAGATGCCTAGACCTGGAGAACTACTGTTCAACATGTTAACAGAAATAACGCCCCATTGTCGATTTGAATTTGGTAAGAGGATATATCTCAACGTCATCTTCTCACTACATGTATAAACATTAAAGCCAAATAAAAGTAGGTCTATATACAAGAAAGCTATATTTGAATTAGCTTCATTGTTGGGCATTTCACAAGTAACACATGGGTCAAAACAAATTTCTCATCTCATTATCATTTTAGAATTTAAACATATCTCAATGAAGGTGTCAATTACAAATCAGCATAGAATTCAAAACTTACCCACTTTTGGTGAGAAAACTTTCTTACTTACCAATTTAATTTACCCTGAAGTCCTGAAGAGGACTTAAATTTCCTTGATTCCAAGACGATGAAGCACAAAATCAATATCCCATACTCTTTTGAAATCTTTCTGAGGTACTGATCATAATTCATAAAGCTACTCCCTAACACTGAATCACAGGGAAGCATACAGCTTTTCCTTTTATCACACTGACCACTGGGTGAGACACCAGAATATTTCACACAATTTATCACTATTCTACACTTGGCTATGGGTAATGAAGAGGCTTTGTCTGTCTCTTTTCTGGGCACTGGTCACAGAGCCCAGATATAAAGAGGAAATGGAGTTGCTGCATTTACACGCTAGGCAATGGTATATGTCTAGATCTTTGGGGACCAGTTCTCTACTTAGGTACAACTTCTTCTTTAAGGATTGTACTTCTTCCTTGATTGAACCAATAATGAACTCCCATCTGCCAGTCATCTTTCATCTCTTAAGGGAAATCTGTTGCTTTTGGCATTTTTCTCTTAGTTCCCACATTTTTTCATGGTAATGTTGCATGGGACCTACTTCCATTATCATCTGCTACCTCATTATTATTTTTAAGTTTTTTTTTTTAAGGAAGTCACATTTTGGAAATTATTTTTCTCACCATCATGTTTTGTTTTTGAAGATCTGTATCAAACTCAGGAATTCACCCATGCTAGACATGAAGACCACTGAGCAATATCACCAGACCTCCAAGTTCACTGTTACTGTTCTGTGTGTGGTGGTGCACTCTTTTAATTCCATCACTCATGAGGTAGAAGCAGGCAGATCTCTGTGTGTTCAAGGCTAAACTGGTTCCACATATTGAAATACAGGACAGCTTGGGCTACATAATAAGACATTTTCTCAAAAAACAAAACAATGAATCAAAAAACTAAAGCCAAATCACATTTATGGTGTTTCAACTCGTTAATATTTTTTAACAATTACTGAAAATTTCCCAGTGGGTGCCTTGCTTGGTCATTAACAATTCATTAATGAGATGAACATTTTTTCCAATAAAACATTGTTGATTTGTAGTTATCCAATAGAAAATAATAATAAACAACAATATTTAAATGTAATATATAAATGCAATATCTACATACTAATGAAAATTTAATTTCATGGAAGAATTTGATATCTTCTTTTATTTGTGTTTGTTTTCTTTTTCTATTTTCAACATTTTTTATATTGCTATAGCCTAACAGATTGTTCAAAAAATCAAGGTGGAAAAAAATGTCATAAATGATCATCAAAATAATACATTTTAAAAAATGTTCAACATGATTAGCCAGCAGAAAATGCAAATTAAGACCAGTTTGATATTCCATCTCACCCCAGTCAGAATGACTAGCATCAGGTAATCAAATGAGAAGAAATGCTGGTGAGGATGTGGAGAAAAATGAACTCTTATTCACTGTGGTGGCATAAAACTGGTGCAACCACTATAGAAATCAGTGTGGTGTTCTTCAAAAAGCTGGAAGCAAATCTACCATGACTGAACTACACTATCCCTGAACACATGGCCAAAGGACTATATATCCTACTTCAATTATATGTGCTCATATATATTGATCACTGCTCTATTCACAATAGCTAAAATATGGAATAGGCCTGGATGTGAATGAAGAATTAATGGATGAGGAGATAATCATATAATTCTTATCCTAGAGTCTCTTAATGCATAATATTATTCTACTGAATTTCATTGACAAACCCTTTCTTAGTTTGTTTAATATTCTTATATAGATAGTTGGTCATGGTTAATGATCTTTTGAATACGTTGTTGAATTACTTATAATAGACTATCCTTGAATCCCTGGAATGAAGCACAATTTGTTATTGTGAATGCTTTTGAGGATGTGTTGTAATTTTGATATACCAATATTTTAATAAAAATGTTTCATACCATTTTATTACAAAATGGATCCATAATTTTATTTCTTGTTTATTTGTTTTATCCAATTTTAGAATTAGAATACTCTTTTAGATTTTCTAATTTACTGTAGTACAGGATTTTACAATATGCCATAAAGATACTCTGAATTTCACCAGTCTATTGCAATGTATCCTTTTTATCTTTCATGTTATGAATTTGAGACTTCTCTTTATTTTGGTTAAGATGGATAAGGAATAGACAGTCTTGGCTATCTTTGAAATAACCTTGTTTCATTATGTTTTTATTTCTGTTTTCATTTCCGTTTTCTCTGCTTTAATTTTTATTATTTTTTTCAAACTACTTATTTGGAGTTTAATTCATTTTTACTTTTCTAACACCTTAAGATATAATATTAAATTAGATTTTCAAATTTTCTCTTTTTTCAAAATATATTTCAGCTCTTAGCTTCTATAATTTTAGAACCATTTTCCTTGTATCCACAAGTTCTAATATGTTAAGCTTTCATTTCATCCTGTTCTAGAGATATTTTATGTTCTTCCTGATGTATTTGATAGAATTATTTATCATTAAGAAGCATGTATTGTTCAGTCTCTGACTTAATATATTTCTCTATTCTTGGTTTCAGTTTTATTCACTGTAATCATATAGACAACAAGAAGTCACTTCAGATTTTTTGTTTGTTTTTTACTGAAACTGGTGTTATGTTCTAAAATATGGTTTATTTTAGAAAAGTTCCACGAGATGCTGAAAAGAATGTGTATTTTTTTTTAGTTTTTACATGGATATTCATTTGATGTCTGCTAATTTTTTTTGATATTTATTTTTGCCTGGACACCTCACATTTGGTTAAAAATGGGGTTTTGAAATTATCCAGTACTATGGTTTTGAGGTTAGTTGTTCCATGAATTTGGATGTGCTAATGCTAGATGAATTTATATTTAGAAATGTAATGTCCCCTAGATTGGTGATTGTCTTCATCAGTATGTTTTGATCTTCTTTATCCCTCTGAATAATCTTGCATTGAAGTTTATTTTTAAGATATTGGTACTAGTAAACTAGCTTTCTTTCTAGTTGCATTTGTTTGGAATTCATATTTTTAGGCCATCACTCAAGGCTTTTTTTGTCTTTTCTATTGATGTACATTTCTTGGATGGAAGATACGCACATTTTAACCCAGTCTTCTAACATGTGTCTTTAATTGAGACTACCACATTAGTAAATAATTTTGAAAGTCATATTTTTATTCTGGTTTTTTTTTTCAAGACAAGGGTTCTCTGTATAATAGCTCTGGCTGTCCTGGAACTGAAAGTCATATTTTAATTGCTGCCATTTTCTTGTTTTATAATGTTTGACACATTCCTAATTCTCACTTGTCTATTTGTTGTTCTAGTACAGTTTATTCTTTTCCATAGTCTTATATATGTGTTTATCTTTCTCACCAGTATGCAGGGTTTCTTTAGGTAACTCTTAGTTCCATGGCCATGGATTACTTTGCTTTGTATTCCTGTTCTTCTGTAGATTAGATGCAGCAGCATGGTACATTATGGATGTCTACCTTTCTGCTTTTCTTTCACTGGAGTTTAGTTATGTTGGTGTTGTAAGGGACTTTGCCCATCAGTCCCTAGTTACATAGCTAGTACAGAATGTTTTGTTGGGGAATTATATAGTAAAAAGAAATGCAAAGTAATGTTTCAAAAAGAATAGATGAGGGGGGAAAAAAGGCTGCAACTCAAAACTCCATGTGCGCTTTTGTAAGCTCTTAACCGGAATATACCCTGATCACATTAATTTCAAACTGTGCTAGCAGTTTACTTGTTAAAAGTTTATATGAAGTGAATTCAAGATAAAGCCACCAAATCTGCCCTGTGTTTATTAAGAAGAAAACTGGTTTTCTATGTCATTCTGGATGTCTAAGTTTTCGTATTGTGTTACAAATGTGTTCCTTATTAACAGTAGGAAAAAGTGAGTGCCATGCTTTGCTTCTAGTCTAATTCTTAATGTGACGATTACACTCTCTCTCTCTCTCTCTCTCTCTCTCTCTCTCTCTCTCTCTCTCTCTCTCTCTCTCTCTCTGTGTGTGCATTTGAGTATTTTTGAGTATTGTTTAAATATGTGATGTCTGCACATGTGTACCACAGGAGAGTGTCAAGAGTCCTTGCTTTATCACCCTCATCCTAGGTCCTTTGAGACGGTATCTTACTAAATCTGGAGGTAGTGTCTGGCCAGCATCATCCATTATTCCTCCTGTCTCCATGCTACAGCTCTTGTGTTATAAGCATACTCATGGAAAACACTGGATTTATTTTATTATGGGTGCTGAGCTCCACACTTAGACCTTATGCTTGTTCAGCAAATACTTCCACTAAATGAAATATCTCTCCATTCCCAGCTCTGAGCACTTTAATAACATTGTAATTTTTCTTAGTGCTTTCCCTCTTTGAAAAGAAAATCAAATAAGTACATCTTAAAGTCAATGAAAAAAGTTATCAACTATATCATCTATAATAATTGTAGTGTCTTAAATATTAAAAATTATTTAAATATTATTTTTCTCCAAATTTCCTTAAATGATGAGAACTCATATCAAAACAAATGTATTTTCTAATTTGTAACAAGTTTTATTTATATTTTGAGATTTGTTGGATGAAAACTTTGTGAGATAATTTAATATGGATACTCGAATTAGCGATAAAATTTGTAACAGTGTAAGCACACCCCTTCTCTGGAGAATTAGAAACAATGGAAATGTTATTTTGAATATTTACAAAGGTTGTCCAATCTATAATGTTGGGCCTGCCAACAGTCAGCAGGGTAACTGGGTAGAGGTGTGCAGATTGAAGAGACAATGAAGAAGACAGAAAAGTGTCAAGAGTTCTGCCGGTCAATGCTGGACAGCCCCAAGTTTATTTCACAGCCAGCTTGTATACAGTCTTGAAGGACAGAGGTAGACCGATGCACAGCACAGGCATTCAACCACTGTCTATCCTGCCTTGCGTCAAGGAGCAGGCAGTTTCATTTTCTATCTCAGTGTACCTCTGGCTGGCATCAGTAGCCTGCATCTAGCTAGATAGTGTGTTCCTTCTTGTGGGCTAATCAAGACTTTCTCACAGCCTTGGAGCAAACAAGCATGGACTCCATTGACTCAGAATAGACTTCAGATTCAAACTGGGAAACTGAGTCAGTTGTGGGCTCTCACACTATAAGAAAAGCCTTTTATCCCAAAGTAAGAAAATTACAAATGAAAGAAAAACTGAAAGCTCAGCTGTTTTAAATAAATATAAACTTTGGAGTGAAAATCAGTGACGCCAATGGCCACCAACTAATCACAATACACAAATCAACAACCACTTACACTAAATTTAATAACACTTAAATACAAAGTTATGATAAAAACACTAAAATAATGAATATTTTTGTAGCACAAAGCTTTCTATTGTTCTTTGATTACTGATCTTCAGCACAATTGTCTTTAGTCTGTTTTCTCAAAGAGGAAAAAAAAAAGAATGCAATCTCCAGTTCTAGGAAAGAAGTATAATAATTTGGGTTTGACCACAAATTTCTTTCAATTGCTTGCTTTATTCATTGGTTTAACATTTGAATGTTTAAATTTTCCCAGCTGAAACAGGAGGTTTTAGTGACTACAGAATTATAAAGAATCAGCAAATAAAAGTCCAGAGATCAGAAAACTTTAATTGTCCCCAGATATTCTAACCTTCAGGAATTAATATTTCTTTATGATAAATAACTCAAACCTATCCTACTTAGGGAAATCTAGAAATTTTAATTTGGAGATTTGAATAGTGGGGTGCTTTAATTTTCATTTTATTTCCAAATTCCTAACTTGAGTTTAATTATCATTCCTTTTTTATTCTTAATCAATTAATTAATTAATTAATTTGCTTATGTGTGATGTGTACATACCACAGTTCATGTGGGGAAGTCAGAGGACAACATTCGGAATCAGTTTTTTTTTCCTTCTGTCATGTGGGTGCTAGGAATTGAACATAGGGCATTAGCCTTGGAAGCAGGTGCCTTTGCCTAATGAACCATCTCATCTCACCACTATGTTATTTTTTGATTCCACCCAAATGTAGCCATTTCCTTTTCACAGCCCAACATCATTGGCATATACCTGGTGTAGACTGTAGCTTTTCTCAAAATTTTGAAAGTGGAAGATAATACAGTGTCTCACAGACATATATATTTACATGGAAATGTATCTTCTAAACCCTGTTAGAGAGGGAAGTCATAATCTGGCTTTGCGTCTTTGAGAGCATGGCAGAATGTTGTTAGGCTCTTTTCTTTCCTATACTGGTCTTCTTAAATATCAAACACATGACAACATTTCAAATTCATATTTTTTATTGTTTTTGTACAAAATCTGGCTTTTTGAGCCAATCACCTCTAAACTACCTTAAATCACAACAAAAAAGTGCCACTAAGTTATTTTCTAGTGGAAAGTAAATCAACATTTAACCTGAGAAATGTGTTAATCATCTAAAAACAAAGGCAGTAAGCTTTCAAAATGGAATTTTTTTCTTTCACATTTACTGACACAAAAATATTAAGTACATTGAAAAGTACTTGAGACTTTTTATTAGAATAACTATAATACTTTAATTATCAACCTTGTTGCACATTAGTATATAATCCATGTCATAAATACATGTGACAAATCTAGTGTAAGTTTGGGTACAATGATAAATATTAAAGAAGTATAACAAGAAGGCTCAATGTCTACAACAGCAAAATGGGTTGTATATAAATGGTCTTTGTGAAACTTGCATATACCTGAGATATTCATTTTTGAAGTTTGATGACAGAAATAGTCTCATTTGTATGTTCAGTGAAACATAATAAAAGAATCACACATCCCATTCATTATCAAAATATCATCTTAGCATTTTCTTGATAGTTTAATGAATAATTTATCTTTCCTAAAAGAAAAAAATCAATAATAACAATAAAATGTATTGAATTAAATTTTTTAACGATAAAACATACATACTAAATGATGAGGAATAGCTATTATTAACAAAACCTGAAAACAAACTGAGAATATATCTAATAATTACATGATAAAATAGGAAAACATATTTCATCTAATATTTAAATAAAAAGATAAACTTCCACAAAGCTACAGGAAAGTAGAGATGCTGTTTCTAACATAATTTCCACCTGCTCAGGGTTTTCCTAAGGGCAACTTTAACATCTTTGTTCCTCAAGCTGTAAATCAATGGATTCAGCATGGGAACCACATTGGTATAAAAGACAGAAGAGATTTTTCCTTTATTCATAGACCCAGCTGAGGAGGGTTTAAGATACATAAACGCACCTGATCCAAAGAACAGAGAAACAGCAATTATGTGGGAACTGCAGGTGCTGAAGGCCTTGGACCTGCCCTCAGCAGAGTTTATATGGCAGATGCTGGAGACAATGAAACCATAAGAGATAAAGATGGTGATGCTGGGCACAATGATGTTGATGCCCACCACAATGAAAACCTCCAATTCATTGACATAGGTGCTGGTGCAGGAGAGCTGCATCACAGGGAGGATGTCACAGAAGTAGTGATTGATGGTGTTTGCATCACAGAAGGTCAGTCTCAGCATGCATCCTGTGTGAGCCATGGCACCAGAAAATGCCATCAAATATGAACCAAGCATTAGGTAGGAACATATTTTAGGAGACATAGCAATATTATATAAGAGCGGGTTACAGATGGCCACATAGCGATCATAGGCCATTGACATTAACACATAACACTCAGAAATAACAAAAAATGAATAAAAATAGAGTTGGGTCATACAACCTATATAAGAGATAATATTCTTATTTACTATGAAGTTCAACAGCATTTTGGGTGTAAACACTGAAGAGTAGCAGAAGTCTATCAAAGACAAGTTAAAGAGAAAAAAGTACATGGGTGTATGAAGATGTGAATTCAGTCCAATTAGAATTATCAAACCCAAATTCCCCATCATAGTCACCAAATACATTAGAAGAAACAGGAAGAACAGAGGGAGTTGGAGACTGGGCTGGTCTGTTAAACCAATCAGGATAAATTCAGTCACAAAAGACCTATTTCCAACAGCCATTGTTTTCCTATTGGAATCTGTGGGCTTTGGACAATGTATTACACTGTAAGACAAAATATCTCTTTCCACATTATATTTCTTTCCACCAATGTATATTCACAGGAAATTTTCAAGTCTACCCCAGTCTCAAACTTTCTCGTGGTGGTGAGTGCCATATTTTTCCTTATTACAGTCTTTCCAAGCTAAACATGTCAATGTATCTCAGCTTCTGAAATACTGAATGAAGGCGGGGTCATTTCATGTAAACATGACTGTTTACAAACCAAGGTATAAGGCAAGTGTGACTGGACAGAAACAACTTTATCTCATCTTATTACTTCTTCTTTTACTTGATTAAATTGCTTTCTAGAAAAAAATAGCAATAGAAAGTTTAACAATTAATGTTTATATTTGTTCAGATTACATAGAGGTAGAATGAAAAATCAAAACGTTATCTATGTACAAGTAAGGACTCCAAATAGAGGCAAGGTTAGTAACTACTGTATGTCACAGAATCAAATTTCTAAATCTACTTTTAAAAGTTCTGTACTTGGAGAAGGAATTTATTTGTACTGTGTTTTAAAAATGTCTCCACTTTCTATCTGGAACATGTTCATGTCAGCTTTACTTACTTCTCAGGGTTTAAAAAATGGGAAAATTGAACCTGTCATATATCCCTGAGCTTCTATCATAAACAAAGACATTAAAATACATAGAGTTTATAAACTCACCATTGTTGAGCCAGAAAAGACTGATGTTTTCTTATTGTTACTTGAAATGAAAATTTCAGGATTTGTGCATTATGAGGCTTTTGTTGTTGTTTTTACTAACAATTTCCAAAGTGCCTTGAAAATATTTATGGATTGTAACTTACATTTGCTGATTATGATCTTTCACTACTTATTCATAACAGTAAAAGTCTTCATATCGGTCTACTTGTCACTTCACAATATGGAGAAGTTTCAATGTAAGTGTAATGTTATTAATGTAATATGCTAGGCTTTAAATGGAATGAAACTTGTTAGTTCTCTTCCCTTGAGAATAGCATCTTGGTATAAAAAGGGCATAGAAGGATTTTATTTACACCCTGGACCAAGATCTCTCTTTAATACCTAAGGGACTCACAATTTTGCAGAAGTTTTTAATTCACCCTTGGGCTTGTACAACTCCCAAGACAAACCCCCAAACAAGATCCCATCTCCATATTATATTCATATCTGAAGGGAAATATGTTGCATTATCTCATTACTTTCCACATCCTAAATAGGAATGTTTCTACATGTTCCTATTATTTATTTCCTACTTTCTTTGTCAGAAATATTTCAATAATTGCAGTAGCTCAGTTCAATAGTCTCTCATTGAATATTTCACTTTATAAAATTTTCCCTTTCAAAAGTTTTTACTTTTACAATGATTAGAAATTGCAACCTGGGGGTCCTTCTGAGAATTTAATCTAGTTAATTCTGTCACTTGAATTTCCTTTGCTTTGCTTTGTGTTCACAATTTATAAAGTAGTGATGGTGACTGAGAGCATATATTTTGTCAGGTTGTTATGAAAGCTAAAAAATAATGTAAGTTAATTTGTGATAATATGATGGCACATGGCAAATACCTAAACACAATATATTGCTATTGCTCTTGGCTGCCAACCATAACCAGATGGAAAGACTATTTCTGAAGGACACATCTTGACTGAAGGACATAGAAAATCAATCTTGAAGAGAACAAGAAACTAACTCTCTCTCTCTCTCTCTCTCTCTCTCTCTCTCTCTCTCTCTCTCTCTCTCTCTCTCTCTCTCTCCCTCTCAGCTAGCTTTCAGGGTTCTGGGAAGAACTATGCAGGATGATAGGTATAAAAACATATATTACCCACTGATAGAGCCTACATACAGAAATACAAACCTGCAAGGCAAGATGTCCACACTGGTGCAATAACACAAAAACTGTTTAAGGGTGTTTGTTGGGCCTGAAAATATAGGTTTAGAAAAGAATTTAGGTACTCATTTCACACTGAGAATACTCTTCTGCCAGAGCAGTTGCATTTCATGAATCATATAATTTGTGACTGGCCAAAGACCTACTGTATTTTCTGACTTACCTCTGCTTTCTCCTTGTCATGAGCCTCTCCCCCTTTTCTCCATCTGAATTCTTATGAATCTTTACACCTACATGCTGAAAAATATGTGCTGTTAGTATGTGTCTGGCATGTGGAAATGACTATAATACCCTGTTGAGCACATATGATGTTACTTGTATGTATGTTTTAGGACTGATCATTTGACACTGGACAACCAATTGGGGTTCTTTTACCTAGGGAGGATCATATTGCCCTCTCCCATCTTAAATCATTTGGCAGTAGTTATTTTTGTAGGGCTGAGGTCTCAAGGGCTTTTCCTCATTCATTCTGGCACATTCATTGGGTCATTTTTGATCTGCTCACATTTGACTGCTCATTATGGTGGGACTGGTATAGATTTTTTTTTCAGGCTTCTTGCTAATGGCTCTTTTTTTTTTAATTTTTATTTTGCAATACAATTCAGTTCTACATATCAGCCACAGATTCCCTTGTTCTCCCCCCTCCCGCCCCCCATTCCAATCTCCTCCAGGGCAAAGCCTTCCCCACAGACTGAGATCAACCTGGTGGACTCAGTCCAGGTAGGTCCAGTCCCCTCCTCCCAGGCCGAGCCAAGGGACCCTGCATAGGCCCCAGGTTTCAAACAGCCGACTCATGCAATGAGCACAGGACCCGGTCCCACTCCCTGGATGCCTCCCAAACAGATCAGGCCAATCAACTGTCTCACCCACTCAGACGGCCTGATCCAGTTGGTGACCCCTCAGCCATTGGTTCATATTTCATGTGTTTCCGTTTGTTTGGCTATTTGTCTCTGTGCTTTATCCGACCTTGGTCTCAACAATTCTCGCTCATATAAACCCTCCTCATTCTCGCTAATTGGACTCCCAGAGATCCACCTGGGGCCTAGTCATGGATCTCTGCATCCAGATCCCTCAGTAGTTGGATGAGGTTTCTAGCACGACAATTAAGGTGTTTGGCCATCCCATCACCAGAGCAGGTCAGTTCGGACTGTCTCTCGACCATTGCCAGCAGTCTGTTGTGGGGGTATCTTTGTGGATTTCTGTGGGCCTCTCTAGCACTTTGTTTCTTCCTATTCTCATGTGGTCTTCATTTACCATGGTCTCCTATTCCTTGTTCTCCCTCTTTGTTGTTGATCCAGCTGGGATCTCCCACTCACCCGAGCTCTCTTTCCCTCGACCCTCGCCCTTCACTACCCCCACTCATGTCCAGGCTGTTCATGTAGATCTCATTCCATTTCTCTGTCATTAGGCGATCCCTGTGTCTTTCTTGGGGTCCTGTTTTCCAGGTAGCCTGCCTGGTGATGTGAGTAGCAGTCCAGTCATCCTTGTTCCACATCTAGTATCCTGTTATGAGTGAGTACATACCATGTTTGTCTTTCTGAGTCTGGGATACCTCACTCAGGATGATTTTTTCTAGATCCATCCATTTGTCTGCAAACCTCATGATGTCATTGTTTTTCTCTGCTGAGTTGTATTCCATTTCGTATATGTACCACATTTTGTTTATCCATTCTTTAGTTGAAGGGCATCTAGGTTGTTTCCATGTTCTGGCTATTACAAACAATGCTGATATGAACATAGCTGAACAAGTGCTCTTGTGGTGTGGTTGAGCATTCCTTGGGTATATGCCCAAGAGTGGTATAGCTGGATCTTGGGGGAGATGGATTCCCAATTTTCTAAGAAATCGCCATATTGATTTCCAAAGTGGTTGTACAAGCTTGCATTCCCACCAGCAGTGGAGGAGAGTTCCCCTAGCTCCACATCCTCTCCAGCATAAGGTGTCTTCAGTGTTTTTGATCTTAGCCATTCTGACAGGTGTAAGGTGGTATCTCAGAGTTGTTTTGATTTGCATTTCCCTGATGATTAGGGATGTTGAGCAATTCCTTAAATGTCTTTCAGCCATTTGAGTTTCCTCTGTTGAGAATTCTCTGTTTAGTTCTATAGCCCATTTCGTAATTGGACTGTTGAGCATTTTGATGTCTAATTTCTTGAGTTCCTTATATATTCTGGATATCAGTCCTCTGTCAGATGTGGGATTGGTGAAGATCTTTTCCCATTCTGTAGGCTGTCACTTTGCTTTGTTGACCGTATCCTTTGCCCTACAAAAGCTTCTCAGTTTCAAGAGGTCCCATTGATTGATTGTTTCTCTCAGTGTCTGTGCTACTGGTGTTCTATTTAGAAAGTGGTCTCCCATGCCAATGTGTTCAAGACTACTTCCTACTTTCTCTTCTAGCAGGTTCAGAGTAGCTGGATTTATGTTGAGGTCCTTGATCCACTTGGACTTAAGTTTTGTGCACGGTGATAGATATGGATCTATTTGCAGCCTTCTACATGTTGATATCCAGTTATGCCAGCACCATTTGTTGAAGATGCTTTCTTTTTTCCATTGTGTACTTTTGGCTTCTTTGTCAAAAATTATTTGTTCATAGGTGTGTGGATTAATGTCAGGGTCTTCAATTCGATTTCATTGGTCCACATGTTGGTTTTTATGCCAGTACCAAGCTGTTTTTATTACTGTAGCTCTATAGTACAGCTTGAAGTCAGGGATCGTGATGCCTCCAGAGGTTGTTTTATTGTACAGGATTCTTTTGGCTATCCTGGGTTTTTTGTTTTTCCATATGAAGTTGAGTATTATTCTTTCCAGGTCTGTGAAGAATTGTGTTGGTATTTTGATGGGGATTGCATTGAATCTGTAGATTGCTTTTGGTAAGATTGCCATTTTTACTATGTTAGTTCTGCCTATCCATGAGCATGGGAGATCTTTCCATTTTCTGACATCTTCTTCAATTTCTTTTTTCAGGGACTTAAAGTTCTTGTCATATAGGTCCTTCACTTGCTTGGTTAGTGTTACCCCAAGGTATTTTATGTCATTTGTGGCTATAGTAAAGGGTGATGTATCTCTGATTTCCTTCTCCGCTTTTTCGTCCATTGTATATAGGAGGGCTACTGATTTTTTTGAGTTGATCTTGTATCCTGCTATGTTGCTGAAGGTGTTTATAAGTTGTATCAGTTCCTTGGTGGAATCTTTGGGGTTGTTCAAGTATACTATCATGTCATCTGCAAATAGGGAAAGCTTGACTTCTTCCTTTCCAATTTGTATCCCCTTAATCTCCTTATGTTGTCTTATTGCTCTGGCTAGAACTTCAAGTACTATATTGAATAAGTATGGGGAGAGTGGACAGCCTTGCCTCGTTCCTGATTTTAGTGGAATTGCTTTGAGTTTCTCTCCATTTAATTTGATGTTGGCTGTTGGCTTGCTGTAAATTGCCTTTATTATGTTTAGGTATGTTCCATGTATTCCTGATCGCTCCAAGACCTTTATCATGAAGGGGTGTTGGATTTTGTCAAATGCCTTTTCAGCATCTAGTGAGATGATCATGTGGTTTTTTTCTTTGAGTTTGTTTATATGGTGTATCACATTGACAGACTTTCGTATGTTGAACCATCCTTGCATCCCTGGAATGAATCCTACTTGATCATGGTGGATAATTGTTTTGATGTGTTCTTGGAGTCTGTTTGCCAGTATTTTATTGAGTATTTTTGCATCAATGTTCATGAGGGAGATCGGTCTGTAGTTCTCTTTCTTTGTTGTATCCTTGTTTGGTTTGGGAATCAGGGTAATTGTAGCCTCATAGAAGGAGTTTGGTAATGTTCCTTCTGTTTCTATTGTATGGAACAATTTAGAGAGTATTGGTATTAAGTCTTCTTTGAAGATCTGGTAGAATTCTGCACTGAAACCATCTGGTCCTGGGCTTTTTTTGGTTGGGAGACTTTTAATGACTGTTTCTGTTTCGTTAGGGGTTATTGGACTATTTAAATAGTTTATCTGGTCTTGATTTAATTTAGGTATGTGGTACCTATCCAGAAAATTATCCATTTCTTTTAGGTTTTCCAGTTTTGTGGAATAGAGGTTTTTGAAGTATGACCTGATGATTCTCTGGATTTCCTCAATGTCTCTTGTTATGTCCCCCTTTTCATTTCTGATTTTGTTGATTTGGATGCTCTCTCTCTGTCTTTTGGTTAGTTTGGATAAGGGCTTGTCTATCTTGTTGATTTTCTCAAAGAACCAACTCTTTGTTTCATTAATTTTTTGTATTGTTCTCTTTGTTTCTATTTTATTGATTTCAGCTCTCACTTTGATAATTTCCTGGCATCTATTTTTCCTGGGAGACTTTGCTTCTTCCTGTTCTAGAACTTTCAGGTGTGCTGTTAAGTCACTAGTGTGAGATTTCTCCAGCTTATTTATGTGGGTGTTTAGTGCTATGAATTTCCCTCTTAGTACTGCTTTCATAGTGTCCCATAGGTTTGGATATGTGGTGTCTTCATTTTCGTTGATCTCTAGGAAGTCTTTAATTTCTTTCTTTATTTCTTCCTTAACCCATTGGTGATTCAGTTGGGTATTGTTCAGTTTCCATGAGATTGTAGGTTTTCTGTAGTTTTTGTTGTTGTTGAAATCCAACTTTAGACCATGGTGGTCTGATAGAACACAAGAGGTTATTCCAATTGTTTTGTATCTGTTTAGATTTGTTTTGTGACCAAGTATGTGGTCGATTTTAGAGAAGGTTCCATGGGGTGCTGAGAAGAAGGTATATTCTTTTTTGTTAGGATGGAATGTTCTGTAGATGTCGATTAAGTCCATTTGAGTCATGACATCAGTTAAGTCCTTTATTTCTCTGTTAAGTTTCGATTTTGGGGATCTGTCCAGTGGTGAAAGTGGGGTGTTGAGGTCTCCCACTATTAATGTGTGGGGTTTTATATGTGATTTAAGCTTTAATAATGTTTCTTTTACATATGTGGGTGCCCTTGTGTTTGGGGCATAAATGTTCAGAATTGAGACTTTATCTTGGTGGATCTTTCCTGTGATGAGTATGTAATGCCCTTCTTGATCTCTTTTGATTGATTTTAGTTTGAAGTCTATTTTGCTGGATATCAGGATGGCTACACCCGCTTGTTTCTTAAGACCGTTTGATTGGAAAGTCTTTTCCCAGCCTTTTATTTTTAGGTAGTGTCTATCTTTGAATTTGAGATGTGTTTCTTGTATGCAGCAGAAAGATGGGTCCTGCTTTCATATCCATTCTGTAAGCCTATGTCTTTTTATAGGTGAATTAAGTCCATTGATATTGAGGGATATTAATGTCCAGTGATTGTTCATTCCTGTTATTTTTTGGTGGTGATGTGTGTGTACTTTTCTTCGTTGGGGTTTACTGCTGTGGCTTTATCTATTGCCTGTGTTTTTGAGGGTGTATCAGACTTCCTTAGGTTGGAATTTTCCTTCTAAGTGCTTTCTGTAGGGCTGGGTTTGTGGATAAATATTGTTTAAATCTGGCTTTGTCATGGAATGTCTTGTTCACTCCATCTATGATGATTAAAAGTTTTGCTGGGTATATTAGTCTAGGCTGACATCCATGGTCTCTTAGTGTCTGCATTACATCTGTCCAGGACCTTCTGGCTTTCAAAGTCTCCATTGAGAAATCGGGTGTTATTCTGATAGGTTTGCCTTTATATGTCACTTGGCCTTTTTCCTTTGCTGCTCTTAATATTCTTTCTTTATTCTGTACGTTTAATTGTTTAATTATTATGTGGCGAGGGACTTTTTTGGGGGGTCTAGTCTGTTTGGTGTTCTATAGGCTTCCTGTATCTTCATAGGCATTTCCTTCTTTAAGTTGGGAAAGTTTTCTTCTATGATCTTGTTGAATATATTTTCTGTGCCCTTGAGTTGGTATTCTTCTCCTTCTTCTACCCCTATTATTCGTAGGTTTGGTCTTTTCATGGTGTCCCAAATTTCTTGGACATTTTGGTTCATGACTTTGTTGACTTTAGTGTTTTCTTTGACTGACGAATCTATTTCTTCTATTGTATCTTCAACGCTAGAGATTCTCTCTTCCATCTCTTGCATTCTGTTGATTATACTTGCATCTGAAGTTCCCAATCATTTTCTCAGATTTTCTATTTCCAGCATTCCCTCTGTTTGTGTCTTCTTCATTTTTTCTATTTCCCTTTTCAGGTCTTGGACTGTTTCCTTCATTTGTTTCATTGATTTTTCTTGATTTTCTTTCAGTATTTTATTGTTCTCTTCCAGGACTTTTTTGATTTCTTCTAATTTGTTTGCCCTTTCCTCTAGTTGTTTACAGCGTTCTTCACATTTTTTTGTCTTTTCCTCTACACGAGCCTCTAGCTTCTTCATGATGACATTCATAAGGCTATTTTCTTCTGCTTCTTTCAATTTCTGATGTTCAGGTCTAGGTGTTGGAGGAGGGCTAGGGCCTGGTGATGGTGTATTGCTATTCATTTTGTTGTATGTGTTTCTGCCTTGACATCTGCCCATCTCCTTGTGGTTCGTTCTTGGCCTTATCCGCACACTTGGTTCAGACAGAGCTGACAGATTCAGGAAGTCTCTCTCTCTTGTCCAGATGGGAGCTCTCTTGTCCAAATTGGAAGTCCGGGGCAGGATGAGAGTTCTTGTTCAGAAGGGAAGTCCGGGGGAGGATGGGTGCTCTTCTCTCTCTCTCTCTCTCTCTCTCTCTCTCTCTCTCTCTCTCTCTCCTCTTGACGGGAAATCCAGGGCAAGATGGGAGCTGTGCTTCAGAAGGGAAGTCCGGGCCAAGATGGGAGCTGGGGGCCGGCCTCTAAGTCTCAGGAAGAGGCTTGGGGCTCAGGCGGATGGGCGTAGTGGCAGGGCGTGGAGACTGCAGGATCTTCCAGGGGTCTTGGAGAAGGGGATCCTTCCCGGTGGGGCTGTGCTTCAGAAGGGAAGTCCGGGGCAAGATGGGAGCTGAGGGCCGGCCTCTGGTATAGATTTTGATACCTCACATAAGTGTAGTCTTTACCCATCATCAGGAAGTCTTGAAGTGAAATGTTTCGAGATCTAAAGACAATTGCAAATACTTATTACTCCATCTAGAAAAAACTTTTGTCATAATTGAGGACAAAATAAATATTCCAATGATGGAAACAGGCTAAAGGAATCTATGGTCACTAAGTCATCTCTACAGAATATAAATGAAGGAATCTATTTCAAATGAAAGAAAAGATAAAACATCCGTAAGGATACAGGAAACAACAGGCCACATTAGGACATTAGTTAGTCAAATGAGAAAGAGCAAAACAGCAAACAATGTGAATCAAGAAAGACAGGCATCAGTACACATCTTTTACTAATGGTCTCAATTTTCCATTCAAAATATATTGACTAGCAAAATGAGTGAAAAAGGGACCAGTCTATTTGTTACCACCAAGAAATGCACTTTGCTTGTCAGTATATTGAATATGAGAATAATCAATCAAGATAACATTTTAATTTAAACGCACACGTGCACACGCACACACACACACACAAATATGAGTCTACTCAATTTGATAAAACAAATATTACTAGATATAAAGACATAGGTTAACTCCCAAACAATAATAGTGGGTAATTTTATTACCCTATATTCATCAGTAGAAAAGTCATCCCAACAAAAAATTAAAGAGAGAAACATTTGAGGTAAATGAAGGTTATGAACTTAGGTACCCCCCAGCTGGTAGTGCTGTTTGGGAAAGCTGTAAAACCTTTAGGAAATAGAACAGTGACAGGTGATAAGGATCTCTGGAGGGAGTTTTTGAGGTTTTATGTACAGGCCCCATTTCCCATGCACACTCTACTTCTTGACATTGGGTATCATTAAGCTATGTGAATGAGAATGAGTCCATAATCTTTTCAGGAAGTTTGCTATTGGTGTATGGAAAAGTACTTATTTTTATAAGTTGATTTTATATTCTGGCACTTCGTTAAAAATTATCTTGATCATTTCTATAGGTTTTCTATTAGAATTTTTGGATTATGTATGATAACATTATCTTCAATTAGAGATAATTTGACTTCCTTCCTTCCTATTTGTATCCGTTTAGTTTCCTCTTCTGATCATATTGCTGTAGCTAGTGCGTCAAGCACTGTACTTAAAAAAAGGGCAGACACTGGATATTCCCAACTCACTCCTGATTTTAATGAGACTGCTTCAATTTTTCTCCATTTTTGGATGATGGTGACTGTGGGTTTGTCATATACAGCCTTTCTTATGTGTAGGTATGTTTCCTCTAGTCCAACTTTCCCTAAGACATTTATCATTTATTTTCACAGAAGGTTTTCTGGAATGATCTTATAATCTTTAAAGATGACTTATTACATATATTGACTTACATATATTGAATCATCATAGAGTACAAAACCAACTTGATTGTGATGTATTTTTGTTGTTGTTGTTGATTTGGTTTTTATTTGTTTGTTTTTGTTTTATATGCTTGTATTTAATTTGTGAATATTTCATTGCGGATCTTGCACCTATGTTCATCAGAAATATTAGTTTGTAGTTTTCTTTTTTGTTGTGTCTTTATCTGTTATGAATATTAGAACAATATTGGCTTGTAGAAGGATTTTGGAAGGTTTCTTATATTTATTATTTTTGAATAATTTTTAAAAGTATTAGTTGTAAGTCTGACAGAATTTTGCAATGGATCTAGCTAGGCCTGAGATATTTTCTAGACAGGTCTTTTATTATTGTTTTAATCTTCTTATTTGTTATATTTCTATAATTCATTTGAACTGTTTCTGGGTCAGGGTTACTTCACTCAGGATTTTTTTTCTAGTTCCACTCATTTGCCTGCAAATTTCATGATGCCATTTGCCATTTTTTAAACAGCTGTATAATACTCCACTGTGTAAATGTACCACATTTTCTTTATCCAGTCTTTGGTTGAGGAGCATCTAAGTTGTTTCCAGTTATTGGCTATTATGAATAAAGCCACAATGAACACAGCTAAGCAACTGACTTTGTGGTAGGAAGGAGTCGTTATTATACATGCCTAAGAGTGGTATAGCTGGGACTTAGGGTAAATCAATTCTCAATATTCTGATGAATAGCCATATTGATTTCCTTGGTAGTTGTACAAATTTTCACTCCCACCAGCAGTGGAGGACTGTTCCCCTTGCTCCATATCTTCATCTGCATGAGCTGTCATTGTATTATTGATCTTACCAATTGTGACATGTGTAAGATGTAATATCAAAGTAGTTTTGATTTTCATTTCAATGATGGCTAAGGATGTTGAACATTTCTTTAAGTGTTTCTCAGACATTTCAAATTCCTCTATTGAGAATTCTGTTTAGATCTGTTCCCTGTTTTTAAAATGGATTATTTGTTCTTTGATATCTAGTTTCTTGAGTTCTTTATATATTTTGGATATTAGTCCTCTATTGTATGTGGAGTTGGTGAAAAAAATTTCCCATTCTGCAGGCTGTCATTATGTCCTGTTGATAATGTTCTTTGCCCTATAGACGATTTTAAGTTTCATGAAGTCCTGTTTCTTGATTGTTGATTTTAGTGCCTGCACTCATTAGTGTTCTGTTCAGAAAGTCAATTCCTATGCCAAGGAGTTCAAGACTATCTTCAACATTCTCTTCTATAAGGTTTAGTGTATCTGGCTTTATATTGAGGTCTTCAATCCGCTGGAGTTTTATGCAGGGTAAGGAACATGGACCTATTTGAATTCTAGCCAGTTTGATTAGCACCATTTTTTGAAGATGCTATCTTTATTCCAATGTGTATTTATGGCTTCTTTACAAAAAATTAGGTGTCCATAGGTGTGTGGGTTTATGTCTAGGGCTCCAATTAGATTATATTGACCAATGTATCTGTTTTTATGCAAAACCATATAGTTTTTATTACTGTAGCTCTGTGGTACATCTTGAAATCAGGAATGGTGATACCTCCAGCAGTTCTCTTATTGGTCAGAATTGTTTTAGCTGTCTTTTTTTTTCATATAAACTTGAGAATTATTCTTTCAATGTCTGTAAAGAATTGTGTTGTGATTTTGATGGGAATTGCATTGAATCTGTAGATTGTATTAGGTAGAAGGGCCATTTTTACTATGTTAATCCCACTGATCCTTGATCATGGGAGATCTTTCCATCTTCTGATATCTTATTCATTTTCCTTTTTTCAAATTCTTGAAGCTTGTATCATACAAATCTTTTATTTGCTTGGTTAGAATTACCCATGATATTTTATATTATTGGCTATTGTGAAGAGTGTTGTTTCTGAATACTTTCTCTGCTCATTTGTCACTTGTATAAGAAGGGCCACTGATTTTTTTTCAGTTAATCTTTTATCCATTCACTTTACTGTAAGTGTTTATCAACTGCAGGAGTTCCCTGGTGGAATTTTTAGAGACAGTTATATATACTATCATATCATCTGCAAATAACAATACTTTGACTTCATCTATTCCAATTTGTATTCTTTGATTGTCTTCAATTGTTTTATTACTTTAGCTGAAACTTCAAATGTTATACTGAATAGATAGGGAAAGGGTGGACAACCTTGTCTTGTTCCTGATTTTAGTGGAATTGCTTTGAATTTCTCTCTTTAATTTGATGTTGGCTTTAGGCTTACTGTAAGTTGTCTTTATTATGTTTAGGTATATCCCTAATCTCTCCAGTACTTTTATCATGAATTTTATCATGATTAGATTTTGTCAAAGGACATTTTTGCATCTAATGAGATAATCATGTGTTATTTTTCCCTTTCAGTTTTTTTATATGATGAATTACATTTATTGATTTTTGTATGTTGAACCATCCTTGTGTATCTGTGATGAAGCCAACCTGATTATGGTGGATGATCTTTTCGATGTGTACTTGACTTCAGTTTGCAAGTATTTTCATGAGTATTTTCGCATCTATGTTCATAGGGAAAATTGATCTACAATTTTCAGTTGTCATTGAGTTTTTATGTGGTTTGGGTATCAGAGTAATTGTGGCCTCATAAAATGAATTGTGAAATTTTCCATCTGTTTTTTGGTTTCCATCTGTTTAAGGAGTATTGGTGTTAACCCTTTTATGATAGTCTACTAGAATTATATGCTAAAATTGTATGGCCCTGGGTTTTTTTTTATTGGTTGGGAAACTGACTTATTGACTGCTTCTATTTCACTAGGCATTATAGATCTATTTAAATTGTTTACCTTATCTTTATTTAATTTTGATAAAGGATACCTATTGAGAAAATTATCCATTTTTGAGACTATTAAATATTATTTTAGTACAGGTTTTTTAAATTGCACTAATGATTCTCTTGGATTTCATCAGTGTCTGTTGCTACAACCCCCTTATTCTCTATCTTATAGTTAGTTTGGAAAGGGGTTTGTCTATACTGCTGATTTTCTCAAAGACTTTTTGTATTGTTCTCTTTCTATTTTACTGATTTCAGCTTTTAGTTTGATTATTTCCTACCATCTACTCCTCTTGGGTGTGCTCACTTCTTTTTGTTCTAGAGGTTTTGGCGTGCTGTAAAGTTGTTGGTATGAGACCTCACCATTTATTTTTACATATGCACTTAGGGCTGTGAACTTTACTCTTGGCATCACTTGCATTGTGTCCCATATGTTTGGATATGCTGTGTATTCATTTTCATTGAATTATAGAAAGTCTTTAATTTATTTATTGCTATCTTGACCCATTTTTCATTCAGTAGAGAGTTGTTCAGTTTTCAGGAATTTGTAAGCTTTCTGTTGTTGAAATTCAACTTCATTCTGTGGTGCTCTGATGACATGCAGAAAATTATTTCAATTTTCTTAGATCTATTGAGACTTTCTATGTGTCTAAGTATATAGTCAATTTTGGAAAAGTTCCATGAGATTCTGAGAAAAAGATATATTCTTTTTTGTGTGGGTGGAATGTCCTGTAAATATCTGTTATGTTCATTTGGATTACAACATCTGTTAGATTTAGCATTTCTCTGCTTAGTGTTTGCATGGATGACCTGTCAATAAGTGAGAGTGGGTTATTGAAGACTCTCACAATCAATTTGTGAGTGTCAGTGCGTGATTTAAGCTATGGTAATGCTTCTTTTACAAAGATTGATGCCCTTGTGTTTGGGCATAGATGTTAAGAATTGAAATGTCATTTGGTGGACTTTTCCTTTGATGAGTATATAGGGTCCTTCCCTATCTCTTTTGAATAATTTTGGTTTGAAGTCTATTTTGTTAGATATTAAAATAGCTACTCCAGTGCTGGACTCCTGCTCTGGATGAGGGCAGGGCCTGAAGATGGGTGGATGCAAGAGCAGTGATGGAGGAATCATATATGGGATAGATACTTCTTAGTTTCATTTTAGGAGAGATGGACAGAGAGGAAGTACACAGGAGTCATTCCTAGTGGTGGAAGGTCCCAGCAGAAGATGTAAGGAGTTGGTGGGAGAAGGAAGTGAGCCAGGCCATGGTAGTTTGGAGAATCTTGCAGCCTGGCTGACTAGCAGCCAGAGTGTTTATTTTTTTATACAGAATTTAGTGAGCAAGGATACATTCATGATGTTCCAAAACATAGATAATATCATTTTTGGTTTTGGACATGTGTTTCACTTCCTTTTGCTCATCTTTTAGTCATCATTAAATTATGACATAAGAGAGTTTCATTTCCAATCATTTTCCCTCAAGTTTTGACATCATTAATAAACAGAGTTATCACTCTTACTCATTAACCCCATAACCCAATTTTTGAGAATCTAGAAGCATATGATAGCCTTTTCTCAGGCTGGTAGCTTTGGTTGCTTCAAGGACACTAGACCAAAATAAAATCATCAAGCCACCATGGGTATTTTGTCATGTCTCAAGCAGTGTATTATTAACTCTTAGTGGTCAGAGTGCCCAGGAAAAATCCCCAGTCTAAAGCTGCTGCAGTTATTATTCAAATTCTGGCATAATGTAATGTTCACATTTATATCTTTACAGAATTTGTCTATATGTCTAATACTGGCATTCTGTTGTTCATTGGTCATATGGCATTATAGTGGCTCTGCATGAGCTAAATTTTCTTTTTCTTTTACTTTCTTTCTTTCTTTTTTTTTTTTTTTTTTTTTTTGGTTTTTCAAGACAGGGCTTCTCTGTGTAGCTTTGCGCCTTTCCTAGAACTCACTCTGTAGCCCAGGTTGGCCTCGAACTCACAGAAATCTGCCTGGCTCTGCCTCCCAAGTGCTGGGATTAAAGGCATGTGCCACCACCACCCAGCTAGTTTGTGTTTTCTTTATTGCTTCTATTTACACTTTCAGATCTTGAACAATGTAAGAGTCCAGCTCTGACCTGTCGAAGGGTTCTTGTGGGGAGGAGAGAGGAAGGAGGAAGTATTAGACAGAAATACAGATGTAGATGGTAAGAAAGACAGAGACACAGGATTACTTTGGGAGGACCCTGGGTCAGTACCCAGTCACCCAGAGTTTAATCATGATGGGATTTTTATACATCAGCAAGGGGAGGAGTAAAATATCTGTCCCTTTGATGGTCAAGGCATAAAGAAAGTATCAACAAGTGTAGAACCTTCAAAATACCTGGTAACCATACCCTTGGCCAAATCATCCATTATGCAGCCCTGCTGGGTAAAGCAAGCTCAGACTTCCTGACCTTGAGTAAGGACTTACTAGGGAGCCTCTATGAACCCCCACAGAACAGTTTGATTCACTTCCTTCAACTGTTTGTTTGTTTGTTTCTTGCCTTTCTTTAAGGGATTTATTCATTTCGCCCAATTTTTTTCCTTAAGGGATTCATTGATTTCCTCTTTAACGATGTCTATCAACTTCATATAATTGGTTTTAAGGGGGGTTGTTTGTTTGTTTGTTGTTGTTGTTGTTTTGTTTTGTTTTGTTTTTGCTTCAGCTATATTAGGATACTCAGGGCCTGCTGTGATAGGATATTGGGACTCTGGTGAAGACATATTGCCCTGGCTGGTATTGATTGTGTATTTATGCTGACATCTAGGCATCTGGGTTTATGGCAATTAAAGTTCTATGTGCTGGTTTCTGGCTTTGTCTTGGTTGCGTGAGTGGTTTGTTTCTTGTTTTATTTTTTCTCTCGAGTTTTCAGAGTTCATGGTTGTGTGTTGTTTGTTTTACTGACTTTCTCTGCTTTTCTGTTTATAGGAAATGCCTGCTGATGTTAGAAGCTGAGATGCAGTGACAAGTTGGAGAGGGACTTCAGGGAGAGGGGTAGTCTGTGGGACTCACAGGAGACATGGGAAGAGAAGAAGGGAAGTGGCAGTTGGTAACTGTTGTAGTTCTAGGGAGGAGACTGATGGATTGGCTCTAGGGGATTAGAAAATAGAGAGGGTATAGGGGTAGCTCATCAGGCTTTCTGGCAGGTGTAACATGCATTTTAACAGAGGAAGAGTGCTTGAGTTGGGGTTTGGGATAGAGAGTTGAGGTGTGGGAAGTGGATTATAACAGGATAATCTGTAGAATCAATAGCAGACATGGCAGAGAGGCAGCAGGTGGTGATCTGTTTCAGGGCTAAGGAGGAGCCTAAGGGATTGTGTCTGGGGGAACAGAGAGTGCAGAAAATATCTGAAGCCAGCCTACCTGTTCTTCTGGCAGGGATGGCCTGTGGTTGAGCAGGGGACGTCTGCCTGAATTAGGGGCTGATATAGAATGATGGGGGGAGGCCAAGAGGGGATGGTCTGTGCATTGCACAGGAGATGTGGACAGGAAGGAAGGGAGGCGAATCTTGTGTTCTGTTCAGTGCTAGGGAGGAGCCTGGGGGATTGGGTGGGAAGAACAGAGAGAACAGAGAAGAATTTGGGGCAGCCTACCTTGTTTTCTCCAGATTGTCTTTTATCCTTTCTTGGGCATCAATGTGTCCTTTGGGAATGTCAGTGCCTTCATGATCTAGGTGTTTTTATTGATTGGCTATTAAATACAATCCACATTGCAGCTGTAAATAATATGCAGTTGACCCTCTTTTGTCAATTTGTAGTGTTATATTTATTTCACAAATATTAACCAGCAGATGAGAAATATAAGTATTACATGTGTACAGTATAGAGCTTTAGGGATTATACTTACTCTCTACTCTTCATAAAGCTTTGGTCGAATATTTTATCCTTAAATAATATAGCCTAGCAGCAGATTGGAGGATGATTGAAAATGTGAACCCATTTTTATTTTGGGAGGAGAGGGAGGACAACTCCAGGAACTAATGTAATGAATTCTAGTTGAAACTCAATTGAGAGGTTCTTATGCCAACTCTAAAAGTTATTATTGTGAATAGTAATAATCATGGGTGTATATCTAACTACATTGTGTGCTAAGATTGATTCTTTAGGTATCTAACAACAATTATATGGTCATACAGTTTTCTCTTTTGAGCAATCTCCCTATTTATTTCCATAGTACATTTTATGCTGCAGGACAGATGAATTATTTTAAATCACAGCTTTGATATTGCTCATTTATTTTTCCTGATTATACCCATTGTGAGTTAGATGAGATCATAGATCAATATAGTTTGGATTTCCATTTTGATTGCTATAGGTGTTGAACTGTGTGTGTGTGTGTGTGTGTGTGTGTGTGTGTGTGTGTCTTACACTTATTATTTCGATAAGTATTCAGTTCTTTTGTGGATTTAAAGACCAAATTTGGTCTTTTGGTGATTAAAATGTTTGAGTTCTGTATACACTCCATTTACTAATCTCCTGTTGAAGGAAGAGCTGGAAAACACACCCCTCTATTTCTTAATTATGTTTCTTTTCTTGTGGAGAAACATTTTTATGCAATTCTATTCATCATTTTTTTCTGCCATTAGCTAATCATCAAAGATCTATTAATGAAAATAAGAGCCCATGGATTGGCAAGAAAGCAAGTAGCAATATTTGAAAGGATTTAGAGGAAGAAAAGGAAAGGGGCAATAATGTAACTATATTATAATCTCAAAAAAGTAGATACTTTGGGATATCTACTCTTGGCTGTCTTAGAGTGTTTCCAGTATGTATGTGCATTATCTTCAAACTTTTAAGTGTTTCATTAAGATCTTTCATAAATTTCATATTAATTTTAGTGCAAGATGAGAAGTAAGGATATATTTCTCTCATTTGAATGTGGATATCCAGTTTTACAAGCCTCAGTGTAGAGTGTTTATCTCACAGTCTCTAGGTCACCAGGTCTAACTCTAGCATTGGAAGCAAGCAATGTGAAAGGAATTTGATTTAATGACTATGGAAATTTTTTCCAGGACATTGCAGCTAAGTCATATAATTTGGTGTTGATTTTATTTTTTTGTAATTCAGTTTTATGTATCAATCTTTACCTAGTGAGTATGCAATGTATTTGTGCCAGTATAAAAGGTTAAAAAATGTCACATTAAACTAAACCAAGTTTTTTTAAAAAATTCTTAGTAATTTGAACTTGTGGATTTTTTTCCTATTTTCTTACATATAACTTGAAATTAGATTAACATTTTGTTCACAATCATGAAGAATACAGAAAGACTAAAGGTTGTAAGTCTATATATTGCTTGAAAGAAAACATTTAATACCATGATAATGTATATTATTCAAACATGCAAAAAACATTAGTCATTGTGGTGATTTGAATAAAAATGGGCCCCATAGGCTCTTAGGGAGTGGCACTATTAGGAGATGTGGTCTGGTTACAGTAGGTGTGGAATTATTGGAGGAAATGTGTCACTGGGGTGGGCTTTGAGGTTTCAAAATCTCAAACCAGACCCAGTGACTCACTCTCAATTCCTGATGCTGTAGATCCAGATGTAGAACTCTCAGATACCTCTCCAGCATTATGTCTTCCTGCGTGTTACCATGCTTCCCACCATGGTGATAATAGACTAAACTTCTAAACTGTAAGCCACCCCCAATAAAATATTTTCCTTCATAAAAATTGCTGTGGTCATCATGTCCCTTCACAGCAATAAAACCTTAACCAATACAATCATAATTTCAGCTAAGACAGTTGAATTGCATAACATAATTTAAAGGAGAAATTCAATAGATAATCTTATTTTACAAATAAAAATTTTACCTATTATATGTGACATGATTGTGACTTTAAGTAGTGTGATGAACTAAAATGTTAGTTTTACAAAATATACTGTCATGCTTCCACACCATGTTAAATAAGGAGATAATGCATTAGCTTCACCTTAGTTTCATTTCAGAATTAGCATATTATTATTGCCTGAAGCCTTGTACTGACCATTGATACTTTTTTATTCATTGATATCCAATAAGCCCAGAGCATCATATGGGACTCTCAAGACCTATACCACTGAGCTGTATCCTTAGCCCTAGAGAATAAACAATAAAATTTATAGGAATTGATTCACAATCATTTACCTATTGTCTAAAATATATTTTAGATTGTAACATCAGGGTCTTTATGTTTCACAAAGCCTTAAATATTTACTTTCTGACTTTTTGTAAATAAAACTAAACCTGACTATTTATTGACTTAATGCACATTTAGAGTAAAGTTTTATTTAGTTGTTTCATGTTTTTCTTTATATGGTTTTGGAGACAGAATCTTGATATACATTCCAAATTTTATCTGAAGACTCTGAAACTCATTGCATTATACAGAAAACCTTCACTTTGCAATCCTTCTACCACAGCCTTCTTATTGCTGTGACTATAGGAATGTGTGAGCACAAAGGAATAGACATGATTTAAATAAATTGAACAAAATAAACTGAAATATTGATGAACATTGGTATCTTCGTAAGCAGCCCCTTAACAATGACCAGATAACTTAAACACCCAATTTTTAACCATACATGCTTTGGGAACAAATATAAATCAAAGTGAGAAGGTAAGATTGTTAGCACACAAGCTATTTTTTCTTATACAGCCCAGGGAAGATTTCAAATAGATCTATAAATTAGCCTCACCTGTAAAACCAGTTCCAGAGCAATCCCCACATCTGATGCTTGATATCTGTAGAAATGGACGATGTACATCTGTAATTTCCCCCATATCATACAACATCTCCTGAAATCAGAAATATATATGACAAAATATCCATTCTTTGCTTTAATTTACATGCATATTACACTTGTGATGTTTCCAACCAATGATATCTTAATCTGGATATAATTCTTTCTTAAATTCAAGAGCACTAGTGATTGTGGCTGGCATTTTACTAATCCCTCAATGCTCTTTTTTTTAAAAAAAATTAACTTTTTATTGATTCTGTGTGATTTCACATCATGTATCCCAATTCCACTTATCTCCTTGTCCCTTCACCTCCGCCATCTGTCTTTGTGAACCCCTTCAAAAGCAACAAAATATAAAAGTATAGCCAAAAAACAAAACAAAACAAACAAGCAAAAAGTCTTGGCATGGAAGCTATAGTGTGGTCCAGTGAGTCATACAGTATACCCTTTAATCCATACATCTTTATTTGTAAGTGCTCTTTGCAATGGATTGTTGGTCTGGCTCCAGGCCTCTGGTTTCTTCTGCTCTATCAGTACCGGGCCCTTAATGGGTCTCCTCGGAGAGGCCCTTCTGCTGTCCTGTGTCATGGAGATCTTGCTGCCTTCCATCTACAGATCCAGCCCCTTCACATACTCCAGCAGTTCATAAATGAGGTAGATATTGGGGTGGGCTAACTCATAGCCCTGTTCTGGGCCTGAGTGGCAGCTGACAAAAAAAAAAAGAACAAAAATTATTGTCTTTTTCATTTAATTATAAAAATTATAAGAAAAAATAAATGATAGTTTAATGAAGTGTTTAATTATTCCTTAGCAATAAAAAGTTGGGAGTCAGATATCAGAGTAAGAACCTGAATGATTAGAGAGGAGGAAGGAAAGTGACCAGAGACCTCCTCTTTCTCTTGTCCTTGATCCAAAAGGGCCAAGACTCTCTCCAAGCCCTGCCCTGATACTTCTTGGGTCTCTCTCTCTCTGTCCCTGGTCCTCCAAATCTTTATGACCCTGGTCCTTTAAAACCTCTAGGGCTAATTTTGGTAAGCTCGTAGTTAGCTCCACCCTCTGACTCAAAGAAAACTTTATTGGCAGTTTCAGAAGTGTCAGAATGCAATCAAAGTATCCTACAACAGTTTAACCATTCTTATTTTACGCAAAGGAACATGGGAAACAGGGGTGTTTGGTAACTTGTCTATCTAGCTACATATCCTCTTATTCTTATTATAATGAGTGTAAAAATCCTTGGCCTCATTGATATACTGTTACATTTAAGGACTGACCAGTGTACTTGCTTTGAATACTGAAATATTTATTATAAATATTTAGCGGGAGTGTGTAGCGGTTTGAATGAGAATGGCCCTCATAGGATCATATGTTTGAATGCTTGGTACCCATTTAGTAGAACTGTTTGGGAGAAATCAGGAGGTATGGTCTTGAAAGAATAACTGTGGTCTTAGTGAAGAAGGTGTGTTACTAAGTGTGGGCTTTGAGTTTTCAAAAACCCAATCCAGGCCCTGTCTTGCCTGCAACTTGTGGATTAGATGCGATCCCTAAACATTGATCCTGCCCCATGCCCACCACCCAAGTGCCCCCTGCTATGTTGTTCATGGACTAACTGGTGTTCTGAAAACGTAATAAGCCACCAATAAATGCCTTCCCTTAAAAAATACTTTGGTCATGTGTAGCACAAATTGTTAAAAGGTCTTATTAATAAAAACAAATCTGGAGCCAGGTATTGGGGTGAACGCTGAAAGATCAGAGAAACAGAACCAGCCACAGCTAATCTCACCTCGCCATTTCCTCAGCTGATCTTGTTTCCCCAAACTGGAAGCCTCTGCGTCCTCATCTGAATGGATCTCAGCTGAACTGCTGCTCAAAATCCTAAAAGGTTAACAAGGCTCTAGTTCCTGGTTTCACGCTCTCTATACCTTTCTGCTTCCTGCCATCACTTCCTGGGATTAAAGACATGTGTCACCATGCCTAGCTGTTTCCAGTGTGGCTTTGAACTCAGAGATCTGGATGGATCTCTGCCTCCAGAATGCTAGGATTAAAGGTGTGTGTGCCACCATTTTCTGGCCTCTATATCTGGTGGCTGTTCTGTTCTCTGACCCCAGAGAAGTTTATTAAGGTGCACAATATATTGGGGAACACAATATCACCACAGTCATGGTTGTTCATCACAGCAGTAGGAACACTAAGAAAGGGTGAAACATAGTAAAAGTGATTCTGGAGGGCTTGAGTGCTGATCAATGGCAGAGTACTCAGGGGCAGAGTTGACTTCGTGGGTTTGATTCAGTTCATTGAAAATAAATGAAGTAAAAAACACAATTTCTAAAAAGAGGTATGGGAAAATCTCAGGAGAGATGATACACTAAATATCATTCCACATTTTTGAAAACTTTGAAAAATGTATAAGAAAGTTTTAATGGGACTCTATGGAATATTACTCTTAAAGATTCTTAAACAAAACAAAAAGTAGCCAAAACAAAAGATTTCCCTTATGAGATGAAGGTCAATGGGAGATGGGAGTTCATAATGGCATAAGTACAGAGGATGTACCAATCCCTAAGAGAAGGTCAGACCTTACTCCCTTAGGACATAAAGATATATCATGGCCTAGCATGCAAAAGAAACCACTACATTTCATTTTTACAACTGGCATCTGTGCTCTGGGATGAGATTGGGGAAGATTTTACTGTGGGTTAACAGGTAAGTATAGTAAAGTACATAAAATAGAAATAAAATAAGTAAAATTTTCCTGTGTTTCATCCAATGGCAAGAGTGAACACAAGAAAAGTGGCTTACTTTTTATCTAGGGCTCCAGAGGATGAAGGATTTACATTAAACTTTATGAGAAGCATTTCAGAAACATTTCCAAGAAATATGAGAAATTAATTTTTGTCCTCAGATTCTTGGAATCCAAGAAATGCTGAGTCTTATATCTTGATACAGTCCTTTGAGATAACAAGGGCAGATAATAAAGAGACAGCACTGTTTTCTCTCCAAAGCATGGTAAATTAATATTTAATATTTCACGTCTTTTTGAGATTGTGATATAAACTTTTCATCCCTTCAAACTATCCCATATAACCCACTATGCTCTCTTTCAAGTTCATGGCCTCTTTTTTAAACTATATATATGTGTGTGTGTGTGTGTGTGTGTGTGTGTGTGTGTATGTATGTATATGTATATATATATACATATACATACATACATGGGGGTATGGGTACACATATGTATATATACACACATATATACATATATACATATATATTCACAATTAGCTCACTCTATATGTTATTTGCATGGATGTTTTGAAATTTATGCTAATGTCAAACTTTTATGTGAGGTCTTTCTTGAGACATAACCCTAAATATGAAGCAAATCATATAAGATTTACAACTTTTTTTGAACAATTTATTCATTGTGAGATGCTGAAAGTGAAGCTAAGGCCTCCCTCCACATAGACTTGCTTTTTTATGTGTTTGATGTGAACATAACACATATAAAGTGAGAAGACAATTGTAAGATGTAATCAGTTCAGACTCAAGTATATGACAAAGCATTGATAAGTATTATTAACATGCTGAACACTAGGTATCCAGAAATTAATCATACTTTATACTGAATCATTTTACTCTTTTATTAGTATCTCTTTTTTTAAATTTTATTTTAAATATTTTTATTTTTATTTTGCAATACAATTCAGTTCTACATATCAGCCACAGATTCCCTTGTTCTCCCCCCACCCGCCCCCCTCACCTTCCCCCCAGCCCACCCCCCATCCCCACCTCCTCCAGAGCAAAGCCTCTCCCAAGGACTGAGATCAACCTGGTAGACTCAGTCCAGGTAGGTCCAGTCCCCTCCTCCTAGGCCGAGCCAAGCGATCCTGCATAGGCCCCAGGTTTCAAACAGCCGACTCATGCAATGAACACAGGACCCGGTCCCATTGCCTGGATGCCTCCCAAACAGATCAAGCCAATCAACTGTCTCACCCACTCAGAGGGCCTGAATGACCCCTCAGCCATTGGTTCATAGTTCATGTGTTTCCATTCGTTTGGCTATTTGTCCCTGTGCTTTATCCAACCTTGGTCTCAACAATTCTCGCTCATATAAACCCTCCTCATTCTCGTGATTAGCATCTCTTGACTTGGCCTCACATAGACTATAGCAACTATGAGGGTGATCTCCAGGCATTCCCAGTGTACGTGCCACATGATAGAACAAACACTTGTAAATTCTCTGTGGCACTTTACCTTCACTCTTTCTTTTCTATCTCCACAGATTCTCTTAGAGAAGAATGGTTCTGATAAATGGTTCTTTGTTAACAGAATTCATTCTCTTGGGTTTAACGGACAACACTGACCTCCAAATACCCCTGTTCTTAGTTTTTCTAGTAATATATATGATCACCGCCTTGGGAAATTTGACTTTGATCATTCTAATTGTACTGAATTCTCACCTTCATACCCCTATGTACTTTTTCCTCTTTAACTTGTCTTTCATAGGCCTCTGCTATTCTTCTGTTGTTACACCCAAAATGCTGATGAACTTCTTAGTAAAGAAGAATGTTATTGGTTTTGCAGGATGTATGACGCAGCTCTACTTCTTTTGTTTTTTTGTCATCTCTGAATGTTATGTCCTGACAGCAATGGCCTATGATCGCTATGTGGCTATCTGCAATCCACTCATGTATAATGTTGCCATGTCCCCTAAGGTCTGTTCCTTTCTTATGATTGGCTCATATTTGATGGGGTTTTTTGATGCTATGATCCATACCGGATGCATCCTGAGACTGACCTTCTGTGATGGGAACACCATCAATCACTACTTCTGTGATCTCCTGCCTTTGATGAAGCTCTCCTGCACCAGCACCTATATCAATGAGATAGAGATTTTCATTGTAGGGCGGAAAGATATCACTCTACCCAGTATTGTCATCTTTATATCTTATGGCTTCATCCTTTCTAGTATCCTCCAAATAAGGTCCACTGCTGGAAGGTCCAAAGCCTTCAGCACCTGCAGTTCCCACATAATTGCCGTTTCCCTGTTCTTTGGATCATGTGCATTTATGTACCTAAAACCCTCCTCAATTGGATCTTTGAATGAGGGAAAAGTATCTTCTGTTTTCTATAATATTGTGGTCCCCATGATGAACCCTTTAATCTACAGCTTGAGGAACAAAGATGTTAAAGTTGCCCTGAAAAAAACTCTGAATAGGAAAAAGTTTTGATGAGAAACATACTGTCTTTGTGACAAACAGTCACAAATGCATGATTTTTGAGGTATAGTGCCTGCTTCATAATCTTATTTCTTCATTATAGTGGGGTAATTTATATTTTTCGTTGCTAGCATGGTGTTGGAAAATGGTGTTCAATGATATCTCTTTAAAATGACTGATTGCATGTTCAGTACTTTCTCAATTGATTAAATACAACTCTCAAAACATTCTTTTGTAACACTAGTCATATGCATATTGTAAGAATATACCATCATAGTTTGATGATATATATTTTTTCCACATATATATTTTTCCACACACATGTGTGTGTATGTGTGTGTGTAGTAGATGAGCAAGATTCTGCAGTTTAATGAGATTATTAGTCCTTGGCCTAAAAACGCTTATTAAATATTTAGTTCAGAGTAAACTATTAGTCATGATTTCGAGTCTAGTGCTTTTTAACATTTAAATCTACTACATTCTTAAAATACTATTTTTAGTAAAACAAAGTATGGGATAACAGTACCCTTTTGAATTTGGCTGTTATTTCATCCTGAATGTAACGCTAATTCACACAGCATTTGTTTCTTTATTTTATTTTCTTTCTCATATCCCTCTTTGTTTAGAAAAATGAGCTGATATCTGTTTTTGAGCAGGAGGATGTATTTTTTTGCCAGTGCATCTGGGAAAAGGTTGGGTGAAATTAGGAACTGGTATTTCTTACCAAAAGATTTTGAAATGCTTTCAGAATCTTACCTATCTGCTGACAGTGCTTTTTGCTGTGATTTCTACTTGACTGATTATTTCATTTTCAGAGTCTCTGTTAGGATCTTTAAGTGTCTCGGTTTCTTTGCTGAGCTTTTCCTCCATGCTTTTCAGTTTCTTCTCTGTCTATGTCTTAAACACATTCCCTTACTTCACACATCTTAGTCGAGTCCTCTATATGGTCACTGATCCTTTTGTAAAGTAAGACTCTTGAACTCTTTCTGACATGGCTGCTGAATGTCTTTATTTTCTCTTATTGGCAGTGTTGTAAGTGTATCATGGTGGTACAGGGGAGGTTGAGACCCACTCTTAGGGTTCTTAATCTCATAAAATAATTTAAGAATAGACTCAAAGAAAAATTTGGAGGCAATTTTATTAGGATTTAAAAGGGAAAAAAACAGAGATGGCAAACTGTAAGTCTCAGCAGCTGCCTGGAATAGAAGAATGGAGAAGACATACTGTTTAAGCCAGCATGAAGTTCAGACACATAACAGACTGGCAGCCACATGGCAGGGAAGGCGCTCTAAAGAAATCGGAAAGAAAAAGCTCAAAATACTGGGAAAATCAAAGCTTTAGATAATGTGTGCTTGAAAAAGAGACATAAGGAATATAATATTTTCTAAATAATTTAGAAAAGTTGACGGATTTGGGAATCTGTATGGTTATGACCAACATGCTACTACACTAGGAATAAGAATCTGGGAAGGACTAGCCTAGTATCTCATTAAAGAACCTATTCTTTAGCATAGCTTAAGATAGATCTCTTTCCCAGTGTTGGTCTCCTGTCCAGGTGACTCACCTGACCCAACTCTAAGGTCTGCAACTGTGATGGCTGTTCTTGGTTGTCTATTTGACTATATCTGGGATGAACTATAATCCAGACACTGAGGGTACACTTGTGATCAGATCATGAGTCAAGAGACAACATGTCTTCAATCCATACCTTGTGTCAGGAAGACAAAGACTTTTAATCCAGAATTGGAGGCTGGAAGACACATGCTTTTAATCCAGACCTTGAGTCTGGAAGGCACATCTTTAATTTGCTTGAAGCCTATGTAAGGACAATTGAATATGGAAAGTTTCATTCTTCACCTGCTTGCCCTTCCCATGTCAGCACATGCATTTCTTCACGGGCATTGGAGCCTGCTTCTTCAGGTTTCCAGCATATACAGAAGACCAGCTGGGACACCCAGCCTCATGGGACTGAGCAGCTACTAGATTCTTAGACTTTCTATCGATAACTAGCCATTGTTGGACTGCAGCCTGTAAGTCATTCCAATAAATTCCTATGTGTGTGTGTGTGTGTGTGTGTGTGTGTGTGTGTGTGTGTGTGTATGTAGAGACAGAGAGGGAGAAAGGGTGAAATGGATAGAGATAGATTGATTACATAAGTTCTTTGACTCTAGAGAACCTTAATTAATATACCAGTCAAAACAGATACTCTATTCTCTTGAATAGAAAGGTTTTTGAGTTTTTGTTTGTTGTTGTTGTTGTTGTTGTTTGAATGTTCTTAGTGCTACCCAACAAAGTTTGTGGTTTGCTGCTGTTGTATTTTGTTCATATAATGGGATGGATATGTGTTCTGTTTGAATTTTCCACTTTCTTTATTTTGTTATGTTTTATGGGATTCCTCTTACAGGAAATCCATTCTTCTTCACTAGGAATTGGGTTTTGCTGCTATTTAATGAAGAATGGGAAATGGCTGCATATCCTGTTATGTATTTCTTACAGTCACGGAGTGGACATGAAGTAGGAGACACTTGCATACATCGCTTGTGTCTCTGGTAAGACTCAGGTACAGAGGCTTTAGATCTCGATTGAAGGCAAATGTCATCAGGGATGATTTCTAGCTATGATATGAATGATGATATGAGGTTGTGAAATGAAGAATAATAAGGAAAGGGAGATCATGGCATGTATTATAAATGAGAGAGAAAGTACATGGTTTGAGGTTATGAGAGGTAGTAAAGAGATTATTGTAGGTACAGAAACATAGAAAACAATATTTTGGTGTAGAAGGATAGTTACAAAAGTCATTTCTTCTGAGATAAAAGTTAAAACAGCTGCTTCCTAATTATAGTACAAAATTATCAGGAATTTTATTGACAAATACAGAAAAAAATCTAAGTATAAGTTTCAAAGTGACAAAATTTAGTAATAACATGAGATAGACAACATTATGTCAGTATACTATACTTCACGCTAGAATAGTATGTATGTTCCACCCATGGAATGTCATTGGTATCAACATTCACAAGGGGAGGGAGGACTGCTCTGTTAGGTCACTTGAGTCCTTATGAGGAGAAGGATTTCTGTAAGAGTAAACTACTTCGGGCCAGAATTCTCTTGCCAGTATCTCCCTGCTTCCAAGCAAGTTACAACTTGTCCCCAGTGAACAGGGAATGAACATTACATTAGCAGGGCTTTCTGTGGCTCAGCAACTGATGATGTGTGATAGTTCTGCACAGCTAGTAAGGGTGTACTGGCAGAGTATGTTCTGAATCCCTCTGGATCTTTCCTATGTGCAGCTTGCATCCAGCAACTGCTATTTTCACTGCATGGCTGTCTCAGGTTCACACCACCAGGCTACCCTCTGCTACATACTCTGTCACTTGAGCAGATCCAGTCTGATGTCCATGCTTGTTTTTCAAATATCAAGATTTTCTGTTTATTAATCTCCTCATGTTGATTCTTTGAGCAGTTTACTCCTGGTGATCATTAACTGTGGTCAGTGTAGTGGCTGGAGCAGGTTGTGCCCTGGAAGCAATATTAGTGGTGGCAGTAAGTGACCCATGAGGCACCTCAAGTTCACTCATGGGAGAAGTCCACTGGCACATACAGTGATGATGGTCAGTCTTTGGAGGAATCTGGGTAGCTGCTTGGAAAAGCGGCACCAGACCTTCTCCTTTATTTAACTAAGTTCATCTACTCATGGTTTTTATATCTCCATCTTACATGGAAATCCTAATGTATTTCTATGGATTTCTCTGTTTTGGGCAATTAATAAAGTAAAATTGCATACTATATTGTCCTTTCTGATTGTCTTCTTTCACTTAGTATATATGTTTGCAAAATTTATCCAAACTTTAGAATGAACCTCTGCTTCATTCCTTTTTATGGCTAAATAATGTTCTGAAGAAGGGATATAGCACATTTTATCTATCCATTCAGTAGTTAATATATATCAGAGTTAAGTTTATACAAAATGAACCCCATGGTTTTTTGTGAGATTTTTGTTTCATTTTGTTTTGTTTTGGCATTTACTATTTTATTGGTTTTTGTTTTGTTTGTTTTTGTTTTGTTTTGAGAAGGAACGTAAAGTTGAGTGGATAAAGAGATTGGGAGATCTGAAAGGAGTTGGGAGGCAAAATGATGAAGAAAATAAAATACATGAAAACACATTTTAATAAAAGTATAAAAGCAAGTGTTTTAGTGACTTATGATGCCCTAATAATAATGCCCTAATAAATACACATATAAACCTATACCCAGATTTATTGTGTGGACTTCTTTTCAATTCCACCTAGTATGTATTTAGAGATAGAATTGCTATCACCCATAATAACTGTTTCTACCTTTTGGAACTGTGATTCTGGACTATTAAAAAATTTTTTTTGTATTATTGCTCATGGTTATAAGCAACATGTGAAGGATGTCAAACCTGCTCAATTTTAATAAACATTTGTTATGGTTCTTTGTAGCATGAATCCTAATTGATCTTAATAAAACCCAGAGCCAAATATTGGGGTAAATACTGAAAGATCAGAGAGGCAAAGGAACAAGACACAGCCACCTCTCACCTCGCCAACTCCTCAGCCAAAAAGGACTGAGCTCCTTTCTCCTCCACCTTATATTCCTTTCTCTGCCCAGCCATATCACTTCCTTTCTCAACCTCCCTAGTGCTGGGATTAAAGGCGTGTGTGCCTCCTAAGTACTGGGAGCAAAGGCATAAGATCCCAAGTGCTAGGATTAAAGGTGTATGCTACCACTGTCTGGCCTCTATGGCTAACTAGTGGCTGGCTTTACCCTCTGATATTCAGGCAAACGTTTTTTGTTAGATCATACACAAAATATCCTCACAGTCCTTCTTTTACATTCCCTATCCTAGGGTTGGTTTTGGTGGAGTTTATAATAAAACTAGCTTAAACTGAAGTGAATATCCTGTGAGTTTAGCATTAGGAGGTAAAATACTCTGGGAAAAATATTTTCAAACCAACTGCAGGACACAATCCACTGGAAGATATAGGAGTAATGTCAGTACTCATAATACTGTCTGTTCCTATTGTCTGTGACATTTCTCAGGGTATCAGGACAGGGCATCCATAAAGGAGATCCTCACAGAAGTAGCAGCATTAGGGGCAGCAGCTATGAACCATTTAGAAATGGAAACTTGGAAATCCCACTGAAGACACACTGAATCTACAGGCTTTGAGAGGAGTATCAGTTGTCTATAAGTAAACATGATTTTCATGTGTGCTCAAGGTTAGCATAAGGCAATCCTCTGCCAAGATCTGCCCTGTGAACATCAACTTTCCTACCAGCTGGTTATAAAGGCCCCATCACCCTCGCAATGAGGATGATTAGGGGAAAAAAGGCAGTTTTTGAAAGTAACATTAAGTATTTGGAAGACACTAGCAACTCCTAATAGTGAGACAAACATTTTATACCAATTATTCATAACCAATTATGGACACAGAAAAACTGACTAGGAGCAGATGGAATTTTTTAGAGAGAATTTCTAAGGTTTAATGTAATTTTATTTACACTCTCTGGTCTGTTTTCCCTAAGGAAATTTTCAAAACATTTATTATTGTTCGTTTTCTTTTTTTAGTTAATAGGAAAGGGGAGGTCACAGGACTCCCACAGATTAGTCATTTTTAAGAATAAAGATTGCTTCATGGAACCACTTCTGCATCTCTGATATATGTTCAATGGCACTTTTTAAAATAGAGGGAAATCATTTTGTTTTTATAGAACACTATATTCTTGAAGACAAGCAGAGTTTCTTTTATATATCACAATTTAAAAATCATCACTTCTGGGCTATATTTCCAGAAGTGAGATAGCTAGATCACTTGGTAGGCACACTTCTGGTTTTGAAAGAACCTCCATTTTGCTGTTCATCATGACTGCACCAACTCGTTTCCCATAGAATGCATGGAAGTGAATGGGTATCTACTCATTAGATTCAGTCAGTGCATAAAGTGTGCATTAATTAAGACATCATACCTCTAATTAATGTGTAGACTAATATTTGTCATTAAAAGAATCTATACCTTTCTTGAAAACTAATAAAGATACAGTAATGTAGCTGAAGATACTTTAATGGCAACATTATTGCTACACCTCTCAAATATGGACAGTTTCACTGTTTCTTTATACACTGAACAAGAAGAAGATATATATAATTTAAAGAGAGTTTCAATAGGGACAACATTTACGCTGGCTAATTTTTATGTAACTTTGACCTAGGCTAGGGTCATCTGGGAAAAGGAAACTCAATTGAGAAAATGGTTCTATAAGATTGTTCTGTGGGGCATTTTTGTGATTGATGATTTTTGTTAAAGGACCTAGCCAACTATGGTCTGGTTGTCCTGAGTTCTATACCAAAATAGGATGTGCAAGCCATGGGGAGCAAGCCAGTAAGCAGTATTCCTCCATGGCCTCTGCTTCAGTTCCTGTGGCTAGGTTTCTGCCTTGAGTTCTTGCCCTGACTCCCTTTGATAATGAACTGTGCTATAGAGATGCAAACTGAAATAACCCTTTCTTTCTCAGGTGGCCTTTGCTCATGATGTTCTACCACACCAATAGAAACTTAGGTAAGACATCACGCAGGAGTAGACAACACAACTCCCAGAAAATTATATATTGTTGCCAATTGCACAATACCTCCTTATAACTTGTGGTTAAATATAAAATAAAGGATTCTGCTGTTGGTCTTCCTGTCCAACTAAGACTAAGTCTTATTGCTGAAAGCACCATTGTAGCTAGAATTTTTTCCAGTCCCACTCAGGCCCGCAGCCGCTCAAACCCAAATAAACACACAGAGGCTTATATCAATTAAAACTGTATGGCCTAATGGCTCAGGCTTCTTGCTAGCTAGATCTTACATCTTAAATTAACCCATTTCTATAAATCTATACCTTGCCATGTGGCTTGTGGCTTACGGGTATCTTTACATCTTGCTTCTCTTTGCCCTGGCAGCATCTCTTGACCCAGCCTTCCACTACCCAGAATTCTCCTCTCTGCTTATCCTGCCTATGCTATATTTCCTGCCTGGCTACTGGCCAATCAATGTTTTATTTATCAATCAATCAGAGCAACACATTCACAGCATAGAGAAAGACATCTCCAGCACACCTTGCACTTTAATGATAGGACACAGAGAAATCAAACTAGAACTGAGCTGGAAGCATCTACCCTTTTGGCTAGTCTTGTGATGGCAGAAAATGTCATACAGAATGCCAGGAGAGAAAAGTTACCAACACTCTCACCCAAATGTGAACCCTAGAAGCTGTAATATCTTCCTGCCAGGCATGATGTACTCATTAGCTCAATAGCAGCATGACTGTTCTAGGAGTACCCAATCATTATACATTTGAGGTTCTCTCCACAGAAGGGAATTCTGGATGGTACTGTATTTGTAACCCTGCTTAGAAGCCCATGGAAACGATGGCCATAAGCTTTGGCAATGAACCTACTAATTTTGTTTTGCTAATGAATATGATGTTAAATGATATTTTTAAATGCATGCTTCTATCCATAAATTACATTATCTTAGCCTTCGGCAGTGAAGTTTTGCTTAGTAGAGAGTAGCAGAGTTAATGCAGAGACCCATAAACCTGGTCAAAGCACTGAGAATAGGTTGAGTTGAGTATTCATCTCTAAATGGAGCATCTGTATTACCCCCATGTCTCAGAAAACATCATGGAAGAGAGTCAACAAAACAATAAGACCAAAGGACAGGAGGTGTGATGTGAAGTGTTGTCATTGGGATATGATATAACTATTGCATTCATGAACTTACAGTAACTATGGTGACCTCCACATGACGGAACATCTGGTAAACCCAAGGCATCCACAAGAAAAAGTGTGAGCCTGGCCGGTAAAGGGAATACTGGAGTACCCTGGTTCAGAGGGAAAGGAGAGGAGGAGAAAAAAAGGAAGTGCCTGCTCTCCCCACCTTTTCCTGCACACACTGCAGTACCACAGCATGAGGAGATCATCAGAGGGAGTGCCAAGCAAAGGTCTCCCACTCCATTTCCCTGGAAGAGATATGGAGGGTAGGCTGCTCCCCAGATGCCCCTCTATCCCAGGACTCTCTGCATCCTGGGTCTGAAGGGACTGTGAAAACCCTCCCTTGGGGTAGAAGAGAAGGCACAAATGGGACTGGACCAGACCATGAGAACCCACCACTTCCTGAAGAATTATTGGCAGTTATTGACTGGTAGAGGAGTCATTTCTTCCAGTGGTATAGCCACTGGTAAGTTTTCCATGTTCTAGTAAACAACCCCTTCCCATGCTCATAGGAACAACCATAGGTAAACATACTTAGCGAATCCCAAACAAAATTTTAATCTAGGAGAAAAATAACATGAAAACAGGACAGGGACCTATGGGAACAAGAAAGTTTCAGTGGAACTGGAAAAGGAATAAGAGTGGGTGGTGAGGGTGAAAATCACAAGAATATTTTATAAATACATGAAATTGTCAAAGAAGGATCAATCAGAACACTGAAACCATATTTAATCCCCATAGATTTGTAACTTCTATCCTGATTGTGCAGATTAGGAGCAGACATAAAGCATATTCAAATGTGTACATGGTTATATATATATTGACTCAAATGGTTAGAATGTAAAAATAATGAGACATTAATCTGATGTCTGAATGATTTGTTCCTTTGTCACAATCATTCTACAATTAACCTGAATTTTTATTCATTTAATTTAAATCAATCACTTAGCTATCCTTTGGGAGTTTCATAGAGCACTAATCAAGATGCTATTCTTTTAAATTTCAAGTAATATTCCTGATTATTACATTTATAAAATTTGCTAAAATTAAAAAAAATCTACACGTACAAAGTATGTTGATCTACAGCTTCTTCTTAACATTACTCTGTAGGACTTTAGAATCAAGGCAATGTTTCTCTTTCACAACAACTATGATATTTTTGTTGATATATATTGTTAGATGACATTTTAAAAACTAAAATCATGGTAAAATGTACAATAAGCTTATCCATGTCTGGGGTTTCTTTTAATATTGGATATTTAACTGACAATTGAATTCCTCACACACAAGTCAACTTGAATTACCTATTTTTTAAACATTCATACACACACATTATAATATAAAAATATTGCAAATGATAGTCCATGGTAAGTGGCCATCTCCAAGTATGTGAACATGAGCAACACTAAATGGACTCATTAACATGTACTACTTATAAATTACTTTTTTAGTGAGGATAAATCTGTTTCAAAGGTTTTCACACTACATAGTTATACATTTATTCATAATAACTTACATTTCATTTTATTTTTTTAGTTAGCCTACAAAACAATAAGTTTGTCATTTCCGTACATGGAGATCACTGTAATTTGCTGACATTTATCTCTGTTGCATTTTCTTCTCCCATCTTTTAGGTCACACTAGACCTCTTCCTCTTGTGTTTTCAGGTCCTATACAACAGAAAACCTGTGTTTATGTTTCTGAGTCTGGTTTATTTTATTGACCTGAAAATCTTCTGTTCTATGCATTCTCCTTCACATGAATCAATTTTCTTGTTTATGCTTGAAAGTCTCTATGATAAGCTCTGTGCAACTCATTTATTTTGATGGAGGTCCCAAAGACTGGGTAGAAGAGGAGTCCTAAAAGAGAAGCCAGTGATAATGTGATATTGAGGATCACAGGGTAGTTATATTTGGGAGGAAATTCCAGACTACTTTTCTACTACGCAATTGTTGGATAGGCATTCTCCCTAGCATTTGATATTTGTTTTCTTGATGAAAACCATTCATATAGAACTTAAGTATATAAAATAAAACTTAAAATAACCTTACAGGAGGTAAATGAGAGTGAGCAAGTAAAAGAGTAAGACAGAGAGACAGAGACAGAGAGAAACAGAGAGAGAGACAGAGACAGAAAGACAGACATTGCAGTTGATAGTCTATCCTATGTGGTCATGCCCAAATACCTTAGCATAAGAGCACCATAAAGAATTCTTTGAGGTATGTGTGTATGTATATGCCTGTGTATATATGTAATAATTAATAATAAAAGGTCATGAACTTGAGAGATAGAGAAAAGGAAAGGAGATGGGGAAAATAATTTAAATAAAGTATTTATATCTGAAATTCTAAACATTAAAATAAAATGTTTTGAAACATTTATATATGTATAGAATATAGCTTGGTAATATGCATTCCCTTTACTTGCCACAGCTGCCACTGAACAAATGCCCCCAACCCACCAGCATCTTCGTTTCAAATTAGTTTCTTTTTTTAAATGTAAAAACTTAATGTATAGCCAGATTTTCACTATGTAATGTCTTCTTTGTTTCAAGTCACATCTGCTGACTTAACATCCATTTTGACAGATATCATTCTTCTTACTCATACTCTCATCGTATTAGGTTTACACAGGATTTCTTTTTCCATCTCCTCACTTTCATTCTGTTTCCTTAAAATTAAAGTGAGTCTCATATAGACAGAATATGTATGCTTCTTATTTTGCTTCATTGAATCACCCTAAGTCTTTTATAAAAGGATTAGTTGATTTTTTCCTATGTAATCATTGATAGTTGAGGATCTATTAATGCTGTTTTCCTTCTTTATTTTGTAGTTTTGTGACAGTTTTTTTCTCAACTTGCTATATTTTTTTGAGGATTGATATGTTCTGGCAATGTTTTAGTCTTCAGGGATGATTCCATTTGAATCTTTTCAATTTTTCTTTTGAAAGTTGCAATAGATTTGCATTTTATGATTATTATAAAACGCAAAGAAAATATTTTGCCAACTATGTCTTAGTAAGACAAAAACTTAACTTTAATTTTTTACAGTTGTCTTATCCTTGTGATATCCAACTGTTAGGTAAGAGATGAAGATGCTAAGATGGTAAAATGATTTCATTTTATAAGCTGAACTTTTCCAAATTGCATGTGAGATCACTATGGTTCTATATGATGTGGTGCCTACTGAAATATAGTATTTCAAAGTAATATGTGATAAAGACAGTGTTTATGCAAAAGAACACAGCTCTTACCTTAAATGAAAAAAAAAAGAATTCATTCTTGAGCCATTTTGAGTGATCATAGTCTGGCAAAAACAGATTTAGGTTACCTCAAATTCCATTTTTCAGTGTGAAAACAGTTTCTTGAAGTTTTATAGTTTTATAGAACCAATGAAGTTATACATCAAGGTGAATTTAGAAAAGCTTGGTGGGTACATCAGAAAGGCAATTACATCAAGATGGAGGAGCTATAGACCCAAGAAGTTCTCTGATGACATTCTTAGCTTTTAGGGTAGTGGAAGCTTGCGGTCTGGTAAGTGAAACAACTCCAATGTTTTGATCTATTATTCAAGCCATGTTAGTTCTGACACAGAGCTGGGCAAGGAATATCTATTGGAGGGTGAGGCTAATGCTAGCTCAAGATAAGGTAATTAGCATCTGGGCTTACAAATTCCAAACCTGACCAGTCATTGCAGTTTTAATCAGTCAAGCTTTGAAAACACAGTTTCCTTCCAAGAAAATATGTTTCACAATGACGTATGCATAAAACGAATGTTGTGGTTATTGGACCTTGGTGTTTGTATAAGAATTATCACATGAATACCTGGGAGCCACAGAGTCTGAGTCTAAAGTCTAAGTCTCCTCTGTCTCTGTCTCTGTCTCTGTCTCTGTCTCTCTCTCTCTCCTCTTTTCCTTCCTTTCCCCCCCCGCTCTCTTATGTGCTAAAACATGATAACACTGATGTGTGCCTTCATCTGCCTACAAATAAAATTCAATTAGAATTTATCCACATCACTTATTGATAAAAACATACTTCAGTCCTTCTGCATTCCTGATTTTTCATTCATATTTTCTATGGTAAACTCTCTCCCTCCCTCATATTTGAAAGTATACAGAATACACAAATATTTGATTTCTGTAGTTATTTAAGCTATGGACCCATGAGCTAGCTACAGACCTGTATAACAGGCTTTTTCTTTTGGGCCACTAACTAGTTCCCAAATCAAGACATTAAGACTTACTAGTTATGAATGCTTGGCCTTCTCTTAACTCTTATTTTAATATGTTTCTCTTTATCTAAATTTTGCCTTGGGGCTTTTTACCCATTTTTCTATGTCATACTGTGTTGGATGGCTGGCTGACTCTGGGGCATCTCCCTCTCTTTCTCCCTCCTTATCTCCTTCTTTTCTCTTCTTCTACTAATTCTCTCTGCCTTCTAGCCCCTCTTATCCCTCTCCTGCCTATCTATTGGCCCTTCAGCTTTTTATCAGAACAATCAGGTGCCTTAGGCAGACAAGGTGAAACAAATGCAACATATCTTTACATAATTAAACAAATGCAGCATAAACAAAAGTAACACATTAAATTGTTAACAAAGTCAACAGAAACTATTGTAACACATTTTTACACAGTTATATTAATATTCTGTAGCATAAACAAATGTAATACATCTTTACCTAGTTAGATATTCCACAACAGATCTGATTTTGAGATTGTAAGCTGGCTTTTGAGATTTTAAGGTAGCTAGACAGGCATATGCAGCTTCAAGATCATTGGTAATGGGCCATTCCTTAAAGGAGAACTCCCACAAAAAAAGCTGTCTGCATAGCTGATCAACTAATAAAAGCTTCTATGACTGTGGAAAGTTTGGTCCACAAAGTACAAAATATTTATTAACTGGATTCTTTGCCAAAAAAATAGAACTTTGACAAATTTTAATTTTATATGGTAAGTATCATTTAAATCCATTTTTAATTTATTTTATTTTTAAATACTGTTTTATGTTCCTATATTATGGTCTCATTGTATAGTCCAGGCTGTCCTGAGAGTGGCAGGACTAGCCATGCTGACCTGAAACTCACAGTCTTCTGACCCTGACCTCTTGAAGATTAACATTACAGTATCGTGTCACCTGATGGAACTTTAATATATTTTATCCAACACACTGAAATGTTGAAAGAACCTGGGTGATCATATGCAACCCCTAAAATATATTAAGATGGGGTGATAGTCAAGTATCTTGACGCACAGGCACTGAGAACAAAAGTATCAAAATGAAAATCTCCAGTGACTGTTAGATCAGCATCCCTGAAATCATTTTGGAAATAAAAGAAACAGACAAACATATGCAGAAGAAGAATTTTTCCTTAAATAAGAACAACAGAGAGGCCCCAGACTCTCTGTGGGAGTAGTGACTTCTGGCACATGGCACTTGGGAAGGGGTTGTGATGGAAGATTCCATCTGTTTACCACTACCCCAGCATTGTCAAAATGATAGGTACCCGTGGAGGGAAGCTCCTTGGATCCTTCCAGGCCACAGATGTCATGAGTTAAGTCAATGTTCCTGTCTGGAGATGTGCTGGCCACCTAAGGTTTTTAGTCATTAACTCTTTAGTGACAGTGTCCTGGGTGTTTTTCCTATGCACACCAGATATTACAAGCATGTGTCTTAATCTATCCCATCTGAAAGCTAATTAGAAGGGAGGGCTAGAGAAAGGAGCTCAGTGGTTCAGAACTAGTCTAACCTACTTGCATACATCCACAGAGCTATTAAAAAAACAAGCAGAAAGAGATTTAAAAATATATTTGCAAAAAATTCTTGTAAGAATACCTGAAACATGTTATGACATACTATGGAAATCTTTGCAACTAGGCTTAAGAAACTCTGGGGATAGATTCTATGAAATATTAACATTAAAGACATGTTTTTTTTAAAAAAAAAAAAAAGCTGAGAAATAACCAAAATAATAGTTTTCCTTGAAGAGATGGTAGCTAGAAGATGGGGGTTCAATATTGGCTCAAATCTGGAGGATGTATAATCTCCAAAGAAAAGGGAACACCTGAATTGAGTCCACAGGGAAGTAAAGGCCCACCATGGGTAAGCATCTAAATACCATCACCTCATCTCCTTTTCATATCTGCAATATGTTTCCTAGGAAGAAGCTAAGAAAAATTCTATCTTGCTTATAACTAATTTCTTTATGCAATTAATCTTATATGAGATGTGTGGTGTTTCCTTAAGTGTTGAGGATGATAAAAATGAACGTGGTTTAATTTTTCTTATTTCCCTTTAGTGAATTATGTCTATGATTATTAAATATATCAAGGACTCAAAAATGTGTCCAGAGCACATAAGAAATTAATTTTATGCACCATCCTTTTTAGAATAAAAGGAATTAGTGCTCTGGAGCCTGATATGGTCTTTCCAGAATAACAGGGACATATACCAATAAAAGAAGTCCATAAAATTTCTCTCTAAAATAGGGTTTTAAAAATCTATCCTTACTAAAATCTCAAATGTATTGAACACATTTACTGAGAAGTAAATATTATATAAAAGGGTTTATGATGCATAATACTCATTTTGACCACATATCCTGGATGAAATTGTGCATCATTGAGGCTCATTTACTATTACTATCCAATATGTTGATACACATTTGTGTGTTTATGTAAATATACCTTTAATGCAAAGATAGTTTAAGGTGGGTTTTCTTAGCAAATCACCATTAACTGATGTTAATATGTTGAACATTAGATTTCTAAACACTTTTTATTTTGCAAAATTGAACTTTTTTCCCTGGGGTGTTTTTCTTTCCCACTAGCTCCAGCGACCAACATTCTTTGTCCACTTATGTGAATATAAATGTTAATAGAGGAGATGATGCAGTTTTTTTTCTAAAGTGAGGTTTTCCTGTTATTTTTTTTGTTTTTATATTTTCATAGTGGCTTTATATCAAAATGAGTCCAACAATTAATAATACGTATTTTTCTATCTATGAAAAGCAATTTTAAGGTTCAAGAGAAATTCAGAGAAAAATGTCCTAGATATACAGAGAATGGTCAGAGTCTGTGGACATGCAAATTGCAGTATTCTTATTCAATGTGCTGCATTTCCATTACACAAAGCAGTTTCTCTAGATTTATAAATTTTTGTGACACTGGCTATATCATAACCAATCACAGACTCAATTTCTTCTGCTTGATATTGGAAATACTGCTTATGACTCTAAGTATACTGCAGTCCAGTCTGGATATAGGTTACCATCAGATGACTAAAATGTTTCCCTGCATCAAGAACAGAGTGGTGGTGGCGCAAACCTTTAATCCCAGCACCCAGGAGGCAGAGCTAGGTGGATCTCTGTGAGTTCCAGGACAGCCTGGTCTATAGAGTGAGATCCAGGAGCCCTGTCTTAAAAACAAAACAAACAAACAAAAAAACAAAAACAAAAAGAAACAGACCGAAGTGAAGAAGGGATTAGAAGAAAGAAGGAAAATTATGTCCTTGTGCATCCAGTTTGTGTTTTATCCTTGATTTTCAAATTGTCAGATTAGCATATTTAGGTCACTGGGCTAAGCTCTGAGGTGTACTAGTGAAACACTTTACTGTATTCAACCTCTGAGATGCTAATTGAGGAAGACAATGCTGTTCCTTATTCTGGTAGCTTGAAAGGTGTGCTCAAGACTTTGAATCTGTTTGTTTTTTTTGTTTTTTGTTTTTGTTTTTTTTTTTTGACATTCAAACAAGAAACTGACATTTGAAGGGGAAGACGTGTTTTTAAATTCCTTACTTTCCCCCTGAAATTTCACTTATTTTTCCAACTACACAGATTCTCTGGAAGAAGAATGGCTTTTGAAACTGATTCTTTGGTAACTAAATTCATTCTCTTGGGGATAACAGACCAACCTGACCTTAAAATACCATTGTTCCTCCGTTTTCTGGTAATGTACATGATCATTGCATTGGGGAATTTGACCTTGATCATTCTGATTGTGTTGAATTCTCACCTCCACACACCCATGTACTTTTTCCTGTTTAACTTGTCTTGCATTAATCTCTGTTATTCTTCTGTGATTACACCCAAAATGCTGATGAATTTTATACAACAAAAAGGAATGTTGTTTCTTACACGGGATGTATGACCCAGCTACACTTCCTTTTTTTTTTTTTTTTTTTTTTGCCATTTCTGAATGTTGTGTTCTGACTTCAATGGCCTATGATCACTATGTAGCCATCTGCAATCCACTCTTGTATAACATTGCCTTGTCTCCTAAGGTGTGTTTCTATCTAATGCTTGGTTCATATTTGATGGGGTTTTCTGGTGCCGTGAACCACACTGGATTCATCCTGAGACTGACCTTCTGTGATGGAAACACCATCAACCACTATTTCTGCGATGTCCTCCCTTTACTGCAGCTCTCCTGCACCAGCATCTATGCCAATGAGATAGAGCTGTTCATTGTAACAGGAAAAGACATCATTGTGCCCACAGTCATTATCTTTACCTCTTACGGCTTCATCCTCTCCAGCATCCTCAAAATAAGATCCACTGAAAGCAGGTCCAAAGCCTTCAGCACCTGCAGTTCCCATATACTTGCTGTTTGTCTATTCTTTGGATCAGGTACTTTCATATATCTCAAACCTACCTCAGCTGTATCTATGGATGAGGGAAAATTCTCTTCTATTTTTTATACCATTGTGGTTCCCATGATGAACCCTTTAACCTAAGCTTGAGGAACAAAGATGTTAAAGTGGCTCTGAGAAAAACCTTGAGCAGGAGAATGTATTGATCAGACACTGAATCTCTCTGAGCCTGTAGTTAAACCATGGGAAGATTATCTGTTTGCTATTTTTGATATAATATTTTTGTATTTAATATATTTTACATGGTATATTATATTAATAAAATATATTAATATCAGTTTTTTTTCTTTTCTGTGGGGCCCCACAGAGGCTCCCTAATAAGGTCTTACTCCAAGTCAGAAGTCTGACCTTGCTTTACCCAACAGGGCTTGCATAATAGGATGATTCCGCCAGGAGCGTGGTTACCAGGTGTTTTGAAGGGTCTACACTTGGCTGTATATTGTGCTTTAATCTTGAAAGGGCAAGATCTTTTGCCTCTCCCCATGGTAGTGTATAAAAAGTCCATTAGAATAAATCTCAAGGCAACTGGGTATTGACCCAGGGCCTCCCAAAGCTATCATGTGTCTCTGTCTTTCTCTCCATCTATGCCTATATTTCTATTTAATACTTCCTCATTCCTCTCTGCTCCCCCCAAGAACCCTTTGACAGGTTGGAGCTGGACTCCTACACTTTTCATATTCATTGAAATTGGAAATTATCTGATTTTCATAATTTTCTTTTATATATATTTTGTTTTCTCATTGTGTGTAAAATTGATGCTTTTATCATTGTGCTTCTTTTAGAATAGTATTAAGTAGTTCTTGTCTTTTGTTGTTTGTTATTATAGACATTATCATTGGAGTATTGAACAGCTCTTATATTAATTAAAATAATATTAAGTTGTCTGCATGCTTATGTGGATAACTGGCCATATTTGCCATTTGAATTGAAATATGAAATCCTCTTTGTGTCTCTGTGTTCTTGTCTTTTGATCCTCTACTGGACAGGAATGTTTTTACCCTCCAATGCCAGTATTTAATAGGTATTAAGTAGATGTTTAATTAAATATGTATTTATTTAATTAGTAGTCAAATAGGTATTTAATACATATTTCTGCATTGGCCATTGTTTATGACACACTGCAAGTGTACTTATGGTTGCACAGAACATTGTCTCACTACATGTTTGATGTTTAGCTTATAAATATAAATAAGCAATTTTTTTTGCTAAAATACACTGTTGCAAGCATAATATTGAAGCTCATGAGAATAATAGTTTACATAATGATACAGGATTCTTAAAGCAAGTTCATGAACCTTTGGACTCTTAATTTCAAGCCTATTACCCTGTTTAATATACCTTCCACCTAAAATGAAATATGATGACATTTCTAGTGTGTAGTATTATTTTCTTTGCTTATGAGCTATAAATTCAAATCATCACTTTTTTGCGGCAGCCATATTTATTCAGCAAAACTGTTTGCTGGCTCCTTCCTTGTTTAAAACATATGATGCATGTTTTGCTGGTGAAGTTAAAGATGACTGATTCAAGCTGAGGTCTGACTTTCTTTGGAAGAAAAGCTCAAAATGTTTTAAGAGGTTTAAATTTTGTAAAAGGTCAAATATTCAAGACAAAGGAAATCCCTATGTGCAAAATTTTAAATAAAAAGTAAATAGCAAGTTGATCAGATTTGTGTACTTTTTAAATTAAATTTTATATCTGACTATTGTAAAACTTAATTACTTAAAAAGTTTTGATTGAACAGTATCTATGATGAATGGAGGTGTGATGACTAATCTTGGTTGTCAACACATTTGGGAAGAGAAAGCATGAATTGAGGAAACATTTACCTCAGACTGACCTTTAGGCAAATCTTTATGGCTTTCATTGATGTGGGAGGATCCACCCCCACTGTGTACAATACCACCCTTGGGTAGGTCCTGGGAGGTATAAGAAGGTGGTTGAATGTGACCCTGAAGAAGACCAGTACTTAGCATCCCTCCATAGTCTCTCTATAAGGTCCCTGCCTTGAGTTCCTGCCCTGACTTCTTTCAGTGATAGATTCTAAGATGAAAACCTCCTGCTCTGAGTTGATTTGTTCTTGGTCTTTTATCACAGCAAGAGCAAGAAAAATAGGACAGTGGGTTTACAGGATTTTAGAGAATTATTGAAAATGAACAGATTTTTGTGCTGATGTTATTAGACAACAGCCTTAATAGACAAAATAAGTTGCATTTGAAATGTGCTTTAGGGAAATTGAATTTAAGGGGAAAATGGAAAATCATACTTTCTTCTAAAGAAATATCTAGGAATACAATGAATACAGGAGTTCTCTGGTGATGACATTGATTTATGTTATTTAATACCAAAGAATGTTTAAGTTTAAAGTGTAGTAGGAACTAGATAAACCAACTCTGTATTTCTTGATTTTTTTTCTCATTCTCATATAGAATAAAGACTTTAAAACCCTACTTGAGCTGACAAAGTAAAGCAAATTTGAAAAGTATATTTAGTGAATAACTCATATTGTAGAAAAGTCCTTCTGAGAGGATGTTGAGAGTTATGAAGGAACATTAGAGGGATGTAGTAAGACCAGAAAAGTAAAAGCAATTCCCTGAGAAAGTGTCTTCTTCTTCTCAGGAGACATTACAAGAAGAAATGGCAAGAATTTATGGAGAGCCTGTAGGGGAAGAGAGAGACCAGAAATCCTATAAAATACTCAGCCACAGAGGGCTCCCAGCCATAGTGTTTCTCCTATCCTGAAGGGATAAAGCTGTTGTTACTCTTGCTTTCTCTAGGTCCTTTCTTTCCTAGATTTAATTCTTGGTTTGTGTCAAGGAATGATTCAGTCATCCCCTAGATAATAACCAGCACCCCTGTTACAGTTCAATTTCCTCACAAGCAAATGATACAAAATGATTGAGCTAAGATTCTTTTCACCTGGCACCATGTCACTATTGAAATATTTTGTAGGATAATTACAATAACTTTTATTATTTTTTCAGTGTTTTCTACTTCTCATTCAGAATCATTATATAAAATTGGACATGGACAGTATGTTATCTAAATTGCTTGGATTTAGATGAACATCATGGTTAAACTCCTGACTTATGGTTCAACATGACTCGATTCCCATTTAAGGGTGAAGTTGACCTCTATAGAGGAGTTGAAATTGAGGGAATGTTCTTATCTTTCTTTTTGCCTTTTAGATACAATAGACTGTGCTTAAATTGTGTTTTGAATAAAGATATATTGACATAAGAAAATAACATTTGTAATATTTAGAACTCTTTGCAAGCATTCCACGGGTGGACACACTGACAGAGTCCACAAGGAGAGCCAGTAGATGACAGCTGATATTTATAAGGCCAATCCACTAGATGACAACCTATGATGGGGAAAACTCAGACAGAGTCTATGAGGAATATTGCCTATAAACTCTGACTGTTTCTGTCTGTGGTTCTCTTGTGTGATGGTTCCCATCTAAAACAGCTGTGGGATTTGTCCCACAACCTTAGCAGGATATTTCTCATTCTTTGGACCCTGCCATTCCTGTGTATTGACAGAAGGATAACTTCTCCTTACATTGTGTTATTCTGGCAAATAAAACAAGCTCTCATGGTTCTACTATTGTTTCACATTATGGTAAGATACTTAGAATTTTCTCTATAATTAGCTAAGCTAACAGGGGCAAACAAGGACAGATGAAATGTCTCTGGTTAGATCACAGGTGGAACTTTCACAGATTAGACTCAAGGACAAAGTTACAAAGTGCCTGGCTTTGTTGAATTAAAGTCCTTCAGATAATGAGGTGACCTAATATGTCCTGTGCTTCCCTTAATGGCAACTGATAAAGGGACCCAGCACTTACTTGCTCTGATCCTGTAATGATCAACACTTTGTATGAACATTCTAACCTTAGTTTATGGTTCTAGATTTTAAGCTCAATTTCCTAACTGGTTATTTTTAGTGCTGGATTTTATAAGGTTAACAGGCAAATAACTAGCTAACCAATCTAACCTAGTCTGGAAAGGACTTAGCCTTATGGCTAGTTGCAGTGAGAAAGACTATGCCAGAACTACAGGGAGATGGCCTTGCTTCATAGCTTTGGACAAAAAAAAAGTTACAAGGTTCTCTTTCTGCTGAGGCTGCAGGACAGAAAATTTATTTAGATCTGAGACTTTTTTTTCTTTGCCAGCCAGCCTTTGGTGAAAGTGTTGGTGTGAATCAATGCTGCTAGCTTCCCCTTCTAATTTACACTGGTCACCATGGTTACCCGTAGACACCAATCCACCCATTGATTATTTGCAAGATGCTCCCAGCCTAGAGACTGCAGCTGTTTTTGTCTGCTGGAAGCTGTGAAGAGAAACTGACAGCTTTGCCACATAATGTTAGCCTATAATGTTAAATACACTTAAGAAATACAGAGTAGTACACAATTTCTTTACTTTTTCTTTAGATCTCTCAATAGTTTAGCGTTCTTCTCTTGTAAGCCCTTAGGCTAATCTCCATAGGAAGATAGTGTATAGCCAACGCTCCACTCCCTTTTTTACAACCAAGCTGCAGCCACCCACTATTTGTAGCTGGCAAGATTATGCTGCCTGTGTCTCTTATGGCTTATACAAGGAATGCTTTGTGCCCCTGAGAAGATTTTTCTGTAACCTTTTTTTACTACCTAAAGATGTGGTTAAATGTGTATATAAGCTGTGAAGAAAAAGCTGAAACAGAATAATAAAGAGGAAGAGCCAAACAAGTTGTGTGTGAATTTATTCCTTCAGATAGATAGATAGATAGATAGATAGATAGATAGATAGATAGATGCATGGAGAGAGATGGAGGGAGAGAGAGAGAGAGAGAGAGAGAGAGAGAGAGAGAGAGAGAGAGAGAGAGAGAGACCTAAATTTTGTTCCACTACACTGTGGATTTTTTTCTCTAAACCCTGTTGTAGCCTTGAAGCTAGACTCCATGGGCTACATTAGCACACTCCTAATGGCTTTTATGACGACTCAGAGCTAATAAAAATGGGTTAAACTAGATCATTAATCAGTCATTTGAAGACTCCCAGAATACAGTTAAGTCTGATCTATATTCAGAAAGGATTAATTTCTTGCATAATTTATTTTATAATTTATTGTCTCTTGTGAAATTTGTTTTTAATAGTGAAAATATATTTTATAAAATTTATGGGAAGCAAAATTTGGAATATTGAAATTTATTTATTTAGCCTCTGAATTTCTGTTGCTACACTTGGATTTTTCCAAAATGTAAATATCCCTGATGGGTATTTCCAAACACTCTTTAAAGAGTGATGATTTTTTGTTGTTTGTTGTGTCAAAGGAAGTATGAATAATGTGAGAGAAAATATGATTACATTGATGGTATCACAGTGAGAGGTACATTTATAATGGGAAATTCTGGCTTCTCTGTATTCTGAAAAGATGAAATTTATACTTTGATGGGGAATTTTATAAATTTAATCTATAACAAAAAATGTTCTTACTTAAGGGTGGGAAATTTTTCCACAGTTAAACTTTAAATTTAATTTATCAAGCCTTTCTCTGAGAAAGCTGTTGCTTCTGCTCAGGATTGGTATTGCAAGTGTCATGAACAGGTGCACTCTGTTGGAAATCTGGTGAGGCAGATATAAAGGAACTGTGAGGTCACTTTAAGACTGAAATATCATCATTGTATTGCATACAGGGTAAGCTTACAGAATCACTTTGGAAGATTCTGTGTGTTGCCATTGTGTGTCTTGTAGTCCCCCCCCCGCCATGAAAAGGAAATAATTATTTGACAGACATATATATTTGTCATTATATATATATATGCCTAAATACACACATTATATATACATATATATAATGTATATATAATGTGTGTATATGACAGGCTTAATAAAAATCTTGTTTCACATTTGTATATTAAGATTACTCCTGACAAAGAAACAACAATTAAAGAAAAAAAAGGGCATGAGTTAGAAAGAGAGTAAAAAGTGGGGGTAAATGGGAGGTTTTGGAGGGAGGAAAGAAAAGGTAGAAATAATTCAATTATATTATAATCTAAAAAATACTATTAAAAATAGATCATAAAATGTTTCATATCTGCTTTTTATTTCCCCTTTCTCTAGTCTTTGTTAGGAACATTCTGCTCCTGTTCATATTGAACTTACAATCATATATATACATATATGTGTTCATATATATAGATGTCTGTACATACATAGACACATATATAAACACATATACACAAAGAGACATATTCAAAACCTTTTGTTTTAATGAAATAGATGTGTAACTTCATCTGTATGTCATAGGGACCCACTTCTCTGTCTCAGCTTATTAAGGGAAGACACTTCTCATTTTTATCCTTTTTGGTTCCATAGAAACTGCATGCTCATTATAAGAACAAATACATATTGACTCAATTACTCACTGTCTCTGCATAGATATTGAATCAAACATTTAAGTCCAAGAAACCCAAAAATGTACACCATTACAGCATTTGTAGGACATAAATGACTATGAGAGTCTACCAATATGCTATGTATACACAACAAAAATAATGCGCAGTGTGTAACAATATGAAAGTTAGTTTGAGCTTTGGCATGTAACATATTTACATTCTATACCATATAACTTCCAAGGAACTGTAGTTGAAAAATAACCCCCCAAATTGAATATGGAGACATGTCTGCTTTTTAGATCAACATGGAAATTTTTCATAAGTCCACAGATTTGCTTTTTCTGTGATGTCAGTGGGATGGTTCACCATTAATTTACATGAGCCCTTGATAAAGGAAGGGACTTATGTATTGTGCTTTTTGTAGAAAATATGTGTGTCTGAACACTGAAATCACAGTAAACATAGAGATCTGAGCCTACATCTTTATAAGTGTGTTGGAGACTGGTGAATCATCAGTATGACAAACATCTTTTTCAAGTGGAGTCACAACTGTCCAAGATCAATGTGGAGATACGTGCTAATGGTTCAGTAAACCACAGGAGAATTGGTATGTAGTTTTCTTCACAGTGTTTTATGTATTGGTCTCTCTGATCCTCATGAAATAATTGGAAACTCAAAAAGAAAATAATTTCCTTGATAACACACTGGTCCTGATGCTTAGAAATGTTTATGAGTAGTTTGAAGTCACAATTTAAAAGTGGTAAAATCAACCAGAAGAGAATTTCAATATAAGATAGATTGGATCAAGTTGCCCTGTGAGCATACCTGTAAGGATCAGCTTGATTACACTAATGATGTATATGCCACTGTGGGTAGCACAATTCCTTAGGTTGAGGTCCAGGACTGTGGAATCTGGATAAAACAAGATGAATATAGAGATACATGCATTTGTCATTTCTTTGCTCTTGACTATGTCAATAACTAACTGCCTCTAGTTCCTGCTTTGACTCAACCCCAATGATAACCCTTTATACCTTAAAGTTTCTTTTGTTATTGTGTTTTATCAAAGCAACAGAAAGGACACAAGATCAAAATGGTGTAGTGACTTGGATAGCGCATTAGGTATAGATAGAGTGCAAAATCTAAAAGGCATGGAGACTGTCATTGTGTCCAGGGTCTCACAGTGTTCCTTGACTCTAGAGAGCCACCAAAATTGAGGAATGAAGATATTACATGTTTCTTGACCAAACAAGCCAACTTTTGATGGTTTCCAAAGTTTTGGCATACCTCATAATCTCAGAGTGAAATCTGATTTGGTGTCCAAAGTCTCAGGGTGTTCAAGGACTCAAAGGATGACTTGAGATAGGGGATGAAATATTCTTATGCTCTCTGACTTCAGAAACCCACTAGCAGTGAGTGTACAAGACTCAACCTTCACTTTGACCCACAAAAGCACCCAGGGTGGGATCTTAAGTGTTAGCACACTCTTCAGAAGGTGACTGGCAATGTGGGCCAAGCTCTTGATATATTTCCTGATATTCACATCTTGTTTTTAATACATAGACCCACTGTTATTATTAGAAGAGTTGGTGATTTCTATTACAGCAAGTAAAAGTACTTGCCAAGGAAGCTTGAGACATGAATGAGTTCAAGTCCCCAGCACTCACATGAAAAACCAGGTGTGGCCATATACATATTATATCTCCAAGATTTTGGGGGGCTGGCCACCAGCCTACCTCCATAATTAATTAGTGACCATGTCTCAAAGAATAAGAAGAAGAGTAATAGATCAGGACATGTGAGGTTTTCCTGTGGCTTTCATGTATACATACAGGCCCACACTCCAAAGATGTGTATAACATGACATACCCACTTGTACCCATATACAATGGACAATATTTAATAATGTGAGAGTCCTTTATTGGAGCATAAAATAGTATCCCAAAGACCACAAAATATATGCTGACTCTTATACTATTAACAAATATAAATCAAGGTAGCAAGGTAGAGTGACATGCAACTGAAAAGATGTGACAAACATATGCCCACTGTAATCTCATCTTTTATCTATTACCAGTACAATATCATGGTAGTACCTGACAGATATAAGAAGTTGTAGAATGCACATATCCAGGATTTCCAGAATTTCTGTGCTGAGTATTCTTAGTAGCACCAACAGTATAATTTATGCACAGGATTTAAAAATATTTTGGATTTAGGGTATTTTAAATTCATGATGAAGTAATCTGGCCATAGCCTCCCATAAATCCAAAAGCTCATTTATGCATGAAATTACATTATTTCTCTTATGCATGGCAATAATTCATCCATTAGTTTGACACAATAATCCAGGAAATGTCATAGTGTATTTATCTTCCATAGGTTAAGAAGAGGAACCATAGGCAAAGAAATATAATGAAACTTTTCAAATTATTATATTAGTGAGGAGGTATATGCTGAGAATTCATACACAGAACCTGCAAGCATGGGTAAACTATTGTTCTTTACATCTAAAGGGATAATCAAGCAGTAATCAACACTCACGTAAAAATGTGGAAATGTACAACATATAAATAGTGATTTTGGAGGGTGGAAAGCAGCTGAGTGGTAACATATTTGTCTAATGTGTACAAAGTCCTGGGATCCATCCACAGAATAGTAAAGCAAAGGTAATTAATTTTTTAAAAAATAATTTAGGGAGATAATGCATGAATTCAAATTTTTTTAGAAAGTAATAAAGACTTGGGAATAGGCTTTTGGAATATTTACATTAAAACATAAATAGGCATAAAGGAAAAAGCAATAAATTTCTTTATGATAAGAAGATATTGGAAGATGGGAGTTTAATATTGGCTCAAACATGAAGAATATAAAATCACCAAAGAGATTAATGTCTTTAATTAAGTCATTAAGTAAATGTCTGGTTAAAATATTCAATCTCTAAGGAAGTAATGGTACATCATGGTCTAGCATATAAATGTAATCACCTCATTTCCTGCTTTTATTTATGTGATGTACTTGTTGGAAAGAGATTGAGAACCTTTTTATATGAAATGATTCCTCTGAAACTTTTTTGGAGTTTCACCAAGTGGCAAGTATAATAAAAGGAATACTGTTTATTTTCCTTCTGACATTTTTATGGCTAAGATAATAATATTATAAATTATGAGCAACAAACCAAAAGGCATTCTGGAATGAGATTTTTTTACAGCATCCTTTTAAGAATCAAAAGAACTAAAGGCTCAGAGCCCAATATTACCATTCTAGGATAACATGAGTAACAATGATTAGGTAACAGCAAGATTTTTTCTCTTAAATAAGGTAAGTTTTAAAATCTATTCCTGATAGTTTTTCTTTTTATTTAAGATATTGATTATCAGTAGTGTGTAAAATGACATATATGATAAATAACTGTTTTACATTTAAGTTGTATCCTGTACCAAACACAGTTATAACATCCTTAACTGTTGTAATCATGCTGAATTCAGTTTTCCAGATTTGTAATGTATAGTTGAATTTCCTTTCCATTTAGCCCATTCATCTGACTTTCACTACAAAGGAGCTAGTAGCCATTGTCCTACTCTCTTTCAGTTTACACAACTCTGTAGCTAAAGTTTTCCTGATCCCTTCAGGCTTCAGTGGTCCTACAGTCACTCAGACCCAAGGAAACACACAGAGGCTTGTATTAATTAAAACTGCTTGGCCATTAGCTCAGGCTTACTACTGACTAGCTCTTACACTTAAAGTCAGCCCATTTCTGTTAATCTGTATGTCACCACATGTTCCATGGCTTTACATGTACGCCATTACATGCTGCTCCCTGGAAGGCAAGCTGGTGTCTTCTGATTCAGCCTTTCTCTTCCCAGAACTCTCCTTGTTTGCTTATCCCACCTATACTTCCTGTCTGGTTACTGGCCAATCAACATTTTATTAAACCAGTGTACAAAAACATTATTCCATACCACAACTCTTTTAGATTGTACAAATATGGAAGATTATGGAAAATTTTTCATCAAGTGTGCTCAATTTTAGGTTTATATGTGACTTCAGGTTTAGTAGAATCTGAGGACCCTTGATGTACCCTTTTTCATGCTTTTGTTTACTCCTAAGATACAAGTACAGTTCCTGGAAAGATTATCAGTATGTCCAGAGAGTCAGCAGACACTCCATTGTGGTGTCTGACTTGATGATCTGCTTCTCCATGGACAGATATCATATTCCTTTATATTCATGAGGTTTCTCGAGATGCTGGCAGTAGCTTAAACACTCCTAGACCCTGGTTCTTTCATTTCTTTTTTGAGACAGAGTTCTTGATATTAACTTCACACAGTTCAAACTGTGGTCAGCACCAAGTTTTTAAAATTTCTAATAATATTAAGAGCAATCTGAAGGAATAAAGAGAAGAGAGTATAAGGAATTTTATCCTAGTCCATTCCATTTCACCCTTATCTCTAGTTAATTAATCATATAAATACAAAAGACCCCAAGCTCAGCAATGGACACAGCTATGGATATTTTCAGCTATATTTCTCTGAGATTCTAACACGGGGAAGCGATTGCCATTTCACTTCATGACAGTGTGAGATGAATTTACTAATACCAGGTTGTTCTTTGCAGACACCCCTCCTTGTATCTCAACTTGGTGAGAGAAGATATTATTGAAAGATCTGTGAGGTTCTCCTGAATCTCTACAGATTCTTAAAAGATGAATGTTTCTGGTGAATGGTTCTTTAGTAATTGAATTCATTCTCGTGGGCTTAACAGACCAGCCTGACCTCCAAATACCCCTCTTCTTCATTTTCCTAATAACATATATGATAACTACATTTGGAAATTTGGCTTTGATTATTTTAAGTCTGCATATTACCTGAAAGTAGAAGTGAAATTTTTCAAGGGAATAGAGGGACTGAACAAGAGAAGGAATAGTGAAGAAGGTAAGATAGAAAAGTACAGGGGAATGTGCTGCATGTATAGCAACATGTTCTTGCATGAAAATGTTCTAAGGTATCATAATATCGCATACAATGCTTATACACACTAAAAATTTGAAAGAATAATACTTTCTCAAAATGTGTTTGAATTTAAATATCAGGGCTTCAGAAATACTTTAAATTTGATGACTCACAGGAACTACTTCAAGTTCCCTATTTGTTTTAAAGAAAATTTTGTTTGTCAAATAGGATGCAATCATTATAAATGCCAAAGAACCTAGAAGTTGCCCTCTCCAGATACTAAGAGACTCAAGCTGGACTAGGCAATTTCCGTCAATCTCTACCAATCTTGTTTTCATTTTGCAGATGGAGACAAAATCTCCCAAGATTCCTATAGGTCCCCCACTAACTTACCTGCTGGACAACTAGAGCCAATTAGATATTCATACAATTAAGAAGAGAGCACTGGTTTTTTTCTCAACACATTCCTGGGTAAAGAACCCTCTAAAACTTAAGGAAAAGTGGTCCCAGAGCTTCAGTTCAGTGTAGATAGACTGAATGATGAAAACTAATGATTTTATAGTTCTTGTTCTATTATGGATTTTTCTTTTTTGGTGGTAAAAAAGTAGACAAAATTATATTCTGCCAGAGGCCACAAAAATATGCAGCAGATCACAACTGATATTCATAAGGTCAACCCACCAGATGAATAACTCTCTGATGGAGAAACCTTGTCAAGCAAGACTTATGAGGCCACTGCCTATGAATGACTGATTGGTCCTGTCTGTAATTTTCTTGTGTATTAGCACAATTCTCCATTAAAACAGCTATGAGACTCTTCCCACAACCTGTTGGTAGTGTGGTCTCCACTTATTGGACACAGTTATTTCTGTGAATTGAGAGAAGGATGAATTCTTCTTAGACTGTGTAATTTTGGTGAATAAAATATGCCTTCATAGTTAAGTCTTTGTTCCACAAAATGGTGAGAAACTTAGAAGTCTGTTTTATATCAATAGTTAGCTGACAAGAGAATTATATACAATTAGCTGATATAAAACCTCATAGCAAATTCAAACTAGACTCAATATCTATATGAATGGATCATAAGTTGAACCTCACAGATAATACGCAAGGACAGAGTTGAAGGTGTCTAAACTTTTGAGCCAAGATTTTTAGACAAAAAGCAACCTCAATTACAATGTCCTTCTCTCTTGCCAGGTCTGGCTGATAACACTGACCAGTGGCTAACTCCCTACACAAATTTCTTAGCAATCAACTCATTGCATGAATTTCTAACTTCAAGTTTTATGATACAAGATTCTAGATTCAGCTAACTATTTATCATTTAAGTCCTGAAATCTATGTGAATAACAGGAAAAGCAATTAGCCAACTAACCAAGTCCAGAGAGAAACAGCTTTATGCTCAGTTAAACCATGGGAAAATTTTAACAATTAGCTAGGGTTGTAAAGGATGATCTAACTTCTTAGCCTTGAATAAAGAGTTACAAGTTACCCTCCTTGTGATCTGCAGTTGCATGCAGGATGAAGAATACATTTTCAGGCTTGGAATGCTTTCAATGTCAGGAAAGTGCAGAGCACTTGACAGCATGCACCCATGCCCTTTGCATTACAGCCTGTACAGACTTGAGTTGCCATGGTTACTAACTTCCAGCCTCCTAGCCTGAGAAAAACTAATACTTTTACACTTTGTTAATCATGAAATGTTAGCCTATTGTTAGTTACACTTAAAAAACAAAGAGTAGTACATAGTTTTCTTATTTCTTCTCTGACTTCTTAATAGTTTAACCTTTTTCCTTTGTAACCCTTTATAGGCTATCTCCTTAAGGAGACAGCAGTACAGCTGAACCCTTTTTTTTCACAGTCACAGTATCAGCTGCACCACTAATCAAAAAGCTGATAATTTCATTTCGAGTGTGCTATCAGTATCCCTCTGCTCCTTATTGTTTGCTCAAGGAATGTAATGTGACTCCCAGATATAGCCTTTGTGACCTTTTTTCTAGTGCCTAAAGCTTTCTATTGAATGTGTATATAAGCTATGTAGAACAAAAAAACTGGTGAATTAGAGCTGGAAGAAAATAAAGCATATGACCCTCAGTACGTGTATGAGTCTTATTTCCTCAGATAGCTAAAAATTATTACTAATTTCTGCTACTTTGAGGAATTCTCTTTGCAGTCCTGGAGCAGTCCTGAGAGCTGGTCTCATAGGCTACAATAATATTATTCTATATTCAAAAGTGAAAGGATGAAATCCAATGTGAAGATCTATAGTTTCAAAATGCCTATTCTAACTCTATAGATGTTTATTGAAATGTAATATTCTACAATGAAACTTTTTTCTTAATTTTTAAAAAGATTTTGATAATAGATAGATAGATAGATAGATAGATAGATAGATAGATAGATAGATAGATAGGGAATATTTCAAATAAATCATCAGTTTGTAAATGTCTGGAGACTCTAACAAGTATTTTCAAAGTCAATTTTTCTCTATAAATATCAAAGCATAACCCCTTCAGGAAAGGCTAAGGCAATACTTTCACTTTGTAGACCTGGATCTTTTGGTGTTCCAACTATATCATGTAAGAAAGGATGGGTCTGGTAATACCTAGACTTCTCAGTTAACTCCACCATTCATTATCAGTGTCTGTCCTGCTTAAAATGATTTTTTAAGTACTTTAATCTCTTTTCTTACCCACTATCTTATGTGGTGGGTGGCAATAGAGCATTCTTTTGCCCATGTTCTTTTCTATCTATGAATGTACAAAGGCAAATTCACTTAAAAAGAGAGAATTAGCTTTTAGTTACACATTATTGAGATTTACAAACATATAGAAACATAATTCATAGTAAATAGAATACGATACAATAGGGAAATAATCAATGCAATGGTAACCCATAAAGAAAACTCTCAGTAAGTCTTAGGCAATCCAAAGCTCTTTCCAGGCAGATAGAGCTAATAGGTAACAGGATAAGTAAGGCTAATAAAATGCATTCAGAAAGAGAGAAATTTGTGAATCAAAAATTAAAAAGTGTACTAGATACAAGATGTGAGAGATATTATTTACTAAACACACTTTTCATTCAACAAATATATCATTTCATTGGAACAAGAGACAAGAGAGATGTTGAATACACTTATTGCTCTTGCAGAAGACTTGAGTCCAGTTCCATGAAACCAGATGGAAGTTTACAATCTTCAGTAATTCTAGTCCTGCACATCTAATGCCCTCCTTTGTCCTCTGTTGGCCTCTGCATGCCCATGGTGCACATAGACTCATAGAAGTATAGACACATACACATAAAAACATTTTAATAAAATGATAAATCAGAGAAAAAATAACAAACAATATTTTGCAATATGTATTCACGTTATATGTTTAATATATGTACAAATGAATTGTTAAGGAAAAATCCAGCAGGTTAATATTGGTTTCAGATGGATAAATGGATGATCTTTCTGAAGTGTAAGTCAAGGATTTAACGATGCTTATGCATCATTACAAAATGTCAAAATTTGTAATGAAGTGTAGAAAAATGAAACAACTACAAAATATTTACAGGGTATCTTTAAAATGTTTAAACTGTGGTTTCATAACATTTGATTTAGTATTTTTTTAGTTTTAAAGTGCTCTTCTTTTACTGTTTTAGTATCTTAAGGATTGTCATTTTAGCTCTTTTACCAAAGGAGTTATAATTAAATATCATATTCCATGAAAAACATTCTCATAACTTAGCTTACTCTCCAACTCTGCAAATTTTTCCTTGAAGTTTAAATTCCCCATTTCAGTCATCATTTCCAAATTCTCCTGACTCAAAAATATGTCTTCTATTTCAGAAAAAAAAAAATCTCAGCTTGACAAATTAACTAAGTGAGTTCCTTGCTGAAAGATGTTTAATTCATAGCATTTGTATATATGAATGGGCAAATTTAATTTACTATGGAAGCTTTCATTTCTGATTTGTAAAGGGGACATCCTCCAGTGGAAGACAGAATACCAAGATTAGAAGAAACACACTGTAACCACGTTTCAAAAGGCCATGTCAGGTGAGTCCCTCCACTTACTTGCCAGAATTCTAACCTAGCATTGTGAGATGTGGTCATTATCAGGCATTGATCTTTTGAAATAGGAGAAAAAAATGAAAGTGATCATATCATATTTTTAAATACACAAATTTCTCTGATAAAGTTTTTAAAGTACATGTGAAAGAAAATGATGAATTAATCACGCCAATGGTAAATAATGTAATTCAATATCTTTAAGAAGTAGAAATTCGTTATTGAAAGGGCATACAAATTTTTTTCACTCTATTACCAAAAAGAAAAATAAAGTAAGATAATGACCACACAAATGGAACTAATGAAACTGACCTTCCAAGTCCTGTAACTACATGACAAAAAACACTTTCAGATCAACACTTTCTCTTACTCAGTGTCTTTATCAAGGCAACTTTAACATCTTTGTTCTTCAAGCTGTATATTAATGGATTCAGCAGAGGAACTGTATTGGTATAAAAGACAGAAGAGATTTTACCTTCATCCATTGACATGGCAGAGGATGGTTTGAGGTACATAAATGCACCCGATCCAAAGAACAGAGAAACAGCAATTATGTGGGAACTGCAGGTGTTGAAGGCCTTGGACCTGCCCTCAGTAGAGCTGATATGGAAAATACTAGAGAGGATGAGACCATAAGAAATAAAGATGGTAAGGCTGGGCACAATGATGTTGATGCCCACAACAACAAAAACCTCCAGCTCATTGATGTAAGTGCTGGTGCAGGAGAGCTGGAGCAAAGGAAGAATATCACAGAAGTAGTGGTTGATGGTGTTGGCATCACAGAAGGTCAGTCTCAGCATGCATCCTGTGTGAGCCAGAGCACCAGAAAATGCTATCATGTATGAGCCAAACATAAGGATCAAACATAATTTAGGAGACATGACAATATTATACAAGAGTGGATTGCAGATGGCCACATAGCGATCATAGGCCATTGAGGTCAGCACATAACACTCAGAAATGGAGAAAAAGCTGAAAAAGAAAAGCTGGGTCATGCACCCTCTATAGGAAATAATGTTCTTCTCTAATATAAAGCTCATCAACATTTTGGGTGAAAACACAGAAGAATAACAGAGGTCAACAAAGGACAAGTTAAAGAGGAAAAAGTACATTGGAGTGTGAAGGTGAGAATTCAGTCCAATCAAGATGATCAAACCCAGATTTCCCAACACAGTGATCACATACATCACTAGAAACAGGATGAAGAGTGGGCACTGGAGATCAGGCTTCTCTGTTAATCCCACCAGGATGAATTCAGTCACTGAAGAACCGTTATCAGGACCCATTCTTCTTTAAAGTAATCTATGTGCACAGAAAGAGGAATCATGTTAAAGGAAAATGCAGCCATTCCCACAACAACCTTTCACAGAACATAGAGTATCACCAGCAGAATGTATTCCTTTAATTGTGGTGTTTCTCTTATCTATATTATTTTCATACACACACACAATATTATTTCATACTTGCTTTGATCGTATCCACCCTCCCCCAACTATTCACAGATCCAGCTTCCCTCATTACCTAGCCTACTTTATATTCTTTTTTATTAACCAGGCTAATTTCTGTTTCCCATATATTCTTGGGACTATGGCCTTTCACTGGGAGGATGGCTGACTTACCAGGGGCTACTGTTAGAGAAGACTGACCCTCTCTCTTCCAGCACCCTACAATTGCCAGTAGATCTTAGCTAAGTTTTCACCTTCTTACCCAACTCCTCTTTCTGTGCTAGTGTTGGTCTGGACAGGACTTGCACAGATCTTTTGTGCATGCTTTTACAACTACTGTAAGTTTGTATGTGTAGCTGCCATTCTGTGTCCACAAAACACTTTTTTCTTATATTCATCCATTCTCTGGCTCTTATACTATTTCTGCCCTCAATTGTCAACAAGATAAATAACAGAGTACAGTATCAAACCCATCCCACAAATGACTGTCAATACTTTTCTAGGAAAACATGACTCCTGAAAGGCAAAGGATAAGAAAGGAGAGAGCTGAATCAAGAGATAATCATCATCCTCATTGGTTTTTCCTTGTCTTGAATTTTCCCCTCATTGATGATATTGGAGTTATATACCTTGGAAACATGTGTTGATCTCCAATACAGGTTAGATTTTGATGAATTGAAATCAGTTCATTGTTCTAAAAAATCAGGAATGGTTTAGTTACTCCCAAGTCAGAGAAAAAGCTATAAGTGTAGAGTAATGAGGTTCTGTCCAAGGAGAAGGAACTACTTAATTCTTTGGCCTTCTCTAAGGTCTCCAATGTCTCTTCACAGTCTCCATGCCCCACTTTGAATGGACTATTATATTACTTTCACTTGAGTCTCAGTACTGCACATTATGGAAAATAGTAACTTTTATCTTAGATCTCTGGAATTTAGTCTAAAAGAAGACAATAATGTAAGTTGAATTCTGAAGTTCACATTTATTCCATAAAAAATATGGTGTTTCATCATTCTTTACTTACTTGGATGATCCTGGAAGAGCAACTATATCACAGATACATTTCTAGTATATATCTAGTCAGTATCTCCAAACTAAAAATCATAACTTGTTATCATAACTTACAACCATCTCAAGCAGCAGACCAAAATTTCTATCACATTTACCTTCCATAAGTGAGTTTTAATATGCAATTAATATTATTATGCACTTAGTTATAAACAAGGTAGTTGATGACTCAAACTTCTCAGGAGAGTAGTTTTATGTGTAATAGGAGAAAGGTGGTTTTCAGCTACATCTAGGACATTAATCTGTCATTATTTTCCTTAGAGACTTGATTTTTACTCAAGTTTTCCTTTCCGTTAGGAATTGGAAATCCCCCAGGGAAAATGAAAGATAAATTATTTCTAATTCATCAAGATGATTGAACAGGAAAGTACAGAATTCTACTTCATTAACACGGCAACTGAGCCACAATTATGAACTCACTCAATCTGTGGGGAATCCGTAAGGAATCTGAAAATTAGGCATGAGATCCCTGCATCCTGACCTGCTATGAAACCAGCCACACTGGATCTGGTAGGTAAAAACAAGCTACCCTCTTACCATGCACTGTTCTTGACACCACAACACAGAGTAAGAATGAAAACTTAACCCCTGGGAAATGAATGTAATGCACATACACATATCCAATGCCACGTTGTATTCATGGGTTATCCATACGATCATTTTCTATCTAGCCTGTCTCACAGGTCTTTCAGGGCAACACGGTATATACTCTGATCCCAAATGCCAGTGAGAAAGTGATGGTGGCTGAGACTGGCAGTCTGCATAGTTAACGCTCTTACTTAGGTCAATATAGGGATAAGAGTTCAAAACTCTCTCCTACTGGTTTCTTCCTACAGAAGAAAGGTTCATGGTACTTCCAATGCATCAAATCACGTTTGGATTAAGCGCAGATGTTTGGCTAACTATCTAGAATGCTAGGCTATGATGGAGTATTAATAGTAATTAAGATTCAGTAGCATGGTTTTCAGTTGCAGTAAGAATAGATATGTAGAAGTGGACTGGTAACCATCACAACTCCCACACAATGTGTGTCAAAGACATGAGATATCAAAACTCCTAGCCACACTACTCCCAAGCATCTCCCTAAGGTACAAGGAAGTATGTGATATGCCATAATGCAACTTATTTGGATACTGCTGTTCAGTTGATTTCAGACTCTGTTTTTATAAGAGCACTGACTGTGTCTGTCATATTCTGAACACCTGGTAGCCACCAGGGACAAAACAAAACAAGAGTGAATGTTACATTCAAGCCTATCAAAAATAGTTAATACCAATATTTTTCAAACTCTTCCCAAAAGTTGAAGAGAAGTGAAAACATCAAAATTAATATTATAAGCCCAATGTTACTAAAGTCAAACAAAAGGTCATCCCATGGACATCTTTTAAGTGTGTGTTTGTTTGTTTGTATATCTCAGCTAAGCATGTATAGGCTAATTTGGATATTGCTGTTTAAAAATATTGTTTTCCAACCTATGAATAAGGATGTGTTTCCTTATATTTATGTCTTATTAATTTCTTTTGGGAATGTTTGGTAGATTTTGTTCTTCAAAATGTCCTACTTTCTGTTGGGATGCATTAGTATATATGCTTATTTTCTTAATTTCCACTTTGTATTAATCATTGTCAGTATATGAAAATGCAATTGACATTTAAATGTTAATATTTATAATTTATTTAAATTATATTTTTGTATTCATTATAGGATTTTTGTTTAGTTCATTAGAACTTTGAACATAGAGGGCCACATCCTCTGTAAAGAGAAACCATTATTCTTCAAGTCATCTAATGTAATAATAGCTCTTGGTTTTTCTTGCCCAATGATTCTATCTCGAACTTTCAGTGATATACTGAATGAAAATTTCAAAAGGGTTGTCAGTGTATTGTTTATCCCAGAGTCAATGGTGAATGAGCTCTTGTCCTTGATCCTTATTTTACGTAATTTTCTCATTCTATTTTAAGATTTTTGTCATTTTGAGAATTACCACATTTTTATAGCACATTTCACTAATCAAATTTAAAGATGATTTAGATCAATTAATCATTTATTGTTAAACCATGCCACATCTCATGCTGTACTCAGTCAAAGAAATGTAAACTCCACTCCTATTCTACACAAATAAGACTAAGAACCAATTATTCTTTCTCATTTTTTTGTGTGTGTCTACATTGTGTGTGATCTATGTGCTTGTTCTATGTGTGTTTGTGAGGTATATACCTGGTGTGTGTGTGTGTGTGTGTGTGTGTGTGCGTGCGCGCGCGCCTGCGCACGTGCGCGTACACACATGCTTACACATGAGCACACAAACCTGTGTTTATACACAAGTGCATACAGACACACATTCAAATATGTATGTATGCATCCTATGAACTTGAATTAGAACTGCAACACCTCATTTGGATTCTGTAATTATATTATATAACAGCTATGATAATTGAGTAATCCTTTCCTAAATACCAACCCTAGCTGATATAGCCCAGTTATTAGGAAAGCTGTGGAAGCTACAGTGAAAGTAAGGGCTCCTGCAGGAAGATGGGGCCTGAGTAGGGATTGGGAGTACTTTGCTGGGGTCTGTCCAGAGCCTGAGCCTGGGGGTAAGCAAGGGTGGTCACAGAAGCAATGGCCAACAGGAAAAGAGGTAGGTGGCTTTCATGACCCAAAGGGCAGGTCATAGTGCCAGTGACAGCACACCCAGTTCCAGCTTTCTTAACTGGATTTTAGAGAAACACTGGAAGCCTCTAAAGATTATGCAGCCTACCTACATCACTCATACACTGGTCTACAACAGTAATTGACATCTGTATTTGCCAGTACAGTTAGAAGACTCCTTGAATAAATAGCTATCTGGAACTGAGAAAGGCCTGCCAAGTTCCTCCTCTGGAAATAAAAGAAACAAACACACTCAAAGATAAAAACTTAATGTGCTGGCAATGGTCCTCAGTAGTGCAGCACTTGCCAAGTCAGTCATGTGAATCCCTAAGTTCTATATCCAGCACTGTTAAACAATAACAGTGATAACAATAACACATACTTGATGGGATGGGAAGATGGCTAAGTGGTTACGGGCTCTTTCAGTTCCCATATAGGACATGAATTTGCTTCCCAATTCCCATCTCAGTTAACTCAATCATCTGTTACTCCTGCCTTATGGAATCTAGAGTTCTCTTCCAGACTCCATAGACATTTACACACACACACACACACACACAAACACACACACACACACACACACACACACACACACACACACACACGAAATTAAAAGTAAACATTTAAAAATAAATAAGTACTTGAAGAAGTTCATTAAGGAAAGACTTCATTGAGAGAGGAGCACAAGTTAACTGATGAAATGATAAAATACAGACTGAAAATGACATATGAAGCCAATGTTTGGACCTGGTATACAGATCTGCAGGGAATACATAATTATGTTTCTTTCCTATTGCATCTTTTTGTTCTATTCTATTAGATTATTTGTAATAGGGTAAATCTAATATACTTGATTATTTTTTTCCTTAAAATGTTATTGTTCATGTAACTGACATTCTAACTAAACTTTTATAACATTTTATTGTGAAATTTGTCATTAATATGATTGTATAAAGAATCCACAGTAGCACTTTTCCATAAAATAAACAATTTATAATGGTTATGTGTTGTTATAAACAGAGTATTTCCAACATGCCTGATCCTTTCATGTACTACTTTTTTTTATACGTCCTACTGATGATCAAACTGAGGAATTCACACATGTTAAGTAATTAATTTGCCACTAAGCTTTAATATAGCTTGCCTCATCTCTCTCCCTCTACCCTCTCTATCAATTTTGACTCTGAGACATGTTCTTGCTAAGTTGCTCTAGTGGGCCTAGTACTGATCTATAGTCTAGGAATGACTCAATTTTATCATCATTTTATCTCAGCTCCCTGAATAGCTGGGATAACCAGTCAGCTTCACCAGCCAATGGCTATGTATTCTTTCCTGATAGAAACTTAATCCATTTATACCCTATCCGTGTGATTGTGTTGAAATAATTTTCTGGGATTTACTTTATAGATCCAGAACTTAAGTGAGTCTTCAGTATCTCCATTCTTCCAAGGAAATGGCTAAGAAAAGCTGGAAAGGTATCAAATTGGTCCTGGAATGGTATCTGCCATGTCTGGAACTATCGTGGTACACATCACTGCACTGAAGAGAGAAGGAAGAGGAAGAGGTGAACCCAGTCAATTCTGCCAGATATTTGGACCACTGATGTTATTAACAAGGACCATTAATAAAAGACAAAGTCAGAAAATTCATTTTTAGAGTAACACTAAGTTTAAAAAAGTAAATAAATAAATAAAAGTCCACCAAAGACCAGTAGTTTTTTTCCTGACCAGTATTTCCAAGTTAAAAACCAAAAATTTATATAGGAACAAATAATAGGTCAGTGTGAATGGAAAAGTAAAATTCATGGATTTAGAAATGCCCAATACCTGAAATAGACAACACATCTCTTATAAAGCTAAGCACCTAAATACTGAGTTTAAGACTGGAAATGACAAAATGGCAAATTTTAATTCAAGTTATTTTTTAAAGCTACTATGGATTTTTAATGCTTCAAATTAGGGATTATAAAAATGATTGTCATCTTGCCAATTTAAAAAAATATATATCCAACTCTATTATTTTAAAAAGACAATTTCTTAATTTGTTCACCAAAGTTTAACCTTAAAAAAAAACTTCATCTGCTAGCTGTACCTTGATCATTCTGCAACTTAAATTCCATATGATAATTGTACATCAAAGCCAACACATTCAGGATTTGTCTTCAGGCTCCCTTTGAGTTTTACTTTGCTGTTTAGTAACTTGAGCCTTTCTCCTGTCAAGAGAAATATGGTCCTTACAATATTTCTAGGAATTTTCATAAAATATTAGAGCCATAGGGAGAGCTATTTTCCTGACTTTCCCAGACTAAAATCTATCTTCCTAGAGTCTCCAGGGCCACTTGCTCTCTTGGGCTGTCTTCACGCTGCTTGATTTCCTACAAATGCAGTCAATATCCATCTCCCAGTGTAAGAACCACCATTACCCAAAGATCTGCTTGTGTGCAGGCATTGGGGATAGTTAGTCTTATATGGTATTCAAAATCAGGAGAGAGATTATTTTTAAAATCCTCCTTCAAAATTCTCTGTAATCACAGATTCTCAATGCATAGGCCCCTTCATTCCTGATTTAAGCCCTATTGTTTTTTTTGGGGGGGGTTGTTTGTTTGTTTGTCCTCTCATCTATCTTGTTCTCCTGTATTACAGAACAAAGAAAACACTCAGATACATTTATTTATAATATTATGGATGAACTCAACTCACTACCCCAAAAGGTTATGTCTGCTCTTACAAAAAAAAAAAAAAATTCTCAACAAAATGAAAACTCTAACCATAGAGAAAAATGTACATATCACGCAGAAACAAACCATAATCAAATTAAAAAATGGAACTATTGCCACATACTTGTAATTCCTTCAATAAAAAAAATAACTTAAATTTAGACTACATATTGGTACTAACAGTCAACTTGAAATCAGGAAAACATAGGAAACTTTACACTTTAATCTATTGGATTATCAGTAAATCAATGGCCTCTCTGAGCATCAGTATCCATTATACAGTAAGTGAGTGCTATCAACCAGTACAAGCTGAAAGCAGAGGGTGCAGGTGTAAACTGTGATGTGTCTTACAGGTTTTATTGGACGCTGGTGGTTTAAGCAGTTATTTACGTTACAAGGGGGGATCTACAGGAAGGAGGCAAGGCGTTATTCAGACTTACATTCCAAAAGACACACTATGAACAAACCTGAAAAACCCACAACCGCTGACAAAAGATCAGACTTATGTCACTCAATTAAATTAACAAAAAATTCAAATTTTAAAATGATTCAGATTTCCTTTATTAGGATATGAAAGAAGTAAGAGTTGCATTAATCGAGGTACAATGTATTTATACTCCAAGGTATCATGTGGTAAATTTTAAACATTAAATTTAAAAACAGAACAATACCTAGGGAAAATGGGTTAAATACCATCCCATAAAGCATTTTAAGTAACTATAAAGTATCCACTCAAAATTTCCATCTGCTCAGAGTTTTTCTCAGGGCCCTTTTTACATCTTTGTTCCTCAAACTGTAGATTAAGGGATTCATCATGGGAACCACATTGGTATAAAAGACAGAAGAGGTTTTTCCTTGATCCATAGATGAAGAAGAAGATGGTTTGAGATACATGAATGCACCTGATCCAAAAAACAGAGAAACAGCAATTATGTGGGAACTGCAGGTGCTGAAGGCCTTGGACCTGCCCTCAGCAGAGTTTATATGGCAGATGCTGGAGACAATGAAACCATAAGAGATAAAGATGGTGATGCTGGGCACAATGATGTTGATGCCCACCACAATGAAAACCACAAGCTCGTTGACATAGGTGCTGGTGCAGGAGAGCTGCATCACAGGGAGGATGTCACAGAAGTAGTGGTTGATGGTATTTGCATCACAGAAGGTCAGTCTCAGCATGCATCCTGTGTGAGCCATGGCACCAGAAAATGCCATTGCATATGTACCAAGCATAAGGTTCAAACACAATTTAGGGGACATGGCAACAGTGTACAAGAGTGGATTACATATGGCCACATAGCGATCATAGGCCATTGATGTCAGGACATAACATTCAGAAATGACAAAGAAACAAAAGAAATAGAGCTGGGTCAAACATCCCATATAAGAAATGACATTCTTACTTAATATAAAGTTCATCAGCATTTTGGGCGTGAACACAGAAGAATAGCAGAAGTCTATGAAGGACAAATTAAAGAGGAAAAAGTACATTGGGGTGTGAAGGTGTGCATTTAGTACAATTAAAATTATCAAACACAAATTTCCCAATGCAGTAACGATATACATTGCTAAAAACACAAAGAACAGGGGTATTTGGAGATCAGGCTGATCTGTTAATCCTACCAGAATGAATTCGGTCACCAAAGAGACATTTGCAGAGATCATGTTTCTCTAAGAATCTGCAGACACAGGAAAAATGATCTCATTAGAAAATGATCCCCTCTTCCTATCATAGCTCTTTGATGTATGTGTGTTTGGAATCTATGAGACAAGACTGCCTGAATACATAAATTGTATGGAGCATAGCCAAATTATCTTACACAGAAAAAGACGGTGCTGAAAAATGTAAATGTAATTTCTAGAAAAAAATGATAAATGGGAAGAGATGAGAAGAGATGAAAAGAGAAACATTCTCTCTCATGCAATTTATTCTTTCACTAGAGTCCTCCCCACCTAAATAAATCTGGAGGACAAGGTCCTTGCCAATTAATGCTAACTATAGATACAGATTTATTTCTTGTACAGCTAGGGATCAGGCTAAGGGTGGTTTTTTTTCCTACTCAAAGTCACAGATAAAATCATGAACCTAGAAAAGTGTAAGTCCTGTCCATGGAGAGGTATCCTGCAACTTGGATGGCCACTACATCTCTTAACATTCTCCATAAACACTTTCTTGAATAATTTCACTTGAGTCCCTGGATTACACAAGATAGGGAAGAAATGACATGTTACAGTCCATTGTCTATTAAGGAGAATGTTCATATAGTCAGAAAATCAACGTATCAGCAAAAATTTAGAGATTCCTTACCTTTGCTCTTTAGTGTATGTAGAAGAGCAATTTTGGATTCCAAGATGTTTGATCCTTTGTTTCTAGTTGGAGACTACAGTAAAAACTTAATGCATGATATACTCTAGAAATACTTTTGAACTACAGGTGATAGTTTGTGATTAGATCTTTGAGTGTTCTGTTCCAACAGCAGAGGAAATAATTTTATTATGATCCTCACACTGCCACTAGATAAGGCAATGGTTTTAGTGTGACTTAAATGGCTTAACCCACTTGCTTATAAATGGGGTAGAAGTAGAGTTACTCCCTTGCCAAGAGGATAGCATTTGAATATAAAAAGAAATTGAGGTGGTTTTATTTACAACTTGGATTGTGATATGCCTTTGGTTTCTTAGAGACTCAACATTTTATGTTTCTCTTCAGGGAAAATACTCCCTCTTGTGGAGATGGAAATGTAAATCCCCAACTTTCTCAATTATCTTGATCCCTATAGAGGGATCTGTAGTGGAGTTCCTAGTATATTTCTCATCGTAATTAAGAATTTGCAGCTGGATATATGCCAAGCTCCCTAATTACTTTCTCTGAAATTTGAAGGATTTGAGTAAATGACTTCAAGTCTTGTAACCTATAGAATGCCTTTAAAATTCTATACAATGCCTTTTAAAAACTCATAGAATATAGCGTATAGGATACATTTTTTAAGGAATTTAAAGGATCAAATTCTTTGTCTAGTTGTTACTTCTAAAAACCCACTGGGCACTTCTATCTGAGAACCTTGCTTTGTCAGTAGTTGGGCTTATAATTTCATTGTCTCAATACTATATTTTAGGAGAAAACATTTTTGTTTGATGAAGTTCAATTAATATATTTTTCTTTTATAGATTTTTCTATTGCTATCTTACCTTATTTTTGCCTAACCCTAAATCACAAATCATTTCTCTTTAATGTTTTCAATAAGTCTTCAACTTCAATGATTACATTTATATATCAATTTGTGAAATTTCTAAGATGTGAGAAAGGTATTCAGTTCTGTTTCCTTTCTGAATTTTCATAAGGGTATATATTTATTACATTCTCATTACTTTGAAAAACTTGTTATTCATCATTAATTTATGCATAATTTTCAAAACCAATTAGTCTAGAATATCAAATCATGGTCTTTTACTATGATGTTCAGTATCATAGTTCAGTTGAAACATTCTGCTGAGTCCAGTGATGGTACAAGCCTTTAATCCCAGCACCCCAGAAACAGAGGCAGACAGATCTCTGTAAGTTGGAGGCCCGTCCAGTCTACAGAACAAGTTCCAGGATAGCTGGGGCTACACAGAGAAACCATGCCTCAAAAAAAAAAATACATTCCAGGAACTAGGCATTGTTATTGTCTGTAGGCAGCTATGCTTATTTGGACACTGAACATAAAATGTTTCTAAGGACATATGTTTAGTGGCCAAAAGAATGGAAGGAAATTATTATGATCATGGACTCACTCCAAAACATATAAAGAGTACAGAAAAGATTATGAATAGTTTCAGCCAGAGATCATAACTTCTACAAATATTTCAGAAGACCAGTTTAGACAATGAATGCTAACACTCTCTTGGTAACACTTATTTATTCTTTGATAATTTTATATACATTTACACACTGAAACAACCATATGTACCAACTTCCCCCTCCAACTTCCCTTCTATCTTCCTAATATCTCCATCTCTTAACTTCATGTCTTTTCCTTTTAACCCACTAAGTCCAACTATTGATGCCCATAGTACATGGGTATAGGACGATTCACTAGAGCTGGAAAACCTACCAGTGGCCACTCGCTCAAAGAACAATATTCTTCTCTTATTAACATCTATTGTTTGCCTATAGGTCTTCAGTTAGGAATAGGGCCTGGAGATAATCTCCCCCTTCTATGTAGCAATTTTAATTGGCTTTTTCTTGTGTAGATGGTGTGCTGGTAATCACAGCTGTTGTCAATTTATGAATGTAATAGCCATGCTACATCCAGAAAATAGCATTTCACATCACTCATCAATATCCTTCAACTCTTTTGCATTTTGGCTACCTCCTCTCCTTTTGTACTCCCTGAGCCTTTGCAGTAGCAGGGTTGAGTTAATAAAAATGTTCCATTTAGGGCTGACCATTCAATCTCTTCTCAGTTCTTTGGCCAGGTATGTTTCTCTGCATTGACTCTAGCCCACAGCAAAAAGAAGCTTCTATAACCTAGTTGAGAGCATTCTAGGTCTATCATATAAACATATGCATTTAGAAGGTAATTTGACTACATGAATATTTACCAAAATATTAGGACTTTTGACCAGGCTTACAGTGTCAGACATGACATTATCTCCAGTGAAGCAAGCCTCAGATCCAATTAGAAGCCAGGTAGTTGCCCCATAACTATCATGCCACTATTACATCAATAGGTACATGTTGCTGTCAGGTTAGTATTATTGAAGGCAGAGCCCAGTGCTGGTCAAGACCATTATTGTATTTTTCCCCAGAAGTCTATGTAGCGCCAAAGCTCAATGAAAGCTAGCCCACAGGAGAGAGGTTTCCTAAGTAATAATATATTTTTTTTAATTTCTTATTGTCTGAGAAATTTCTATAATCATTTAATGCATTCTGACAAAGCCCACCTGCCTTTCCCTCCCTTCCAATTCTTCCCCATTCTCCCTCTGACCTGACAACAGTTACACTTCCCTGGGTAGAGAATACTAATTTGATGTAGATATCCACTCCCTCTGGCTCTGACAATATTTCCACTCTTACAGTATGGTCCTCGGGAAAGGGTGGTTGAAATGAGGTACTCTGCACTAGTGAACAGTGCACTTCTCAGGGGACATGGATTATCAAATGAAAATCTGTGTCAGACATGGGACACTTCCCTAATTGGTCATGAAGGCTTCAGTGGTATAAGAAAAAATACAAGTTATTCCTATTGCTGTTGGTTGCCCACTATAATTAAATAACAATACTTTGTTGCTGAAGACACCACTAACTTTGAGTGGAAGACCCAGAGAAATTTATCCTGAACTGACTATCTTTAGTTGCCCCATTTATAGTGCAGCACTCCATAGTCCCTGTAAATTTATCAGTTATAAGTCTCTGTATTAATCACAATTTGTTTTGATAAGAAATTACCCTAGTGAAGGTTAAAAGACTCACTATGTATATACAAAGATAAGAGTTTAGGGGACAATTTGTTTCTATGTATATTTAGTAGAATAGTAGTATTAGATTCCCCCCTAGAGCCTACTGCATATCTAGCCATGGATGTGAGGCCCAGTTAATTTTACCAAGTATGAGTTTCTGTCTTGTATTATGGGCTTTAAATCCAGTCATGAGGTGGAATACTCTCATTACATTTGTGCCATCATTGTACCAGTGAGCCTATCTACCAAGACTAGTTATTATTGTAGTTACGAAGTTTACAGCTAGATGATTTTTATTCCCCAGACTGTTCTTAGAACTATACTACACTATGAAATCTAGCCAGTAGGGATGAGGCTTACAGGTCAGAACCAGTTTGATTTCTCCATTTCCTATGAATCAAATATGTACTTCAGTAATAGAAACTTCTTCAGCAATAGAAACTTTATATCAAATTCTGGATGAAAATCAAGTACAACAGCTATCTTTCAGCTGATGAATGGATAATAAATAGATATACAAAGGAATATTACTCAGGATAAAGAAAAATAAAATTGTGAATAAATTAATGGAGCTAGAAATAATCATTATGAATGAGGTAACACAGAACCACACAAACAATTTATATAATCTTCAATATATGAATGTTATATTTCAGTCTTCAGATGTGTATGCATTTAAGTTGGAATACAAATAAAAGGCAGAAAAGTAGTCAAGGTCCATGGGGTTGGCTTGAAGATTTAGGGAATAGAATGCCTGTGATATGAAAGATTGTCGGCAGCCATGTGGCATAGTTTCAGAGCAGCATATGAATACTTGTCCAATGGGTCTCCATGAGGCAAAGCTCGAGGAAATGGTTTCTCACTTAGCAAGAACCAGTAGACTTTAGGACAGTGCAGAATGCTGCTGAAAATGTGCAGCCTGCATGTTCTCTTCTCTCTTGTAACACTGATGATTCTCTTGGCAGTTTTTAGGATCACTTTGTCAGTCATGCATGGCACAGATGTGATCATGATGGGAAAACCCATTCTTTTTTTTTTTTTTTTATTTTGCAATATAATTCAGTTCTACATATCAGCCACGGATTCCCTGGTTCTCCCCCCTCTCACCCCCCTCACCTTCCCCCAGCCTACCACCCATTCCCACCTCCTCCAGGGCAAAGCCTCCCCCAAGGACTGAGATCAACCTGGTAGACTCAGTCCAGGCAGGTCCAGTCCTCTCCTCCCAGGCCGAGCCAAGCGATCCTGCATAGGCCCCAGGTTTCAAACAGCCAACTCATGCAATGAGCACAGGACCCGGTCCCACTGCCTGGATGCCTCCCAAACAGATCAGGCCAATCAACTGTCTCACCCATTCAGAGGGCCTGATCCAGTTGGGGACCCCTCAGCCATTGGTTCATAGTTCATGTGTTTCCATTCATTTGGCTATTTGTCCCTGTGCTTTATCCAACCTTGGTCTCAACAATTCTCGCTCATATAAACCCTCCTCTTTCTCACTAATTGGACTCCCAGAGCTCCACCCGGGGCCTAGCCATGGATCTCTGCATCCAGATCCCTCAGTCGTTGGATGGGTGGGTGGGTGGGGAACCCCATTCTTTCTCAAACATTTTCCCCTAAAATCCTTTGGGAGCTGATGCTTCTTAAGTTTGTTATAGAGAGGCTCAGATGTGCATGACCATTTTTGTAGAACAAGATAATATTTAGAGAAATACAATCTAACTGTATGTAGACAGCTTATGGCAAATAATTCCTATAATTAAATATAAATATGCTTTGTTAAGTTTTGAACAATATTGTTGTTCTTGAAAATGTGTGCCTATGTTTATCACCTTTCAGATTTGTAAGGACAGGATATGCCTTGCCTGATGTTTAGCCAAGCTAGCAAAATGCTAAGCTTTGTTTTTGGTTTAAAGGATTTTTTTATGTAAAAGTTGGGGGGGGGATCTTTTTTTTCTGGAGGGTAATACTGTTAGCTCATGCTTCTTTTTAAACTGTAAATAAAGATGACTCAAGCTATTTGGGGGCAGTCACTTATATGAAACTCACCTTGTGTTCAGACAATTCTTCTTCCACCAACACCCTTTCCCTGTCTCAACACCTGAACCTGCAAAGAATACCAAAAGACCATTGCAAAGGAGAAAATATAAATGATGGAAGTAAAAGGACTAAGTCAGGTTGGAGTAAGAGAGAAGAGTAGGAGAATGAGTATGGGGGGTGGGGATAACTAGCATGAGGACTTATGAACTGAGGACATGGAAACCTACGACTGCAGAAACTACCCAGAGCACAAACACCTACATACATAGACATTTAAATATAGCCATCCTTTAATTAGGAATGTCTCTGTGAGATATCATAGACTATCAAATACAACCCCAATTCTAGGTATCGGTTACCTCTTTTTGAGCTGTTGATCAGTGGGGTCTCTCATAGATTCCCTAACAGTATCTATTGCCATTGTTCTAAATTCTATTTTTAATTAGCTTACAAACTAGTGACATTTCATAAGCCTTCTTCACACATACTTATTTTTAGTTAAAACATCTCCATATCTCTTTTCCTTCATATTTCTATTCCCTCTTAAGCCCTAACCCCCCAGTATTCCATTCCTGTTTGTTCATAACATGTGTTCTACTTTCTCTTATTATATGTTTTACTTGGAGAGCAAGATCATAGGCTCCTAAATGTTATGGGGTCTGGGTGAAGCCAACACAACTCACACACCAAGTCAATGTGGAAAACAAAAATTGATTGTAATCAAGCCACTCCTGACTGATCACAGTGGCAGAACAGACTCGGAGCCAAAGTGCTACCACATGCCAGAATGTCACAGAGCTTTTAATCCCAAACTTCTATGCCAAGTTACAGTTACATTTTTCACCAATCAAGATTCAAAGATTAAGGACTTCCCTAGAAACACTGCTCTGGTACACTTATCTTGTTCTCATTGGTTGGTTTATTCAACTGTGGTAGGGTGACTTGCCCAGAATGCATATCTTAACTTGCCAGCCAGGATGTCAGTTACCCACGGAGGTCTGTGGATGTCTTGGGAACTTAAATATTATTTGACCCTTGTTAAAAATAGAAGTTCTATCAAAAATGGCTTTAGTTTGTTTCCTTCTTACACTAAACAAATGCTTCATGCAGCTCATTTTGGTCAAACCTTTACCTAGTTCATGGTTTTCCTATCTTCATCAATCTGCTACATTCATAGTCCCCTATGTCTTTGTATTCCCCCTCTCTACATTCATTTCACTTATATTCTTCTGTCCATGTTCCCTGTATGTCTCACCTCTGTCAGTATACTGTTTCTGATTTCTTACCTTCCATTTTCACATTCTACCATGTTCATAGATCAGTGTCTTATTCAGCATTCACTAGTGAAGCTTCCTCCTGCAGTAGATAGGAACAATCACAGAGATCCACAACTGGACAGTATGCAGACAGTAAGAGACTTTGGACCACTCAGTCCTAGTCCTAAATGGGATGTCTCCATCAAATCCCTCCTTTTGAGGCTCATGAAACCCTGCAGAACATAAAGCAGAAAGACTGCAAAAGCCAATGGGGATGGAAGACACCAAAGGTATAAGGCCTTCTAGACACAACAGAATTGATGTACATATGAATTCACAGAGTGTGACAATATGCACAGGGCTTACACAGGTCTAAACCAGATGGAGTTCCCGTACTGTTAGGAGAAGTGGACATAAGCCCCCATCCCTAACCAAGAAGCTATATCCAATTGATAACTGCTTGCAAAGGGAAAATTAGTTTCCTCAAATAGAGTCTTTATGGATATATAAACCACACTTGAGGGCATATCTCATGTCTGGCAGTAGATGGACAGCACAAAATGAACTCAATGGTATTTTTTTTTGGGGGGGGTTCTTGTTTCATAATATTTTCTCAGATTATTTTTTAACCCTATAGGTTTTTTGCCTTATATTATGGTTTCAGATTTTGTGTCTTTATGGGATTTCTCTGTATGCAAATGTGTGCTTCTCTGAATCTATATGTATTTCTTGTACTGTTTCTTTGGATTGTATTTTCCTCTGCTCATTTTTGTTTTGTCTTATTCAGGTATGTTTGTTTTTGTTTTATCTATTTTTTAATGTCTGTTTGTTTTCTGAAGAGAGAGGAACAAAAAGTATAGATTTGTGTAGATGTGAAAGTGGGGAGGATCTGGGAGGAGTTGGTTGTGGGAAGGGAAATCTAATCAGAATGTATTATATGAAAATCTATTCTCAACAAGAAAAGGAAAAATGAGAAATTGAACAGTCATCAAAAGAATAAATGCAAATGTCAATGACTAGTAAAAACTTGAAGAAGACTCAACCTTCTGAGTCATCAATGTAATACAGATAAAACTACTTGAAGGTTCCACTTCTCTCCAGCCAGAATGGTTATCATCAGAAATACAAAGAGCAACAAAGGCTTCTGTGAATGTCACGAAGGGGAAAATCTTATACACTGTGGATGGGAGTGTAGATTAGTGCAACTGATGTGGAAACTAGCCTGAAGGTTTCTCAAAAAACTAGAAACAGATCTACAATATGACTGATTATATATGGCCTCAGGGGATGTTCCCAAAGGAATTTATATCTTTCTACAGAGATACGTGCACACTCACATTCATTGCCCATCTATTGACAACAGATAGGAAATGCAATCAACCCAGATCTCCATCAACTGATAAATGGAGAGTGAAAATGTGGTATATACACACAGTAGTAAATTAAACATGTGTAAAGAAAAATGGAATTTCATTTCTCTTAAGGCTAGAAAATAATCCATTTTATGTATCAGATTTTGCTTATCTATTAATGAAAGGACATTCAGTTTCCTCCCATGTTTGTATCAATCGTGACTAATGTACTATAAAATTATAATCATTCGGTTATATGACAATTATATTTTAATTTTTGTGAAACTGGGGATCAAACTTGGGGTCTTAAATTCTTACACAAGTGCTCTATCTTCAAGTTATTTCACCAGCTCTAAAGTTTAACTTTTACATAGCTTCTCCTCAGCTTTCCAATAGCTATACCACATTCATACTCTTGTAAACATTGTGTTGAGATTCTAGATTATTAAATCTTCACCAACACTTTTCATCTGCTTTACTTTGTTTTTACCAAGATCTGCAGAATTAGCATCTGATAGTAGTTTTGGTTTAAATGTTTCTAGTGACCAATGATAGTGAGCATTGTTAATGAACTCAGTGAAAATTTGCATGTTTCTTTGTAGACATGTATATGCAATCCAGGCTCTTTTCATTAACAGGTTATCATTGTGAGGTTAGAAGAGTTACATGTATATTCTATGTAAAATATTTTCTTCTGCTCAGTGCTACAGCGATTACTTTTCTCATTGCTCTGACAAAATACGAGATAATAACAACTCAAAGTAAAGGGAGTTGTATGGTTCACAGACCAAGGGAAAGGTTATCATGATGGGGAATCGTGGTGGCAGAAGTGATGGACAGCTGGTCACACTGTGTCCAGAGTCAGGAAATAAAAAGGATTGTCACTGCTTAGCTTACTTTATCCTTATCATTCAGTCTGAAATGCCAGCCCATGGAATAGTGCAACCTCCAGCCAAGGTGTATCTTACCACCTCTAATAACTCAATCTAGAAACACCTGGACAACATGACCAGGAGGTCATCTCCCAGGTGATTACAAACCCGCTCAAGTTGATGGTATACACCCTCAGAAATGGACAGTAATATTCCCCTGACAGAAATCTCCCCAAAGTGAGACTCCTCTGTTTTTCTGTGGCTGCCTGTGTTTTCATGTTATTGTACAGGAGTCATCACCACATGTTCAGCTGTGGATTTTAGGTCCTGTGTTGTCTTGTAAACAGTTTATTTTTACATCTTGACTCTGGGTATTTGACCCACTTGGAGTAAACGATATACAGTGTCTGTAAGGGTCCAATTTAATTTTCTGGCATGTCTACTTTCAGTTTTCCTAGTTGAAGAGACTGCCCATCCACCCTGACAGATGGTCTTGGAAACTTCTTCAAATGTTCCTTTACCCTTCAGCTAAGAGCTTGTTTCTGGAATCTGTATTCCATCTCTTTTTTTTTATTTTATAATTTAATTTTACATATCAGCCACGGATTCCCTTGTTCTCCCCCCTCCCACCCCCATCCCACTTTCCCCTCAGCCCACCCCCCTTTCCCATCTCCTCCAGGTCAAAGACTCCCCTGAGGATTGAGTTCAACCTGGTAGATTCAGTCCAAGCAGGTCCAGTCCCCTCCTCCCAGGCTGAGCCAAGTGTCCCTGTATAAGCCCCAGATTCCAAACAGCCAGCTCATGCACTGAGGACAGGACCTGGTCCCACTGCCTGGATGCCTCCCAAACAGATCAAGCTAATTAACTGTCTCACTTATCCAGAGGGCCTGATCCAGTTGGGGGCTACTCAGCTATTGGTTCATGGTTCATGTGTTTCCATTCATTTGGCTATTTGTCCCTGTGCTTTTTCCAATCTTGGTCTTAACAATTCTTTTTTTTTTTTTAATTTTTATTTTGCAATACAATTCAGTTCTACATATCAGCCACAGATTCCCTTGTTCTCCCCCACTCCCGCCCCCCTCCCCTTCCCCCCAGCCCGCCCCCCATTCCAATCTCCTCCAGGGCAAAGCCTTCCCCACAGACTGAGATCAACCTGGTGGACTCAGTCCAGGTAGGTCCAGACCCCTCCTCCCATGCCGAGCCAAGGGACCCTGCATAGGCCCCAGGTTTCAAACAGCCAACTCATGCAATGAGCACAGGACCCGGTCCCACTCTCTGGATGCCTCCCAAACAGATCAGGCCAATCAACTGTCTCACCCACTCAGACGGCCTGATCCAGTTGGTGACCCCTCAGCCATTGGTTCATATTTCATGTGTTTCCGTTTGTTTGGCTATTTGTCTCTGTGCTTTATCCGACCTTGGTCTCAACAATTCTCGCTCATATAAACCCTCCTCATTCTCGCTAATTGGACTCCCAGAGATCCACCTGGGGCCTAGTCATGGATCTCTGCATCCAGATCCCTCAGTAGTTGGATGAGGTTTCTAGCACGACAATTAGGGTGTTTGGCCATCCCATCACCAGAGTAGGTCAGTTCGGACTGTCTCTCGACCATTGCCAGCAGTCTGTTGTGGGGGTATCTTTGTGGATTTCTGTGGGCCTCTCTAGTACTTTGTTTCTTCCTATTCTCATGTGGTCTTCATTTACCATGGTCTCCTATTCCTTGTTCTCCCTCTCTGTTGTTGATCCAGCTGGGATCTCCCACTCACCCAAGCTCTCTTTCCCTCGACCCTCGCCCTTCACTACCCCCACTCATGTCCAGGCTGTTCATGTAGATCTCATTCCATTTCTCTGTCATTGGGCGATCCCTGTGTCTTTCTTGGGGTCCTGTTTTCCAGGTAGCCTGCCTGGTGATGTGAGTAGCAGTCCAGTCATCCTTGTTCCACATCTAGTATCCTGTTATGAGTGAGTACATACCATGTTTGTCTTTCTGAGTCTGGGATACCTAACTCAGGATGATTTTTTCTAGATCCATCCATTTGTCTGCAAACCTCATGATGTCATTGTTTTTCTCTGCTGAGTAGTATTCCATTGTGTATATGTACCACATTTTGTTTATCCATTCTTCAGTTGAAGGGCATCTAGGTTGTTTCCATGTTCTGGCTATTACAAACAACGCTGATATGAACATAGCTGAACAAGTGCTCTTGTGGTGTGGTTGAGCATTCCTTGGGTATATGCCCAAGAGTGGTATAGCTGGATCTTGGGGGAGATGGATTCCCAATTTTCTAAGAAATCGCCATATTGATTTCCAAAGTGGTTGTACAAGCTTGCATTCCCACCAGCAGTGGAGGAGAGTTCCCCTAGCTCCACATCCTCTCCAGCATAAGGTGTCTTCAGTGTTTTTGATCTTAGCCATTCTGACAGGCGTAAGGTGGTATCTCAGAGTTGTTTTGATTTGCATTTCCCTGATGATTAGGGATGTTGAGCAATTCCTTAAATGTCTTTAAGCCATTTGAGTTTCCTCTGTTGAGAATTCTCTGTTTAGTTCTATAGCCCATTTCTTAATTGGACTGTTGGGCATTTTGATGTCTAATTTCTTGAGTTCCTTATATATTCTGGATATCAGTCCTCTGTCAGATGTGGGATTGGTGAAGATCTTTTCCCATTCTGTAGGCTGTCGCTTTGCTTTGTTGACCGTATCCTTTGCCCTACAAAAGCTTCTCAGTTTCAAGAGGTCCCATTGATTGATTGTTTCTCTCAGTGTCTGTGCTACTGGTGTTCTATTTAGAAAGTGGTCTCCTATGCCAATGTGTTCAAGACTACTTCCTACTTTCTCTTCTAGCAGGTTCAGAGTAGCTGGATTTATGTTGAGGTCCTTGATCCACTTCGACTTAAGTTTTGTGCACGATGATAGATATGGATCTATTTGCAGCCTTCTACATGTTGATATCCAGTTTTGCCAGCACCATTTGTTGAAGATGCTTTCTTTTTTCCATTGTGCACTTTTGGCTTCTTTGTCAAAAATTATTTGTTCATAGGTGTGCGGATTAATGTCAGGGTCTTCAATTCGATTCCATTGGTCCACATGTCGGTTTTTATGCCAGTACCAAGCTGTTTTTATTACTGTAGCTCTATAGTACAGCTTGAAGTCAGGGATCGTGATGCCTCCAGAGGTTGTTTTATTGTACAGGATTCTTTTGGCTATCCTGGGTTTTTTGTTTTTCCATATGAAGTTGAGTATTATTCTTTCCAGGTCTGTGAAGAATTGTGTTGGTATTTTGATGGGGATTGCATTGAATCTGTAGATTGCTTTTGGTAAGATTGCCATTTTTACTATGTTAGTTCTGCCTATCCATGAGCATGGGAGATCTTTCCATTTTCTGACATCTTCTTCAATTTCTTTTTTCAGGGACTTAAAGTTCTTGTCATATAGGTCCTTCACTTGCTTGGTTAGTATTACCCCAAGGTATTTTATATCATTTGTGGCTATAGTAAAGGGTGATGTATCTCTGATTTCCTTCTCCGCTTTTTTGTCCATTGTATATAGGAGGGCTACTGATTTTTTGGAGTTGATCTTGTATCCTGCTATGTTGCTGAAGGTGTTTATAAGCTGTATCAGTTCCTTGGTGGAATCTTTGGGGTTGCTCAAGTATACTATCATGTCATCTGCAAATAGGGAAAGCTTGACTTCTTCCTTTCCAATTTGTATCCCCTTAATCTCCTTATGTTGTCTTATTGCTCTGGCTAGAACTTCAAGTACTATATTGAATAAGTATGGGGAGAGCGGACAGCCTTGCCTCGTTCCTGATTTTAGTGGAATTACTTTGAGTTTCTCTCCATTTAATTTGATGTTGGCTGTTGGCTTGCTGTAAATTGCCTTTATTATGTTTAGGTATGTTCCCTGTATTCCTGATCGCTCCAAGACCTTTATCATGAAGGGGTGTTGGATTTTGTCAAATGCCTTTTCAGCATCTAGTGAGATGATCATGTGGTTTTTTTCTTTGAGTTTGTTTATATGGTGTATCACATTGACAGACTTTCGTATGTTGAACCATCCTTGCATCCCTGGAATGAATCCTACTTGATCATGGTGGATAATTGTTTTGATGTGGTCTTGGAGTCTGTTTGCCAGTATTTTATTGAGTATTTTTGCATCAATGTTCATGAGGGAGATCGGTCTGTAGTTCTCTTTCTTTGTTGTATCCTTGTTTGGTTTGGGAATCAGGGTAATTGTAGCCTCATAGAAGGAGTTTGGTAATGTCCCTTCTGTTTCTATTGTATGGAACAATTTAGAGAGTATTGGTATTAACTCTTCTTTGAAGATCTGGTAGAATTCTGCACTGAAACCATCTGGTCCTGGGCTTTTTTTGGTTGGGAGACTTTTAATGACTGTTTCTATTTCCTTAGGGGTTATTGGACTATTTAAATAGTTTATCTGGTCTTGATTTAATTTAGGTATGTGGTACCTATCCAGAAAATTATCCATTTCTTTTAGGTTTTCCAGTTTTGTGGAATAGAGGTTTTTGAAGTATGACCTGATGATTCTCTGGATTTCCTCAATGTCTGTTGTTATGTCCCCCTTTTCATTTCTTATTTTGTTGATTTGGATACTCTCTCTCTGTCTTTTGGTTAGTTTGGATAAGGGCTTGTCTATCTTGTTGATTTTCTCAAAGAACCAACTCTTTGTTTCATTAATTTTTTGTATTGTTCTCTTTGTTTCTATTTTATTGATTTCAGCTCTCACTTTGATAATTTCCTGGCATCTATTTTTCCTGGGAGACTTTGCTTCTTCCTGTTCTAGAACTTTCAGGTGTGCTGTTAAGTCACTAGTGTGAGATTTCTCCAGCTTATTTATGTGGGCGTTTAGTGCTATGAATTTCCCTCTTAGTACTGCTTTCATAGTGTCCCATAGGTTTGGATATGTGGTGTCTTCATTTTCGTTGATCTCTAGGAAGTCTTTAATTTCTTTCTTTATTTCTTCCTTAACCCATTGGTGATTCAGGTGGGTATTGTTCAGTTTCCATGAGATTGTAGGTTTTCTGTAGTTTTTGTTGTTGTTGAAATCCAACTTTAGACCATGGTGGTCTGATAGAACACAGGAGGTTATTCCAATTGTTTTGTATCTGTTTAGATTTGTTTTGTGACCAAGTATGTGGTCGATTTTAGAGAAGGTTCCATGGGGTGCTGAGAAGAAGGTATATTCTTTTTTGTTAGGATGGAATGTTCTGTAGATGTCGATTAAGTCCATTTGAGTCATGACATCAATTAAGTCCTTTGTTTCTCTGTTAAGTTTCGGTTTGGGAGATCTGTCCAGTGGTGAAAGTGGGGTGTTGAGGTCTCCCACTATTAATGTGTGGGGTTTTATATGTGATTTAAGCTTTAGTAATGTTTCTTTTACATATGTGGGTGCCCTTGTGTTTGGGGCATAAATGTTCAGAATTGAGACTTCATCTTGATGGATCTTTCCTGTGATGAGTATGTAATGCCCTTCTTGATCTCTTTTGATTGATTTTAGTTTGAAGTCTATTTTGCTTCATATCAGGATGGCTACACCCACTTGTTTCTTAAGTCTGTTTGATTGGAAAGTCTTTTCCCAGCCTTTTATTTTTAGGTAGTGTCTATCTTTGAATTTGAGATGTGTTTCTTGTATGCAGCAGAAAGATGGGTCCTGCTTTTGTATCCATTCTGTAAGCCTATGTCTTTTTATAGGTGAATTAAGTCCATTGATATTGAGGGATATTAATGTCCAGTGATTGTTCATTCCTGTTATTTTTTGGTGGTGATGTGTGTGTACTTTTCTTCGTTGGGGTCTACTGCTGTGGCTTTATCTATTGCCTGTGTTTTCGAGGTTGTATCTGACTTCCTTAGGTTGGAATTTTCCTTCTAGTGCTTTCTGTAGGCCTGGGTTTGTGGATAAATATTGTTTAAATCTGGCTTTGTCATGGAATGTCTTGTTCACTCCATCTATGAGGATTGAAAGTTTTGCTGGGTATATTAGTCTAGGCTGACATCCATGGTCTCTTAATGTCTGCATTACATCTGTCCAGGACCTTCTGGCTTTCAAAGTCTCCATTGAGAAATCGGGTGTTATTCTGATAGGTTTGCCTTTATATGTCACTTGGCCTTTTTCCTTTGCTGCTCTTAATATTCTTTCTTTATTCTGTACGTTTAATTGTTTAATTATTATGTGGCGAGGGGACTTTTTTTGGGGGTCTAGTCTGTTTGGTGTTCTATAGGCTTCCTGTATCTTCATAGGCATTTCCTTCTTTAAGTTGGGAAAGTTTTCTTCTATGATCTTGTTGAATATATTTTCTGTGCCCTTGAGTTGGTATTCTTCTCCTTCTTCTACCCCTATTATTTGTAGGTTTGGTCTTTTCATGGTGTCCCAAATTTCTTGGACATTTTGGTTCATGACTTTGTTGACTTTAGTGTTTTCTTTGACTGATGAATCTATTTCTTCTATTGTATCTTCAACGCTAGAGATCCTCTCTTCTATCTCTTGCATTCTGTTGATTATACTTGCATCTGAAGTTCCCAATCGTTTTCTCAGATTTTCTATTTCCAGCATTCCCTCTGTTTGTGTCTTCTTCATTTTTTCTATTTCCCTTTTCAGGTCTTGGACTGTTTCCTTCATTTGTTTCATTGATTTTTCTTGATTTTCTTTCAGTATTTTATTGTTCTCTTCCAGGACTTTTTTGATTTCTTCTAATTTGTTTGCCCTTTCCTCTAGTTGTTTACAGCGTTCTTCACATTTTTTTGTCTTTTCCTCTACACGAGCCTCTAGCTTCTTCATGATGACATTCATAAGGCTATTTTCTTCTGCTTCTTCCAATTTCTGATGTTCAGGTCTAGGTGTGGGAGAAGGGCTAGGGCCTGGTGATGGTGTATTACTATTCATTTTGTTGTATGTGTTTCTGCCTTGACGTCTGCCCATCTCCTTGTGGTTCGTTCCTGGCCTTATCCGCACACTTGGTTCAGACGGAGCTGACAGATTCAGGAAGTCTCTCTCTCTTGTCCAGATGGGAGCTCTCTTGTCCAAATTGGAAGTCCGGGGCAGGATGGGAGCTCTTGTTCAGAAGGGAAGTCCGGGGGAGGATGGGTGCTCTCCTCTCTCTCTCTCTCTCTCTCTCTCTCTCTCTCTCTCTCTCTCCTCCAGATGGGAAATCCAGGGCAAGATGGGAGCTGGGGGCCAGCCTCTAAGTCTCAAGAAGAGGCTTGGGGCTCAGGCGGATGGGCGTGGGGGCAGGGCGTGGAGACTGCAGGGTCTGCCAAGGGTCTTGGAGAAGGGGATCCTTCCCGGTTGGGCTAGAAGGGAACCTGCCCGGGGTCCAGAACCTGGGGCCAAGTTGGGCAGGTCTTCCCCGGAGTGGCTGGTGCCCAGGGATGGGGTCGGGGGCAAGCTAGGGCACTCACCTGTGCTTCAGAAGGGAAGTCTGGGGCAAGATGGGAGCTGAGGGGCCGGCCTCTAAGTCTCAGGAAGAGGCTTGGGGCTCAGGCGGATGGGCGTGGGGGCAGGGCGTGGAGACTGCAGGGTCTGCCAGGGGTCTTGGAGAAGGGGATCCTTCCGGTGGGGCTAGAAGGGAACCTGCCCGGGGACCAGAACCTGGGGCCAAGTTGGGCAGGTCTTCCCCGGAGTGGCTGGTGCCCAGGGATGGGGTCGGGGGCAAGCTAGGGCACTCACCTATGCTTCAGAAGGGAAGTCCGGGGCCATCTTAACAATTCTTGCTCATACAAACCCTCCTCTTTTTCGCCAATTGGACTCCTGGAGCTCCACCTCAGGCCTGGCCGTGGATCTCTGCATCCAGTTCCCTCAGTCATTGGATGGAGTTTCTAGCATGACAATTAGGGTGTTTGGCCATTCTATCACCAGAGTAGGTCAGTTCGGGCAGTCTCTCGACCACTGCCAGCAGTCTATTGTGGAGGCATCTTTGTGGATTTTTGTGTACCACTCTAGCACTTTGCTTCTTCCTATTCTCATGTGGTCTTCATTTATCTTAGTTTTTATTCCTTGTTCTCCCTCTCTGTTCTTGATCCAGCTGGGATCTCCCCCTCCCCTAAGCTCTCTTTCCCTCGACCCTCGCCCTTCATTACCCCTACTCACATCCAGGTTGTTCATGCAGATCTCATCCATTTCTCTGTCATTGGGTGATCCCTGTGTCTTTCTTGGGGTCCTGTTTTCTAGGTAGCCTCCCTGGAGTTGTGAGTAGCAGTCTAGTCATCTTTGTTTTACATCTAGTATCCTTCTATGAATGAGTTCATACCATGTTTGTCTTTCTGAGTCTGGGTTACCTCACTCAGAACGATTTTTTCTAGATCCCTCCATTTGCCTGCAAACCTCATGATGTTATTGTTTTTCTCTGCTGAGTAGTATTCCGTTGTGTATATATATCACGTTTTATTTATCCATTCTTCAGTTGAAGGGTATCTGGGTTGTTTCCATGTTCTGGCTATTACAAACGATGCTGATATGAACATAGCTGAGCAAGTGCTCTTGTGGTATGATTGAGCATTCCTTGGGTATATGCCCAAGAATGGTATAGCTGGATCTTGGGGGAGATTGATTCCCAATTTTCTAAGAAAGTGCCATACTGATTTCCAAAGTGGTTGTACAAGCTTGCATTCCCACCAGCAGTGGAGGAGAGTTCCCCTTGCTTCACATCCTCTCCAGCATAAGCTGTCTTCAGTGTTTTTGGTCTTAGCCATTCTGACAGGCATAAGGTGGTATCTCAGAGTCGTTTTGATTTGCATTTCCCTGATGATTAGGGATGTTGAGCAAGTCCTTAAATGTCTTTCAGCCATTTGAGTTTCCTCTGTTGAGAATTCTCTGTTTAGTTCTATAGCCCATTTCATAATTAGACTGTTGGGCATTTTGATGTCTAATTTCTTGAGTTCTTTATATATTCTGGATATCAGTCCTCTGTCAGATGTGGGGTTGGTGAAGACCTTTTCCCATTCTGTAGGCTGTCGCTTTGCCTTGTTGACCTTATCCTTTGCTCTACAAAAGTTTCTCAGTTTCAAGAGGTCCCATTGATTGATTCACTGATTGTTTTTCTCAGTGTCTATGCTACTGGTGTTATATGTAGGAAGTGATCTCCTATGCAAATACGTTCAAGACTACTTCCTACTTTCTCTCCCAGCAGATTCAGAGTAGCTGGATTTATGTTGAGGTCTTTGATCCACTTGGACTTAAGTTTTGTGCAGGGTGACAGATATTGATCTATTTGCAGCCTTCTACACATTGATATCCAGTTATGCCAGCACCATTTGTTGAAGATGCTTTCTTTTTTCCATTGTACAGTTTTGGCTTCTTTGTCAAAAATTATATGTTCATAGTGTGCGGATTAATATCAGGGTCTTCAATTCGATTCCATTGGTCCACATGTTGGTTTTTATGCCAGTACCAAGCTGTTTTTATTACTGTAGCTCTATAGTACAGCTTGAGGTCAGGAATCGTGATGCCTCTAGAGGTTGTGTTATTGTACAGGATTCTTTTGGCTATCCTGGGTTTTTTGTTTTTCCATATGAAGTTGAGTATTATTCTTGCCAGGTCTGTGACGAATTGTGTTGGTATTTTGATGGGGATTGCATTGAATCTGTAGATTGCTTTTGGTAAGATTGCCATTTTTACTATGTTAATCCTGCCTATCCATGAGCATGGGAGCTCTTTCCATTTTCTGACATCTTCTTCAATTTCTTTTTTCAGGGACTTAAAGTTCTTGTCATATAGGTCCTTCACTTGCTTGGTTAGTGTTACCCCAGGTATTTTATCTCATTTGTGGCTATTGTAAAGGGTGATGTATCTCTGATTTCCTTCTCAGCCTGTTTGTCAATTGTATATAGGAAGGCTACTGATTTTTTTGAGTTGATTTTGTATTCTGCCATGTTGCTGAAGGTGTTTATAAGCTGTATTAGTTCCTTGGTGGAATCTTTGGGGTCATGCAAGTGTACTATCATGTCATCTGCAAATAGGGAAAGCTTAACTTCTTTCCAATTTGTATCCTCTTAATCTCCTTTTGTTTTCTTATTGCTCTGGCTAGAACTTCAAGTACTCTATTGAATATGTATGGGGAGAGGGGACAGCCTTGCCTCATCCCTGATTTTAGTGGAATTGCTTTGAGTTTCTCTCCATTTAATTTGATGTTGGCTGTTGGCTTGCTGTAAATTGCCTTTATTATGTTTAGGTATGTTCCCTATATTCCTGATCGCTCCAAGACCTTTATCATGAAGGGGTGTTGGATTTTGTCAAATGCCTTTTCTGCATCTAGTGAGATGATCAAGTGGTTTTTTTTTCCTTTGAGTTTGTTTATATGGTGTATTACATTGATGGAGTTTTGTATGTTGAACCTCCCTTGTATCCCTGGGATGAAGCCTACTTGATCATGGTGGATAATTGTTTTGATGTGTTCTTGGAGGAGTCTGTTTGCTAGTATTTTATTGAATATTTTTGCATCAATGTTCATGAGGGAGATCAGTCTGTAGTTCTCTTTCTTTGTTGTATCCTTGTTTGGTTTAGGAATCAGGGTAATTGTACCCTCATAGAAGGAGTTTGGTAATGTTCCTTCTGTTTCTATTGTGTGGAACTACTTGAAGAGTATTGGTGTTAACTATTCTTTGAAGATCTGGTAGAATTCTGAGCTGAAACCATCTGGTCCTGGGCTTTTTTTGCTTGGGAGACTTTTAATGACTGTTTCTATTTCGTTAGGGGTTATTGGACTATTTAAATAGTTTATCTGGTCTTGATTTAACTTAGGTATGTGGTACGTATCCAGAAAATTATCTATTTCTTTTAGATTTTCCAGTTTTGTGGAGTAGAGGTTTTTGAAGTATGACCTGATGATTCTCTGGATTTCCTCAATGTCTATTGTTATGTACTCCTTTTCATTTCTGATTTTGTTGATTTGGATGCTTTCCTTCTCTCTGTCTTTTGGTTAGTTTGGAGAAGGGCTTGTCAATCTTGTTAATTTTCACAATGAACCAACTCTTTGTTTCATTAATTTTTTGTATTGTTCTCTTTGTTTCTATTTTATTGATTTCAGCTCTCACTTTGATAATTTCCTGGCATCTATTTTTCCTGGGAGACTTTGCTTCTTCTTGTTCTAGAGCTTTCAGGTGTGCTGTTAAGTCACTAGTATGAGATTTCTCCAACTTCTTTATGTGGGCATTTAGTGCTATGAATTTCCCTCTTAGCACTGCTTTCATAGTGTCCCATAAGTTTGGGTACGTGGTGTCTTCATTTTCATTGATCTCTAGGAAGACTATAATTTCTTTCTTAACCCATTGGTGATTCAGTTGAGCATTATTCAGTTTCCATGAGATTGTAGGTTTTCTGTAGTTTTTGTTGTTGTTGAAATCTAACTTTAGACCAAGGTGGTCTGATAGAACACAGGAGGTTATTCCAATTGTTTTGTATCTGTTGAGATTTGCTTTGTGGCCAAGTATGTGGTCAATTTTAGAGAAGGTTCCATGGGGTGCTGAGAAGAAGGTATATTCTTTTTTGTTAGGATAGAATGTTCTGTAGATATGGATTAAGTCCATTTGAGTCATGACATCAATTAAGTCCTTTGTTTCTCTGTTAAGTTTCGGTTTGGGAGATCTGTCCAGTGGTGAAAGTGGGGTGTTGAGGTCTCCCACTATTAATGTGTGAGGTTTTATATGTGGTTTAAGCTTTAGTAATGTTTCTTTTACATATGTGGGTGCCCTTGTGTTTGGGGCATAAATGTTCATAATTCAAACTTCATCTTGGTGGATCTTTCCTGGGTTGATTTTAGTTTGAAGTCTATTTTGCTGGATATTAGGATGGCTACACCCGCTTGTTTCTTAAGACCGTTTGATTGGAAAGTCTTTTCCCAGCCTTTTATTCTTAGGTAGTGTCTATCTTTGAATTTGAGGTGTGTTTCTTGTATGCAGCAGAAAGATGGGTCCTGCTTTCGTATCCATTCTGTAAGCCTGTGTCTTTTTATAGGTGAATTAAGTCCATTGACATTAAGGGATATTAATGACCAGTGATTGTTCATTCCTGTTATTTTTTGGTGGTAGTGTGTGTATACTTCTCTTCTTTGGGATTTACCACTATGGCATTATCTCTTTCCTATGTTTTCAAGGGTGTATCTGACTTCCTTAGGTTGGAATTTTCCTTCTAGTGCTTTCTGTAGGGCTGGGTTTGTGGATAAGTATTGTTTAAATCTGGCTTTGTCTTGGAATGTCTTGTTCACTCCGTCTATGATGATTGAAAGTTTTGCTTGGTATATTAGTCTAGGCTGGCATCCATGGTCTCTTAGTGGCTGCATTACATCTGTCCAGGTCCTTCTGGCTTTCAAAGTCTCCATTGAGAAACTGAGTGTTATTCTGATGGGTTTGCCTTTATAAGTCACTTGGCATTTTTCCTTTGCTGGTCTTAATATTCTTTCTTTATTCTGTAGGTTTAGTTGTTTTGTTATTTTATTGATGAGGGGACTTTGAGGGGGGTCTAGTCTGTTTGGTGTTCTATAGGCTTCTTGTACCTTCATAAGCATTTCCTTCTTTAAGTTGGGAAAGTTTTCTTCTATGATCTTGTTGAGTATATTTTTGTGCCTTTGAGTTGGTATTCTCCTTCCTCTATCCCTATTATTCGTAGGTTTGGTCTTTTCATGGTGTCCCAAATTTCTTGGACATTTTGGGTCATGACTTTGTTGGCTTTAGTGTTTTCTTTGACTGATGAATCTATTTCTTCTACCATATCTTCAACGCCTGAGATCCTCTCTTCCATCTCTTACATTCTGTTGGTTATACTTGCATCTGAAGTTCCCGTTCATTTACTCAGATTTTCTATTTCCAACATTTCTTCTGTTTGTGTCTTCTTCATTTTTTCTATTTCCCTTTTCAGGTCTTGGACTGTTTCCTTCATCTGTTTCACTCATGATTTTCTTCCAGGGCTTTATTGTTTTCTTCTGCTTTATTTGTCCTTTCCTCTAGGTTTTTATAGCGTTCTTCCCATTTTTTTGTTTGTCTTTTTCTCAATTTTATTTGTGATTCCTTCTATATAAGCCTCTACCCCTTTCATGATGTTATTCATAAGGCTGGTTTCTTTTGCTTCTTCCATTTTGTGATGTTCAGGTCTAGCTGTTGGAGGAGGGCTAGGTTCTGGTGATGCTGTATTACTCTTCATTTTGTTGTATGTATTTCTGCCTTGAAGTCTGACCATCTCCTTGGGGATTTGTTCTTGGTCTTATCAGTGCACTTTATCCAGACAGAGCTGACAGATTCAGGTAGCCTCACTCTCTCTTGTCCAGATGGGAGCTCCAGGGCAGGATGGGAACTGGGGACTGGCCTCTAAGTCTCAGGAAATGGCTGGGGTCTTGGGCACATGGGCGTGGGGGCAGGGCGTGGAGATTGCAGGGTCTGCCGGGGGTCTTGGAGAAGGGGAGCCTTCCTGGTGGGGGTGAAGGGAATCCTGCCCAATGGCCTGAACCTAGGGCCAAGTTGGGCAGGTCTTCCCCGGAATGGCTGGTGCCCAGGGATGGGATCTAGGCTGAGGCCAGGCACTCACCTCTTGTCCAGATGTGAGGTCCAGGGCAGGATGGGAGCTGGGGGCTCTCTAGTCCATCTCTTGTTTACTACTCTTGAGGCAATGGGACCTGGGAGAATGGAACCTAAAAATAAGGTAGACTAAAGTCTCATGCAATAGCCAAACTTATTCAGAACATCAGATAATTTATGCTCTATGAGTTAAGAAGAGCTGAATGAGTAAACTGTATAATCCTAAGGACAAGCCACATGTGACAAAAACATGTTTTCCCATAAAGGTATATAAACAAATAACAATAGCCTGTTGTGATGAATAATATGAAATAAGCTCACCCCTATCTGCTACCCCTGGTAGTGCACAAAAGCACATTCCAAGAATAATTTTGTGTTTTTTTAAAAAACTGAAGTCATAAGACTCTTGGTTTCTTGGAGTTTTTCTACAAGCACTTGGAATTCTCCTTTAACAACTTCATTCTTGGGCAGTGTTCCTACAATCTCTAATTACCTTTCCTTATTTCCATACCACATTGCTTGGATCACCATAGGTTTGTAATAAGTTTTGAAATTTGGAAGTTCAAGGTGGCTTTTCATATTCATAGTCCTTTGAGATTATTTATGAATGTTAAGATTAAATAGTCACTGGGATATAATGAGGATAGCACTGGTTCTATAGATGGCTTTGGGAACGTATTTACAATGTAAAACTGCTAAGTTTTCTGACCACTTAATAAGGGCTGTGTTTTCTGTGGCTGTCTCATTAATTTCTTTAGGCAGTGTATAGTGGTTTTCTTCTACAAATGTTTCAACTTTTTGGTTAATTCCTTATTATTTACTTTTTGTGGGGGGAATGTGCATATTCCTGTGGTGTGTGTGCACTTGTGTGTAGGCACACAGGTGGCAAGGTTATGTGCTTGCATGACTATAGAAGCAAGATATTAACGATAACATATCTAAGTTATGAGTAAAGGATATTTCTGTGTATTTATACCTCAACTTCTTTTAGCAATGTTAGGCCATTTTCAGTGTACATACTTTGAGGTTTTTGATTATGAAAAGTACAGTAATTCTCCAGAATATTGTTCCTTTTTGATATATGGACTTATTAATTTCCTCATTAGATTTTTTGTTAGCAAATAGAATGACACATTAATGTACTGAGGATACAGTTCAATGGTAGAGTACTCACTAGCTCATGGGAGGCCCTGGGTTTGACCCTAACATGTAGCAATTATAATAATTCTTCTAATACATATTTGAAGAATTTAATTGACAGAAGACTTTAATGAGATAATAGAAGAGGGTAAATGAAGTTCTATAAATTGGAATGAAAATATACTCTCCTTAAAGCACTATTGATGCAAAAATAATCTTTATTGTACACCACAAATCTATTCAACTGGACTGAAAATTGTCTTCCATTCTTTAATAGACATAACTGAAAGTTCCTCCTGAGGTGTGGTGAACAGGGTGTTTCTGCCCTGGACAAGTCTACATTGCTCTACAGTTTTACATTGCCTCTGTAGGTTCACTTCTGTGAGATCCACTTTGTACTGTAAAAATAAAGGTTAATTACAAACACTTGGGCTTTTGTTCCTCATGTTTGCTTAAGTTTGTTCATTGTTCATATAAATAACTCTCTAATCATAGCTTTGTAGTAGTGTTTAACTGTGAAAATCAGGATTAATACATGACTATATAAATATTATATGTGGGTGTATAAAGCAAAACTGGAGCAAAATTTTGATGAAATGGACAATATAATGGTCATATACTTATGTAAATAAAATATGGATAGGATCCCTGAACTCTACATTACTCTTTATGTGGTTTTGTTGTTGTTTTGTTGTTGTTGTTTGTGGTATTCAGGTTCTACTCCAGTTACTAACACATATCAAATAAGCACTCAGCACTGACCTATTTCCTCAGTGTTTTTCTCAAGTAGGGTTATGCAAAATTACCCATGCTGGCCTTGATCTATTAAATGCTTGCTTCATTAGGCATGGATACATAGATGATTATTCTATTCATCAATCTTTTATCCTGACTATGTTGAAATAGTTTGCTGGTTATTTTATACTTGAGGACCTGAGTGAGGCCTCATTGTCTACATATTGCCCATTTGAGAACAAAGAAAAAGGAGGAAGAGCAAGAACAGTATTAGCATCATGTCTGTCCTGTCTAGATCAGTCCTGGGACACCTCACTGCAACAAAGACAAGCAAATGTGTGTTCTGTAGGAGAGGTGAATGCAGTCATCCTTGCAATCATCTCCTTCTGCTGTCAAAGACATCTGAGACTGTGGGATCCCAGCTGGGATACTGGCTCCCACATTTTATGACAGGGTACACTTGAGGACTGAGGCATAAGAGATATTAGATAGAAGGATAGAGGGGAGAGAAACAGAAACACAGGATAGCCTCAGGAAGACCTGGATCATTATCCACCAACCACTTCTGTCTCTTCTAAAGGGCCTTTTATAGGAATGACAAAAGGTCGAGCAAAACACCTCCCCGCAGCATAGCCAAGTACAGACCCTTCCAAACATCTGGTAACCAAACACGTGGTCAATCCATCCCCTTATGCATCCCTGCTAGGTAAAGCAAGCTCAGACCTCACTAGGAGACCTTTGTGGGCCTACACATGGACTGTGAATATTGGAGTGCTCTCTCAGGCTCAAGCTTGGCAAACATTGTATCGACAGGTTTTGCCCTTTTCCTCCTTTGGCTCTCCCTTGCTAAAAATCATTATAGTACATTCCTAAAACTAGCCTCCAAGCTCCATTCCCTTATTTGGCCACAGACTCATTCCTGAGACAAAACACCAAGGTTCAACAGTCAAAATTCATAATTTGGCTAACCTATACAATCAGGACTTCCCGACCCACCCTAGCACAATTTCCTCCTTTTTCTCCTTAAAAACACACTACGGGGGGGGGGGGGGGGGGACAACACGACAACAGCTGGGCGGTGGTGGCGCATGCCTTTAATCCCAGCACGCGGGAGGCAGGGATCTTTGTGAGTTGGAGGCCAGCCTGGGCTACAGAGCAAGATCCAGGAAAGGCACAAAGCTACACAGAGAAACCCTGTCTCCGAAAACCAAAAAAAAGACAAAAACAAACAAACAAGAAAAAAAAAAAACCCTGCTGCTTCTGCTTGCTGCTTGCTGTCTGCTTTTGCCAGATCCGGAGGCAGCCCCACTCCCTGGCCCACAGGACTTGTCCCTCCTTTTTGCTGAACTTGGTGTCTGGGTGTGTCTGTGCTGACTGCAAGCACTGCCCTCCTTAATGGATGTGTTTACTTCTGTTCCTGATTGATGTTACATTAGTATGTGAAGTGTGATAATTCCTCTCACTAAGAGAGATTTGAGAAAAACAAAAAATAAAACAAAACAAAACAAAAAAGACATGATGCACAGGATCCCACTGTCCTCCCACACACTGTAGAGGACAGCCTCTATCTAGAATAAAAAGTCTTGCTACAGTTATTGTAAGTTTTCATATTTCAGGTGAATAATTTAAAATGACTTTTGTCTATAAACATTTTATTTACTCACACTTATTTACGGAAGAGAAAAGGCCAGCTCTTCAGGATTAGTATAGAAATAATCTATTTGTCCTTGATACTTTTATTATGCTAAGACAGTCCATTTTAGAGATATTTTGTTCATTTGGCAGAGAAATTCCAAATGGGAATCCCACATGAAAGTCAGCCTTGATGGAATGATTTGTCTCTGGATCTTCCTTTGGGTTAAACTTTTCTTCGTTATCAATTAACCTGAGCTTTTTTTTAACCTATTCGGAGAGATGTTTCAGTCCTCACAATAGTTTCAGGAAGTTCCAGAGAAGATAAAAGATGCCATACAAAGAGGCTTCTATTGCCTGCCCTACCCTGTCTGAAGCCTCTTTCTTAACTAGTGTCTCTGTGGGAGCCCGTTCTCGGGTTCCTCGTGGCTTTACCCAGCAGGTCCACATAGAGGATGATTAGACCACGGGCCTGAGTGCAGGTGTCTGGGATGGTCTGCACTTGGCTGTGCTGGGGGAGGAGGTCTTTTGCTCCACCCCTTGGCGTCTCTATAAAAACCCTGGGGCAGAGACAGTCGGGGCCCTTTGGAATAGGTTCCAGGCCCTCTCGAGGCTATCCTTCATTTTCTATCTGTTTATCTCCGCGATATTCTCCGCAATAAATCCTTCTATCTAATATTTCCTGCTGCTCGCACTCAAGAAAACTCTGGGGAACTGTGGGGGTGGTTGGGTAAACGCCCCACAGAATGGCGCCATGAACAGGGACTAAAGAAAAAAAAAGGAACTAAAGAAAAAAGGGGGGACTAAAAAAAAGGGGGGACTAAAGACAAATGAACAGGGACTAAAGACAAAGTAATAGGGACTAAGGATAAAGGAAAATAATAGTTTTATTACAGAGTTTTTGGCGAAAGTGCTGAGTTCAGCCCTGCCAGTGGATGAGGCATGCCGGTGTTATGGAAAATATATATTTTTTATATATATATTTTTGAGAGGCAGGGGTTTTATCCTCGAGAGAAAAGGAAAGCGGACTGGAAGGATGTCCGATGCTGCAGCGAAATTCTCTTCTGTCAAAATTTTCTATCTTCTATCCCTTTCTCAATTTCTATCTGTGAAAAATAAGTATAAGGCATAGGGTAGTAATATAGTTTAGGAAAAACTTAGAAGTGTAAGATTGTGTAGGAAAAAATAAGTAAGGCAACTAGACAGAAAAACTCGTCAATTTTCTAACTTGGGGGCTCTGAATGCAAACTGGGGGAAAAATCTTTCTTTGGGCTATTTGGGTAGTAAAAAAGCTCTTCTTCGAGCTTATGGGGAAGAATAAGTTTCCTATGGAAGCTTTTGACCTGGGGCAGCTGAAATGCTAAGTCCAAGCGGCAGGAGAAAGTGATTTCTCCCTGAGGCAAAAATGGGGATGTAAAAAGCCAAAAAGTTTAAAGTTGGGAAGTTTTGGGAAAAGTTGCTCTTTCTCTTGGGGGGAAAAAAACTTTCTCTTAAAGCTTTTCTTGGAAAATTTGGGGGAAAAAAACTCTAAAAAGCCTTCATCTTTCTCAAAAGCTCTCAAACTTAAAAACTAAAGCCTTTAACTTTCTCTCAAGGGCAAAAATTAGAATCACCTGAAGATATTAGTATGGGGACCACCTGTGATTAGCTCTAAGGGAAAAACAACAAACCTCTTAAGACAGCAAAACCTCTAAGTTCTGTTTTTCAAGCTTTAAAAATCCTCCCTGCAATGCAGGAGGCAGGGACAAGTTCCTAAAAACCTCTTCTAAGCTCTGTCTCTTCAAGCTAGTAAAAGACAGTGGGTCAGAGTACCCTGAGGGAAACGCTTGGGAGAGTGTGGGTAAAGAGCTACAGAGAGCCCAAAAGGGCCGGAAACTTTACCTGAGAAAAGCGCAAAAGCCAAGCTTTTCAGTTACAGCCGAGCTGAGGCATCAAGGGTTTTGTTTCTGAGTGAGCGTCTTTGAAAAGGTGCTCCTAAACGTCCTAACGCAAAGATCCCCTGAAGCATTGTATCCTCGATTCTGACCAAAAACCCAGAGGTGACTGGCCAGCATCTCTGAGTTGGGGTGCATTTCGGGGATACTAGGGTTCCTGCAGTGGTAAACTTCCTGGAGCACAGAGCTGAGGCAGGAAGGTGCAGGACCCAGGGGAAGATTGCCAATGACCAAAGCTAAAGCCAGTGGGAACAGCACAGTTGTCTGCTTTCCTACAAGTCCCGGGTTGGTAGGTCCACTGCTGCAAAAAGACATCTGAAAAAAGCTTTCCTATCAGTAAGGACCTTCCTGGGAAAACAGTAAAGCTGAACTGTGTCTGAAGCAGTTGTGCTGCTGAGTCAGAACGCTGTCTGGGGAAAGAGCCCAGCCAGGGCAGAACAGAACTATCCAGGAGTAAAGCTTTCTTTTCTGTCAGAGAAAGCACCTCTTTGAGAAAAGCTTTGTTTCAACTGACTCCCTGAGATGAGGGAGTGTAGCCCTGAGGGGTGATTGCCTCTGGCATAAGCTCTGTCCTTGAGCACCCAGACAAGCAAACACAACCCACTGGGGGACTGGGCCAGGTGAAGGCCTGATGAAACAAAACACCTGTCCTAAGGGGAGTTTAGAAATGGTAAAAACCTCCCTTGCTAGTCTGTATGCTAACCACACAGACCCTGAAAACAGACAAAAAACCCCTACCTTCAGTAGCAGGGAAAGCCGCCACTGTAGTGTCGGAAACTGTTTCTGGGGTAGAGGGGATAAACTGAGACCAAACTGGGAACTGTCTGGGAAAAAGACTCCGAAGAAACAGAAGGGACATATTCCTCCCCAGAAAATACATGACCTGTGAAAAGCTGCTAGAATTTGAGGCAGATTCCGGGGGAGAAAAAAGGCCCCTACCTCCAAAAGCAGCTAGGAGGGGAACAGAGCTGCAGACAGATACCTGAAGCTCTGCATCTGGGGAAGGGAGGAACAAGCAAAATGAGATAGATCAGTGGGAGAAAATCTCTCTGAAAGAGCTATGGAAAAGCTGTTGTACATGATCTTGTTTTTCACTGACTGGCTAAGACAAACACAAGCCCCGAGGAAAGTTGCTATCAGAAACGCCAGCCTCAATGCCAGGTAACGAGGCAGATGCGGTTCTGATTTGGGGCCCGTGTCAAATGAAGGAGAGACACCTGTTAAAGCCAGCTGAGAGACCAGAACCCTCCCAATGTCCCATAATTGAAAATGTAAAATGCTTGTTCAAATCTCCCGTTGTAAAAGCAAAAAACTTTGTTCAAACCTCCCGGGCAAGAATTTGTAAGCAAGTCTGGTAAAAGAGAACCAGTTGACTCTCAGACCCAAAAAGAACTATGGGAAATGACTGATGGGAAATGATATAAGAAAAATGATACAAAGGACTGATATAAGGGACTGATATTATTATGGACTGATATAAGGGAAATGCATTCTGGGAAAGGTAGTTTTTCCGCTAAAGATGGCGACATTGCCCTGAAACACTTTTGTCAGCTCGAAAATACGTTCATGGTAAACTTAAAATACAGCTTTTAAAAGAATAAGGAGGAAAATTGTCTAAGAGTTTAAGTGTCCGTTCCAATGAAAAAATTGAAAGGATACGGAACTAGGTGCTTCATGGTTTGGGGTTCCTTTGGTAAAATGCCTTATTTACCCTAATAGCTGTGCAAAGTTTTTACGGTAGTTGGATGACAAAAAGCTACCTATAAGATCAAACAAGCCACTTTAAAATCCTTAAAGCAAGAGAGAGCAGTTTATACACTGAACGTTGTCTTAGATATGAAGGAAACTTATGCTATCTACAAAAGAAAGCTGCCATGCTTTGTGGGCCATATTAGAGTTCACTCCAATCTTCCTGGTCCTTTAGCTGAGGGTAATGCGAAATGGAAAGATCCCTGCTCGGGATTGTGGAAGGGTCCCGATCCTGTGTTAATATGGGGTCGAGGACATGTTTGTGTTTTTTCACAAGAGGAGGATGAAGCTCGGTGATTACCGGAGCGTTTCCTAAGGAGCGTGGAACTAAGAAAGGTCAGCTCCAATGACGTTTCTATAAAGGAACCAGAATGAAAGTGGCTCGATCAATGTTTCTGAGGTTTTGTCACTGGTTAATGCTAACAGTGAGGAAACAGAGTTCGGAGCTGTGCCGCTTTTGGTTTTACTAGCTCCTTTAGAAAAATACTTTGTATCACCTAATAGCTGTGCAGTATTTGGCAAAGACCATACAGCAGCTAAATACGGTAATTTCACCCTCAGTGTGAAGTGAAGTTTTTCCGTAGAACAAACCAAGAGTACTGCTGTAATAGAAACATTTGTCTGAATTGAAGTACTTAGGGGAACTATTATGAATTTGGGTGAAGGGACAGCCTCTAGTTAAAAACCGTTTACCGCTGACAGTGCATCTCTGCCGGTCCGGAACGGCTGAGAGAACTGGCAACTTTGGAGTGTGGCGTCATCCTGGGAAGGTTACAGTCCCCTAGCAACAACTATCACAATTCTATAACAACAACACTCACTAAATCCCAGTGCTTTATAGCAAAGCTGACTATACACTCTAAACTTTAGAAATGATGTACGTACTTCCTGTCTAGTTAAGAAAATCTTTCTAATAGAGATAGTGATAATAATTAAGAGTAAGAAGTAGAAAAAGATGAAAATAAGATATGTGAGTTTGTAAAAATTCTGTCTTGTTAGATCTGTGTTAAAGAAATCTTCAGATGTTTGCTAAATTATATATATGCTAATGGTAGCCCTATATAAGTTTGTAAAATAGATCTACAGAGTTCCTTTAAGAATATAAGCTTGCAAGAAGTATCTAATGTAGTCTTAAGACATGTAGTAATAAGGTTGTAATAAGTAAAGATGCTAGTTGTAAATGTAAGTTTAAATAAGTACATAAGAAGTAATAAGAAATATATTTGCTAAAGTAGTTCTATAGTTTCCTTAAGGAGTTTAAATAAGTAGATGTTAGTGTTATATAAGTTTGTAAAAACATGTAAATGTTGAATGTGAGTCTAAATGCTTTGCAAGGCAAAAGGTTATATGTGAGTTTGTGAAAAAGTGTAAATGTTAAGTGTGAGTCTATTAATGTATATGCTGAAAAAACCTGAGATACAGAACTTAGTGTCCTAGCAGACTGCAAAACAGGCAGTCTGAGCGGTTTTCAAAAGCTCCAGAAGCAGCTAAGAAGCTAAGAATGGCGGACGCGAGAACCAGCACAAGGCATCCGCAGCTGAGATCCGTGGAAAATCTTCACAACACAGAAAAACCTGAGCTAACATCAAAAACGGTGCGGTTTAGAATACTACTGTACCTAAAAAGGTCTCTGGCTTGAGAATAAGTTCAGAGACACTTGTTTGAACAAAAATTGTTAACTGCAAAAAGTTTTGGTTGAAAAACGTCTCTTCATATTTTGAAGTGTGAAAGCCTAATACCAGAATTTATTTGTTTGAACTTTTTGAACTTAAAATGAGATAAAACTACAAAGATTTTGGTTATGGATTTCTTCATATTTGGAAGGCTCATACCAGAATTTATCATGTGAATTTTGGGACTTAAGAAATGAAATGAACAGTAGAGATTTCATTGCAATGGGACAATTTTGAGTTTATTCATAGTAATGACCTAGAACTGTTTGCTGGAATTGGGTTAAAAATGGAACTGTTTAAATGAAGAAATTTATTTCTACCTAGAATCAAGATGCAGTTTTGTGTATGCATATATGCTTTATTAACTGGTGATTCATGAATTGTTTTGTGGAACTGTTTATGTAAAATGGAATTACTTATGGAACTGGTTTGTGTTACAAACGGAACTGTTTAAACAGAAGTTTGGGTTTTCTAACTAGGCTTGAGATTTTGCTTAAATTATAAAGAAAAGGGGGAGAGTTAATATTCCTTAGTCTAATTTCAAAAGTTGTTTGAGTGGATTAATGTCATGTTATTGTTAGTAAGAAATGCAAATGGGGGATATTAAGAGACTACTTTTAAAGTATAAAGAGTTTTATTAAGAAACTGCTTTTGGATGTTTTGCTAAGTTTTCAAAGTGTTAATGGTTAGATTGAGAAGACTGCTTTTCAATATGGGTTTGTAGGAATTGTATGAGTTTCTTCTAACTAGGTTTGAGGTTTTCTTTAAAAAATTATAAAGAAAAGGAGGAGCTATGAGATTGAATTATGTTTGCAGAACCCTATTGATATTAATGCACCCTGGTTTTGTGGAGTTAAGGAAATATTTAAGTTTGATGTGAATACATCAAAGTTTTTCCTATGTTCTGTTAACAAGAAAATTCAAATGATTGAGTTAAAGTTGTAAGACAGAGAAAATTGTTAACTATATATAGCACCATATATGCTAATTCAAATGGTTCTGTTAAGAGTTTGCTTTGAGTTGTAAGACAGAGAATTGTGGCTATGTATAGCACTGTTTATGTTAACCTGTTAATGGTAATGATGAAGCTAAGGGATTCTTTAAGTTTGTAGTTGCCTTAAGAGTTTTTGGCTTAGAAAGGGCTTGAGGCAGCTAAGACTACTGTAGTCACCTTGGACCTAATTCAAAAGAGAAATGCCATCTTTATCATCCTCTACTCCCATATTGGGAGGTATAACAGCTATGGAGATTGCTGTAAGCCATTAATAGTTATTTTTTTTATATATTAAGAAAGGGGGGCCTGTGGGAGCCCGTTCTCGGGTTCCTCGTGGCTTTACCCAGCAGGTCCACATAGAGGATGATTAGACCACGGGCCTGAGTGCAGGTGTCTGGGATGGTCTGCACTTGGCTGTGCTGGGGGAGGAGGTCTTTTGCTCCACCCCTTGGCGTCTCTATAAAAACCCTGGGGCAGAGACAGTCGGGGCCCTTTGGAATAGGTTCCAGGCCCTCTCGAGGCTATCCTTTATTTTCTATCTGTTTATCTCCGCGATATTCTCCGCAATAAATCCTTCTATCTAATATTTCCTGCTGCTCGCACTCAAGAAAACTCTGGGGAACTGTGGGGGTGGTTGGGTAAACGCCCCACATGTCTCCATGACCACTCGCTCTTTATTTCTTGACTTAGCTGTCCTCACTCCACTTGCACCCAAAGATCTAGTCTGTCTTCATTTCCCAACAAAGCAATTTTCGTTACTTAAATCACTATTAATGAATGGTCATTCTGGGTGGGAAGGATAATGTAAGATTAATAAAGCAAGGGAAATATTTACAATGCTCTACAAAAGAAAGCTAATATCCAGGTGGTAATATGATTTTCAGAACCCCTCAGTGATTCTTTGCAGAGAAAGGCTCTTATATACTCACTGCCTTCTTGGCTTCCAGTTTAATGACTTTGGTTGGCACCCTTCCTGTCCCAGGTCTTCTTTTCTTGAATTCCTAAACCCTTAAAACACATTCAAATTATTTCATTTTTTAATTTTGTAGATGAACTCAACTCCCTACTGCAAAAAACCTGGCCTGTTCTAACTAAAAAAATAATTCAAAATAAAGTGACAGCTGAAGCAAATCTAGACACAGGTGTCCCCCACAAACAAACTATAATCAGATTCAAAGGTGAAATATGTCCTCATGATCATATTTCCAAAATAATAATAAAATATTCAGAAAATGTATGAATTAATAAGGTGCTTGAAACCTGGAATAATTAGCATATTCTACAGCTTTAATTAAGCTATTGATTACCAATAAATCACATCTTTCACATTGGCAGTTGGAAAGGGATATGTTGCTTTCCAATGGAAGATGTACAGAAAAGAACAGAATCAGATGTTTGAATTACTCATTTAAAGACATATCTTCAAAATGAGAAATCTACACACAGTGGAAACTGCCATTCAAGTGTTACTACATTTGAACATTTGAAAACATGTTTTAGATTACACTACAGAAAAAACGTTAATTTTTTTTTTTTTTTGGTTTTTTTCGAGACAGGGTTTCTCTGTGTAGCTTTGCGCCTCTCCTGGAACTCACTTGGTAGCCCAGGCTGGCCTCGAACTCACAGAGATTCGCCTGGCTCTGCCTCCCAAGTGCTGGGATTAAAGGCGTGTGCCACCACCGCCCGGCTGAAAAAACGTTAATTTTTAATTAATGGAGGAAAGAATAAGTTGTTTTACTGAAATTATTTTTAAATAAGACAGAAAAATGACAAAAAAAGGAAGATGGCAGACTCTGGAAATATTAAAACCAAATCTAGAAGACCTTTTATAAAGGAAAAAAAAACAGATAAGGTTTCTGGATTATACCAAGAGTTTCTGCCTATTCAGAAACCGTAAAAAATTAAAATGAAAAGTAGAAGACTTTCTAGGAAAGAAAAGGACAGAAATCTTCCAATAAAATATTGCTCATCAATTGAAACTATCCCTGTGCAAAAGTAAGAGGCATAAAGACGAGCTTGTCCAGTGAAATGGTCCTGCTGCTCAGGGTTTTTCTAAGGGCAACTTTAATATGTTTGTTTCTCAAACTGTAGATTAAGGGATTAAACATGGGAACCACATTGGTATAAAAGACAGAATAGATTTTTCTTTCACTCATAGAATCCCCTGAGGAGGGTTTGAAATACTCAAATGCACCTGAACCAAAGAACAGAAAAACAGCAATGATGTGGGAACTGCACGTACTGAAAGCTTTTGACCTACCCTCAGAGGAACTGATGCGGAATATGCTGGAGAGGATGAAACCATAGGAGATAAAGATAGTTGAAGTAGGAACAATGATGTTGATGGTTCCAGCAATACAAATGACAAGTTTATTGACATTCGTGCTTGTGCAGGAGAGCTGGAGCAAAGGAGGAATATCACAGAGGTAGTGGTTGATGGTGTTGGCATCACAGAAGGTCAGTCTCAGCATGCATACAGTGTGAGCTACAGCATCAGAAAATGCAATAAAGTAGGAACCAAGCATAAGGCTCAAACATAATTTAGGAGACATGAGAACATTATACAACAATGGATTACAGATAGCCATGTATTGATCATAGGCCATTGAAGTCAACACATAACATTCTGAAATAGCAAAAAAAACAGAAGAAATAGACTTGGGTCATACATTCCAAGTAGGAAATTATATTCTTCCTTAATATAAAGTTCACCAGCATTTGGGGAGTGAACACAGAACAATAACAGAGGTCTATAAAGGACAAGTTAAAGAGAAAAAAGTACATAGGGGTGTGGAGGTGAGAATTCAGCACAGTCAGAATTATCAAACACAGATTTCCCAATGCAGTGACCAGATACATTGCTAGAAACACGAAGAACAGGGGCATTTGGAGATCAGGCTGGCCTGTTAATCCTACCAGAATGAATTCAGTCACCAAAGAGACGTTAACTGTATCCATTCTTCTCTGAGGCAGCCTGTGGACACAGAAAATAGAGTTGTATTAAAGGATGATCGACACTCAGTCATGGATCCCTCCCATCCATGATATGTGTGCTGGAAATGCTTTTTCTAGCCCCAACTATACATACAAAATCAAATGGTGCAGTCACAAACAAATTATCTTAAATCAGAAAGCAATTGATAATGAATTTCATTATTTCTGAAAAAATGTCACAAGATAAAGGAGAAGAATACACTGAGAAGGGTTCAATATTCCCCCATGCCCTGTCTTTCTCCACTAGAGCCTGCCCTACAACAAAATTGGAAGCAGATGCCTGGCCAGTACAGTGATGGTTGCTGCTGCAAATTTGTCTTTGCTATGGTATGCATATAAATAATGTGCCTAATCTAAAACTACAAAAAAAGAGTCAGGGAGAGAATGTTTCCTGTCCCTGTGTCATGAAGTTATGAATCTTGAAGACTTAAGGCCTGACCTTGCAGGAATCCCTAACAGAGACGCTGCAAATCCAGTGGTCACCAACACCTCTCTCTGATTCCTCTGAAGGCTTTGCTTCTGCCTGTTTCACTTGTGTCTCGTTTTGGACAGGACAGGGAAGAAGTTGCTGAAGCCTGTCCTATATGAAGAGACAGAAAGGGAGTAGATTTGGATAGGAGGAGAGTCAAAGACAACTTCAGAGGAGTTGAGGGAGAGGAAACTGTAACCAGAATATATTATATGAAAAAATCTCTTTTCAATAAAATAAAAATAAAAAACATTCATTTAAAAAGGGGGAAAAATAGGGTGTTAGTATATCTGAAATTCAGAAACTCAACAATTTTCAGTTCAAACACAAGAGATCACTTACTTTCCCATTTATCCCTGTTTCTCTGGATACATATTTCAGAATTGAAGTTTTCAGATATTTCAATTCAAAGAAGATACACACAAGACTTAATTTTCCTGGATCAATTTCTGAATTGCAGAACATTATTTGTGATTAAGGCTTTGAATCTTTTCTCGAAGCAGAGAAAGGGCCCTTTAACTACAGGATATACATGTTTATAAACAGGGTGGAAGAATGTCTTGGCTCTTCCTCAGAGGAGAGCATTTAAATCAAAGGAGGAACTGAGAAAATTGTATTACACTCTGGATCATGATCCTATATTCCTGAGAGACCCACAATTATACTCATCCTTCCCATTTACTCTAGAGAACATTTATCCCCAAAGTAGAGAGGGAGATACACTCGTGCCTCCCCAATTATCTTGAGATCTGAAAGAAATCTGAGTTTGGGGTTCTTCCTTTCTTGCTTCCTGCAGTTAGAGAATTATCCACAGGTCCTACTCCTGACTAAATACTAAATTCTGTGTCTTAAAAGTTGTAGAGTGTGATAGTGAGTCACCTCCAGTTCTGTACTACCAGAAACATCACAGATGCTATTTTTAAAAATATGTTTCTGCAAAAGAATTATACCAGGAGACATACTAACATGGAAGGGAAAAATCTCATGAGGCCTCAACCCTATAGAACTGAAGACAATTGAATGCTGGGAGTGAAACAAATAGTCTTTTCATGAGAAACCTACTGCAATTAGTTATCCAATACCAATATCAAGTGATCAGCGGTGAACCCATATACAAAGAAGTAACATTATATGAATGAGTGGTTGTATTTACATATATTAAAGAAATATATGGATATATGTAACAATGATAAAAGATATAGCAACCCTGAATTTTAGAGAGAGCAAGGAGTTGTGCATAGGAAAGGTGGGAGGCAAGAAAGGGAAAATATGTAATTGTATTTTAAATTTCAGAAAACAAAATGTGAAAATAATCAAATAAAAGTCTAAAATATTTTAGAAAAATAAAATAAAATATAACTGCATTGAGTACCCAGTTCCCTTTCCATTCTCCAAACTTGCATGCTCACCCTTTAACTCCCTCTCAAATTAATGGCCTTTTTCTTTGCCTTATTATATTAAAATATTTATGTTTATATTATTATATAATATTTAATATATAATATATAATGTTTATATTATTATATAATATAAACATAAATTATGTAGTAAATTAATTATATTAATCACTATATAGCATTAATATATTATTAATTATATAATTATATGATATAATCTAAATTATATAGATATAAATTAATCCAGTCTCAGAAAGACAAATACCATGCTATCCCTCCTCTGTTGTTGATATCTTATATAGATACATGCAGATATATATATATATATATATATATATATATATATGACAGGAATGTTGTGATAGCCCACAAAAGCTTCCTAGTAAGATCTGAGCTTGCTTTACATAGCAGGGCCGCATTAGGGGATGGCTTGACCACGTATGTGGTCACCAGGTGTCTGGGATGGTCTGCACTTGGCTGTGCTGGGGGGAGGTCTTTTGCTCTATCCTTCAGCATTCCTTTAAAAGCCCATTTAGAAGGGGCTGGTGGGCTTTGACCTAGGCCCTCCCCAGGCTATCCCATGTTTCTAACTGTCTCTCTGTCCTCTATATTTCTATCTATATATTCCTTATTTCTCCCTGCTCAGGAGTACCCTGGAAGAAAAAGAAACAGTCTGGTGAGCAGGTATGCAGGAAATACACTCAATGAGTCACAAATTTTATATGAAAATCCTCTTATGTCATATATTACTATATATAGTGTCAGTGTTAAAGATTAATAATTTTGACCTGATGTTATGTTTAACAGATTTACATGTAATATTCATGTATAAAAACTTTAAGAATTTTTATCCAATGTAAAATATCTTAAGAATTCAAAAATAAGCCTTTCAATATTTTAAAAAGTACAGACTTACAAAATCTGTGTATTCTATTAGGAAGTCTGTAGAAAAACATACACTAGAAAACAAATACAAAGAGGATATATTTCAAATTCATGTAACTCACACATCTCAATAAAAAGTATATTAATCAATTTAATCAGGATACACAAGCTTTTGTACATTCTAAGCTGAAGGACATTCTCTTTTGTCTCTGCAGAATCAATAACTGACACTTAAAATTGGCCTTTCTACTGGGAGGTAAATTATACACTATGATGAAACATATTGACAGATCACTTGCTTATTGTGAATCATTCTATCCTTTTTAAAAAATTCTTCATCATATTCTTATTCATTTATTGGATAAAGTTGCTCCCTGGATATTGGCTTGACTGTTTGGCTTCAGTCATACAGTTAAGATTGGATTAAAGTTGAGTGGCTACAACATACATTGGACTCCATTCATTCTAGACTATTCAAACATCTCCCCATTGGCACACACATTTGGGTGAAGCATTAAAAAAAAACAAAACCTTAACAGTTTGTGGTTTATTCAGATACTCTCAGAAAATTATACTACTACTTTAAAAGGACTATTTTTTCTTCAAAAGTATATTCTTCAAAAGGTGTCCCTTCTGGTCCAAACAAAACTGCACCCCAGTGAATGCTGCTATTTGTAGATGGTGCATCATTAACCCCCAAAAGTCTGTCCTCTTGCTCTCACTTGAAATCCTGCATGAGACTCTTCTAGAGTTGCAAGATTTATTTATAGCTATTCAATGCAGAAAATTTAATAATTTCAACTTAAATTAATTGGTTCCATTTGAAATAATGAGTTCTTTTTAAAACCTAAGAATCTCAGTAGCTATTTGAATCTCTCTCACTTATCTTAATGTGTAAAAGAAAGAGAAAATTATTTTGACTAGTCAAGATACCACCATCTTAAACTTTAAGGAACATAACATGAAATCCCCAGTGGTGGATGGGTCCCACAGAGGGTGTAAGGAGTCAGTGGGAGAAGGAAGTGAGCCAGGCTATGTTGGTCTCAAGAATCTTGCAGCCTGACTGACTAGCAGCCAGAGTGTTTCTTTATTTATACAGAATTTAGTTAGCAGGGAAACATTCATGATGTTCCAAAGCATAGATCATATCATTTTTGTTTTTGGACATGTGTTTCACTTCCTTTTGCTCATCTTTTAGTCATCATTAATAAACTATGACAGAACAGAGTTATCATTTCCAATCATTTTCCCCCAAGTTTTGACATCATTAATAAGCAGAGTTATCATTCTTACTCATTAACCCCATAACCCAATTTTTGAGAATCTAGAGGCATATAACAGCCTGTGCTCAGGCTGGTTGTTTTGGTTGTTTCAAGGACATTAGACCAAAACAAAATCTTCAACCACTCTTGGCATTTTGCCATGTCCCAAGCAGTGTATTATTAACTCTTAGTGGTCAGAGTGCCCAGGAAGAAGCCTCAGGCTAAAGCTGATGCAGTTATTATTCAAATTCTGGTATAATACAATCAATGTTCACATTTATATCTTTATAGAATTGGTCTATATGTCTAATCCTAGCATTTTGTTGTTCCTTGGTCATATGACATTATAGTGGCTCTACATGAGCTAACTTCTAAGAGAGGGAGGTCCTAATATCTCGTACTTTCATCATCTTTCCACTCCACACTTTGTTCATCAATATGTCTTTATGTAGGGCAGAGTTGTATGCTACGTAATTGTCTGAGTGTACAGTGGGAAAAGGCTTGTAATCTGAACTGTGGCCAACTCTTCTAGCCTACCGGATCTTGTTGACCTTTTTTAATTTACTTTGTTTTGAAAATCTTATTCTAGTGTAAGTACAGGGACAGATGTTTCAAGAATGTCTCATAGCCTCATGAAGAGACCTCTGGCTTCTTCTTTATGTGTCACAACCTCCAAGGCATAAGTAAGACCTTCAAGTAGATAAGGATATCTCCCTCAAAGTGGGTATGGGGGTAGTATGTTCAGGACTTTTCTGGGTAAACTTAGAAGCAGCATTCCTGGGAGAAGGCATAAGTGATTCATAAGGAATTTTCCCATCAATCTAATATCCCCAAAATGTACAAATATTAAAAGTGCCCCACGTATGTAACAGGTGGAGATGAAAACCAAAGGTGGCATGGCAGCCATCATGTGGCTCAGCTTTGCTGGATCTGACTTCTGCCATTCCATTCAGATATGGCTGTGTCACAGAAGCCTATGGATTATTTGAGCTTACTGGCAGACACAGACATTTTGTTCATAGACAGAAAGATGGATTGATAGCCAGATATACAAACAAATAAACAGATAGATAAATAGATATGAAGATATTGTTATGTCAGTTTATTAATGTCTGGTGAACATCAGAGTCTACATTGATTTGTCCCCCTGAATATCAAAATACTCAACTTTTCAAATGAAACTAAGCCAATATATTCACATTTGGGGACCCCGTAATATTGACAAGTTTCCTACACCATGTAAAAAACGTCAGGTTTAGTAGACCTTCAGAATACTCAATCAACACTTTCCACCATTCTCAGTGAGGATGTGTCTGCTCTACTAAAACTGAAAAATGTTGTAAGATCTTCCTTGTTTCATTGTCTTCTACATTAACATAAAGGAGGAATGTGATAGTGAAGCATTGTTTTCTTTAATTTTCTTTTATTGCTTATAATAAATATACTCAAGTGTTCTCTGTGTAGACATACAAAGGCCCATTTATTTATTCTAAAGATTTCAAAAGCATCATCTTTAATTAACACTTTATTCACTTTGACAAATATGCATAAACAGAATCTGTAGTATAGCTGGATGTTACAGCACAACTTTACCATTTCCATGATTTCTCATTCTATGTCATGTGTACTATTTAAGAACAATGCTAATTAAAATACTTGGCTGTTTTCGCTAATTTTCATTAAGAACATGAATTTTTGGTCAAATATTGGAAAAACATTCTCCAAATGATCTTCAAATCCATACTAGGGTTGCATTTCCCCATTGTTCTTCAAGTTTCTTATTTTGTGTCTTTGAAAGTGTCATTTAGAACATCTGTTCTCCTCTGTACATTCTCCACTGAAGATCAACATACCTCCATTACTTGCTAATTTGACAGATATGTCAGACTCCTTAAAAACTATGACAAATATCTCATTTTGCAACTTTATGCAATGTATTATATTTCTGTAAGCCAAGATTTTCATATTTAGATGCAACTATACCAGCATAAATTGCACTCTTAACATCTACTTACTGTATGTGCAGGACACCAGTGTGATAAGAAATTTAAGACAATGAAAAACAAATGGAAATACCAAATGATGGAAATACTTCCAATGTTCATGGATTGCTATTTTAGTATTGTGAAAATGTCTATCATATCAGAAACAACCTACAGATTCAATGAAATCTGCATCAAAATTCCACTTCATTTCTTCATAGGAATTGAAAACCCATGAGCACCCTTCTGCATACAAGCTTATGTAAAATGACTTAAATGAATGTAGGTTTGGATTTTCGGTAGAATTTCAAACAACTTCTGAAGCTACCCTAAACAAACTTTGGCAAATCTGTGTAATTTACACCAAGAGGTTATTATTATAAAATAAAAATATTTATAATCTCTGAAGTGTTGAAGATGGCCTTGTCCTGCAATATTCATCATTTTCTCAAGATATAATTTGTTATGTGAATAAAAATAAGCACATCTTTCTTATAAATATTTGAATTTTCCCTTTTAAAACTGAGAAGTTTGATATACTTTTCAGAAAACTGCTTCAGGGGCTGAGATAATTATGGCTGTGAGTACAGGACTTGCTGTTTTATCATTATATACACATATATACACATTTCAGCATATCATGAAGAACCTTAAGTTTCTCCTTTTAGTAATAGTTTCTTCCAGTTCAATAAATCAAAAAAATAAATTGATAACCACAAAATTTTCTTAGAAGAAAAAATGAAATACAGAGCTGCCAATCAAATGTGTTGACTAAATAAAACTTTACATGTACCCAAACGTGTAGGCATGAAGATATATGTATCCAGTCAAACCTTCCACCTTGTCAGGGTTTTTCTCAGGGCAACCTTAACATCTTTATTTCTCAAGCTGTAAATTAAGGGATTCATCATAGGAACTACATTGGTGTAAAATACAGAAGAGATTTTTGCCCCATCCATAGACCTAGCAGAGGAGGGCTTGAAATACATAAATGCACCTGAACCAAAAAACAGAGAAACAGCAATGATGTGGGAGCTGCAGGTGCTGAAGGCCTTGGACCTGCCCTCAGAGGAACTGATGCGGAAGATACTTGAGAGGATGAAACCATATGAGATAAAAATGGTAGGAGTGGGAACAATGATGTTGATGATAACTACAATATAAGCTACCAGCTTATTAACATAGGTGCTAGTACAGGAAAGCTGGAGCAATGGGAGGATGTCACAGAAATAGTGATTAATAGTGTTGACATCACAGAAGGTCAATCTCAGCATGCATACAGTGTGAGCTACAGCATCAGAAAATGCCATCAAATATGAACCAAGAATTAGATTTAAACACACTTGAGGGGACATGACAACATTGTACAAAAGTGGATTACAGATAGCTACATAGCGATCATAGGCCATTGAAGTTAGCACATAACATTCAGAAACAACAAAAAAACAGAAGAAATAAAGTTGAGTCATACATTGTACATAGGAAATGACATTCCTCCTTAATATGAAGTTCATCAACATTTTGGGAGTGAACACAGAAGAATAACAAAAGTCTATAAAGGACAAGTTAAAGAGGAAAAAGTACATGGGCGTGTGAAGATGTGAATTCAGCAAAACTAGAATCATCAAACCCAAATTTCCTAATGCAGTGACCATATACATTGCTAGAAAGACAAAGAACAGGGGCATTTGGAGATCAGGCTGGTCTGTTAATCCTACCAGAATGAATTCAGTCACCAAAGAGACATTTACAGCATCCATTCTTCTCTAAGACAATCTGTGGACTCAAGAGAAAGAGCTGCGTTAGAAGATAATCCACACCAGTCATGGGTCCCTCCCACCTGTGATGTATATTCTGGGAATGTTTCTTCTAGCCCCAACTATGTATAAATAATACTGAATCAGCTGTTACAGTCACAAGCAAATTATCTTATAGTCATAAGGCCAGCAGTACCAAATTTCAATATTATTTCTGGATAAGAAAATGCATGAAAGGAATGCAGAAGGAAAATGCAATAAGAATTATTCAATTTTCTCCCACTTAATTTGTTCTTTACTAGAGCTCTCTCTACATCAATGAAGTCTGAAACAGATGCCCTGGCAAGCCAGAGCTGGCTTCTGATGCTACAGATTCTCCTCTTGCATGACTGATAAGAAAGTGTCTGATGTAAGAGTATAAGAACAAGATTGATGTATCTGCTGCTCCATCTCACAGAGTCATGAATCCTTAACACTTGAGTCCTGGCCATGCATAAGAACCCTAATAGAGATGCTGCAATTCCATCAACACCAACAACTCTTAAGACTCTCTGATCCCCTTGAATGATTTCTTCTGCTGCTTTCTCTTAGTCTCAACTTGTACCAAATAGGGAAGAAATAGCCTGCTAAACACCATCCTATATTAGGAAATCTGTTACTATGCCTGGGATCCAGACATCACCACTGTCTCCCTCTCCTTCTCTCCCTCCTACCCACCTCCCCTCCTGTCTGATTCTTCTCTATACATCCCAACCACAGTTTCCCTCCCTAGATTCCTCCCAGCTCCCCCACATCTTCCTTGCCCCCTGATCCACTCTCCCTCTGTTTCCCTTCATAAAGGAGCAGGCCTCCTAGAGATAACAACCAAACATGACAATACAGGATACAAAAAGACAAGGCAAAAGCCCTCATATTGGGGCTGGACAAGGTAACCCAAAAGGAGAAAAAAGAGTCCCAAGAGCAGACAAAAGAATCAGAGATACACCCATTCCTATTGTTAGGAGTCCCAGTCCAAACCTTGAAGATCTCTTAGGTTCCTATTTACCCCTGTTTATCTGGAAGAAATATTTCAGAACCCAGGGATTTGTATCCTGTCATTCTAAGAAAATACAGTCAAGACTTAATGCCTGAAATTCTCTGGAATGATTTCTGAATTTTAGATAATTATGAGATTAATACTTCAAGTCTTTACTGGAAGCAGTAAAAAATGATCTGTGATAATATTGTCACAGTTCTAGTTGATAAGGCTCTGAGAATTTCATGTGAATTTACCTGCAGAATACATTTGCTTATAAACAGGCTGGCGATGCGCCTGCTTCTTTCCCAGAGAATAACATTTAGATATAATAAGGAACTTTGGGATTATGTTACACCCTGAATAATAATCTGTCTTTAATAATAAATCTAGAGGGATTTAAAATTTGTCTTATATTTTCTCCTCACTCTGTGACAAGTCATTTCCCAGTGGATGTAGAAAGATAGACTCCCATCTTTCCAATCATCTCAGGCTCTGTGGAGAAATCTGTGACTTGGGTTCTTTGTCTCTTCCTTTCAGCAGTTAAGTGAGAACAGACTGTACTCTTGGCTTACCAAGTTCTGTGTCAATAGGTGTTGTAGCATGTCACCTCCAGTGCTATGTCACGTGAAACATCACAAGTGCTTCTTTTAAAGCCTTACATATCTTGAGAAATTGTTACTTATAAACACCTACTAGAAATTTCTATCTGATTACCCTGTTCAGCCAATGAGTCTTTTATTTTTTTCACACTGTCATTCTGAAGAAAATTCTTTCACTTTTAGATGGTTATTTTTCTTGTGGCTGTGATTAAATGCCCAACAAAAACAGGTTAAGAAATGGTTTATTTGGGTTGATTGCCCTAAAGTATATCTCATGGTAGAGTACCTACCATAGCAGGTCACATTACAAAGAATCCACATCCAGGAAACACAGATAGGAATTTCCACAGTTGGGGTTCTTTATTTATTCACTCCAATAACCATGTCATGGCATACAGCTGGCAATTTTTTAGAGTATGTTCTCTCAGGTCCTCATTCTTGGGAACCAAACACTTTAAAGTTCTCTGTCCAGCCCCAATATTTTATTCTCCTTTAATATTCTGGTATATAGACTTATTTTCTTAATTTCCTTTTAGGTTATTTATTGTTAATACATGGAAATTCAACTTGTAATGTTGACTCATATTTTGTTGACTCAAATTTCTTTTTTAATTACATGTATTTTTGTTGAATCATTTGGATTTTCTATATAATACCACGTTCTCTGTGAAGAAATGCCATTATACTTCATACTTTCCAATTTGGTGTATTTTGTTTCTTTTCCTTGCCCAGTGGCCTCATCTAGAACTACTCACACTGCATTGAATAAAAAGAGTAAAAGTGAAGAATAAACAGGCAACTCAGTGGCTAAGAGCACTCACTTATAGCTCTTGTAGAGGACCAGAGTTCTGTTTCTTGCACCCAAGTGAAGTGACTCACAATTCTTTATAACTCCAGATTCAGGGGTACTATGTGATATTCTGGAATCTACCAGCAATGTTCCCTATGTATTCATTGACACACAGACACACACAAATATGAAGGAAAGTGAGGAGGGCATTTGTTGGTTTAGAGGGAGGAGAAGGAGGAAGGAAATGATAAAACCTCAAACAATAAAATAAAATAAAAGTATATGGCTTAATAATCCTAAGAGTAGGCTATGATTGACTGAGCAGGACAAAGAGACCCACACACAGGTCCTGGGCAGACCAGATAACCTCCAAAGAGAAAACAGGGTCTTGCCTGGAGCCATAAGGGAACATGCAAGCAGGCACTATTACAGTAAACAAATGTATGGTGTGGTATGGAAGAGAGAGACAGACAGAAGGGTTCATGTTCTGTGGACAGAGGCATATCTGATGAAGTGAAAGCAGTGAGGAGTGGGCTGACATGGATGGCTTGATTGTCACCCAGGGCCATGGTGATGTCTGGGCATGGGCTGCTTGGGGTCTATGTGTGGGTTCATGGCCCTGATGCAGCCATGGTCTGTGTCGATGTCCTTGTCTTCTGATACCATGAAGGCCTAGAGGATAGGGCTGTACAGAGTTGGTCCTGCCCCTTGCTGGCTGCAACACTAGGAAGAACTGGCCCTGCCCCTCAGCTGCTCAAGGAGAGGGTCCTACACCACACCTCACCCAGCCAACACAATAGAGCTGACATTATTTATGGGGGCATGAGTGAGCTTGCCCTGAAGGTGTGAGAATGGGAGAGCAGGTCATACCCCTCTTATCTGCCATGTAGTGGCATGGGTAAGGAAAAGATGTCCTCCTCACCTCACCTCTCTATACCTGCAGCAGGTGGGGGACCTGACCCAACCCCTCACCAGCTACAGCACTTGGGAGAACAGGTCCTGCACCTCACCTTGGCAGCACAGTGGAGTTTACCCTGTAGATAGGTGTATGGTGAACCAACCCTTAGGGCTTTAGAGGGGTATACTGGTACCACCTCCTTCATCAGCACTGTGGTGGTGGTAGAGGTGAAGGAAAGACGCCCTACCCTCTTGCCCCTACTGCCTCCAGCTGGCAAAGGAGCCGACCCTCCCCTCTACCAGCTGAAACACTTGGGAAAGAGGGCCTTGCACCTATCTGGGCAGCACAGCAGAGTTGACTCTGTTGATGGGACACAGGTAAACCAGTCCCAAGATCATGAGTACAGGAAATCTGGTACCACTCCTCATCTACCATATGGCAGCATGGGTGGGGAGAGATGCCCTTTCCCCTGCCCTCTGTGCCTGAGGTGGATAGAAGAACTGGCCCTGAGGTCATAAAAGCATGAGAACTGCTCCTGTCCAACACCAGCAGCCCTCAGAAGAGCAGGCCCTGATCTTCACCTGGGCAGCAAAATAGAGCTGACCCTGATGGTGATGATATGGGAGAGACAGTCCCAAAGTTGTCAGTGTAGGAGAGCTGTCCCTACTACTTATCTGTCATGAAGCAGTGTGGACAGGGGAGAGATGCCTTCCCCCTTACCCCTCACTCCTCATTACCTATGATGAACAAGGGAGGTGAGCCTCCACTGGAAATAGGAAAAAAAGGTAGATTATTGAATCTACTTTAAAAATCAACTACTAGGTTTAAATAATTTACATGGGTTTGGATTTTTGATGCAAAATTGAGATTATTTTTGCTATACTGCATATATGTTATAGAAATGATAGGATAAAAAGGTAGATTATTGAATCTACTTTTAAACAAAAAAGCGCAATTACTAGTGTTAAATATTGTACATAGATATGGATTTTTATATATTGATACAAATTTAAAGTTATTTTATTAGAATATACTGTATATATGTTTCTACTCTTGTTTAAGGTATTGTACCTATACAGCTCATCTAACAATGTAATGTAAATTTCTAGTCCTTGAAAGTTATTATTACAAACTATTTAGGATAATAAAGAAATGCTGGTTAGTAGTTAGTCACCTACTACAATCAAACTTTTAGTTATATTAGGTATGTTTTAAAGGTCAAACAGAGGTATATTTAAATAGGCAAGTGGTCTTCAAACACTTCAGAGATCCACAGAATATGGCATTTAAAATTTTTTAATAACAAAGGTTTTTTTTTTTTTTAATTTTATAACAATGAGAAATGTATGATGCTGGCAGCACCAATCTATTTCAGAGAAGATGATGGGCATCAAGGAAACGCTATATGTAGTGTACTTTCTTTGTGGTAAGTTAGCCACTAGGCAAAAATCTGCCCCTACTTTGACTGCTGACACTATGCTGTCCAAATTGGACAAGCAGGACACAAAAGAAAGTGACTGCCAAACTTTGCAAAAAAAAAAAAAAAGGTGGGACAGTTCTTCAAAAATCCTGCTTCACAGAAAAGCCTGTCAGATATTCTGTGCCTATAGGCCAAAGGTAAATGTCCCAACATTGCAGAGGAACCTTGGATGACTGTCCAGGCTGCCAGTGGTTTCTGTCATTTCTTATTTTTGGAAGATGTTTGCTCTGCACTTCCTGTTTACTCAGGTAATATTATATCCTTCTCAGGTTTCTGATGGAGTTGAAGACTAGATAGTTATAGTTAAGTGTAGTGGGTAGGTGGTGGTGGTCCACACCTTTAATCCCAGCACTAGGGAGTTGGAGACAGGAATATAAGGCAGGTGGAGACAGGACATGTCCCGATTCTGTCCAAGTAAAGACAGGACCTCTCCCCATTCAGTCTGAGGATTCATAAAGATAGGATAGCCCATTAGGTCTGAGATTTCATACAAATAAGAAATGTCTGGTTGCTGGCTGCTCCGCTTCTCTCTGATCTATTAGATTTTACCCTAACATCTGACTCTGGGTTTTTATTGTTAAGACTAATTAAGATAATGCTTCACCTCCCCTTTCCAGATGCAGCACTCAGGAAATTGGACCCTGCTCCTTGACTTGGCAGCATAATAAAGCTGACTCTGTTGGCAGAGGCTTGGGTGAGCTGGACCTGAGTGTGTGAGAGTGGAATAGCTGGCCACACACCACTTATCTGCTGTGTGGTGGTGAAGGCAAGGGAAAGATGCCCTCTCCTTTTGCCCCAACCACTTGTGGTAGATGAGGGAACTGACTTCCCTCTTACTGGCCATAGCACTCAGGAAAGTGGGCCCTGTACCTCACCTGAGCAGCAGAGTAGAGCTGACCCTATTGATGGTAATAGGGGTGAAAGAGCCCTAAGAATGTGATCATGGGAGATCTGGCCCACTCCTCATCTTCCACATGAGGTTATGGGTTAGGGAGAGATGCCTTTCTACCACCCCTACACATACACACACTCCCACCACTTTCCACCTGTGCCAGGTGAGAGAGCTGGCCCTGAGGTCATAAGAGCAAGACAGCTGTCCCTGCTCCTCAACAACTGCAGCACTCAGGAGAGTGGTCCCTATACCTTGACTCAGCGACACAGTAGAGCTGGCCCTGAAGCTGTAGGTGTGGAAGCCAAACCCTGAGAGTATGAAAGCAGTGGAAGCATGCTGTGGGATGGTCTGTATGTCAAATTGCTCTGATTGGTCAATAAATAAAACACTGATTGGCCAGTAGCCAGGAAGGAAGTAGGCGGGACAAGGAGAGAGGAGAATTCTGGGAAGTGGAAGGCTGAGGTAGGGAGACACTGCCAGCTGCCACCATGACAAGCAGCATGTGAAGATGCCGGTAAGCCATGAGCCACATGGCAAGGTATAGATTTATAAAAATGGATTAATTTAAGATATAAGAACAGCCGGGCGGTGGTGGCGCACGCCTTTAATCCCAGCACTTGGGAGGCAGAGCCAGGCGGATCTCTGTGAGTTCGAGGCCAGCCTGGGCTACCAAGTGAGTTCCATGAAAGGCGCAAAGCTACACAGAGAAACCCTGTCTCGAAAAACCAAAAAAAAAAAAAAAAGATATAAAAACAGTTAGCAAGAAGCCTGCCACGGCTATACAGTTTGTAACCAATATAAGTCTCTGTGTTTACTTGGTTGGGTCTGAGCGGCTGAGGGACTGGCAGGTGACAGAGATTTGTCCTGACTGTGATCCAGGCAGGAAAACTCTAGCTACAGAAGCAAGAGTCCTGGCCCTACCTCTTGCTCATACTGCAAGGGGTGAACTAGCCAAGGCAATGCTGGAGAACTCACCATGGTGGTGAAGACTGGGAGAGCTGGCAAGCCCACCAACCCTGCAACTACCCAGGCCCAAACTAAGATTATGATTTGGCCTACCTCAATATCCATCCCAACTATGATCTGCTACAGGATTTCCACAACATAGGGCAACAAGAGGATATCCAAGAGGAGTCCAAGTGAGGGCCCAGAATCTATAGTGTAGCAGAAACCAGAGGTCTCAAACCAGATCAGTGACTCTTTGCAATGAACACTTGCCACGAAAGTGTTCTTATCTATATATGGATAAGAGGGAAAAATAATAAGAGTACACTAGTTGCATGCATACCTTGGTGGTAACCAGAAGCTCTCTAATTGGACTTAAGACCCACTCAACAGGACAGGAATCCTGTCTGGTACTGGAAACTTAGCCAACTACCCCAAGATAGTGAAGTCATAGATCAAGGAGAAGAACTGGAAGCTACCACTTTACTAAACCAGCATAATCCCTAATTATGTTGTCAATATTTTCCTTATACCTACAGGTAAGTGTCGTCCTCACCCTTCATCAAGGAAACATTTCTTTGCAACAGGTGGATATGACTACAGAAATCCACAACCAATCACTGTGCAGAATTATAGAGCTCAATCCCTACAAATACAGCTACAATACATCAGACTTAAGGCTCAAGAAATCACTGGGGAGAAAGAGGAAGTAATATTGTAAGAGCCAGAGAATCAAGAAGTTTGCTGTGATATTCTCTTCTAGGACTATCAGAAGAGGTACCATAAAGTCTCTCTAACATAACTACCTGCCTAAAAATGAGCTGAACAAGGACAATAATACACATCCCAATATGGATGACCTCGACCCTATACAAAGAACGATAGGTAACTAAGGAGTGTTAACAGTGTGAGAAATACTCTTCCCCGGTGAATGACACACCAATTGGTCATCCAATACCACATGATCAGCCCTGAAAACATACATACAAGTAAAATTATACAGATGAAGCATGTTGTACGTACATATGTAGGAATTAGTCTGTAAATAGATAAATATATATGCATGTAACAACAACTCATGAGAAAAGAAGCCATGAATTTGAAAGAGAGCAAGGAGCAGTATACAGGAGGTTTTAGAGAAAGTAAAGAGAAAAGGGAAATGATGAAGTAGTATTATAATCTAAAAAAATAAAATAAATAATTTTTAAAAACAATTCTTCATATCTTTGACAATGAAACTGAAGGGGATATGTTAACTTTAATAGACATATGCAGAAAGGAAGAGCACCAATTCTGAATAATGCTGCAAAGACACATTGCAGACAAAATGAGAAATCACACAGACAACAGCAAACACCACACTAGTGTTGCTTTACCTGGCCATATATAAGACTTATTTTCATTACTAGAGAAAGAAATGTAAGTTTATAATTATAGTAGAAAAATAATGAAGTTTTTCTTTAGAATTATTCTTAAATATGATAAGTTACAGGCATATAGCATTGTAAAAATGGTCAAGAAGAAAAATGAGATACTCCAGAAGGTTCATAAAGATGTTTCACAAGACTCATATTTCCTCTATTGTGATACAGAAGATATAAGGTTAGTTTTCATTACAGCATCAATATGAATCTCAAAATACCATATTTTATATTTTAAGTGTCCCTAATAATTCTATTACTTCTATACCTTAGAAATACTGAAAATTTAAAAATACAATAAGTATTTTTAAGAACAATAAATAGAATAAAATGTTACCCCTGACGTATTGTAATTGAATACAAACTCTCTCTGTACCCAAACAACAGGCACCAGACACATATGTGCAGTCAAATTCTCCACCTGGTCAACATTTTCTCAGGGAAATTGTAACATCTTTATTTATCAAACTATTGCTTAAGGGATTCATCCTTAATGGGAACCATACCAATGGGCTCACCAGTGGGCACACAACTGAATACTATGCTGCCATGTCTCCCAGAATAACACATTTATATGTGTGCACTGACTGTTTGCATGTCTTCCATAGCGTGTATTTTGAGACATTTGTCAACTTATTAAATGATATTAAATGGTATTTAATTGCTGATACATCATTTATATATATATATATATAGATAGATACATCATTTATATATATATATATATATATATATATATATATATATATATATATATATGGATATGCCTTTATTTGGTATATTCCCTGAAAATATTCTTCCAGTCTGATACAACTAAAATATTTTATTGATTAAAAAGTACTCATTTAAGTTAATTTTATTTATCTTTTTTTTCCTTCTTGGTTCAATGTTTTCTAAAAGATGAATCTAAAGATTTATAGTTTAAGTTTTTGTGTATGACTTTGGTCCATTTTAGAGGAATCAACTTTTGCACATGGTTTTCTTTGTGGATATTTCTGATTTCAAAAGAAATTATTTTAAATACTTTTACTAATGAAATTAGTATGTTGATTTATCGTAAACCAATGAAATACCCACATGAAAATCTGCTTCTGAGTCTTATATTCCATCCTATGAATTTGTGCATTTTTACAATAAAAGTAATCTGTTGTGACTATCATACCAATTTTCAAAACTTTTTATATAAATGCAATCATTTAGTTCTACTTAGCAAAGTAGAATCCAAGAGATAATCACAGTTGCAAGCCATTTACTACAGCAATTTGTCTGTGAAGAATGAAATGAAGTGGAACTGAATCAGTGTGGAAAACCTCAGACCAGAGAGAAGAATCTTACATCTAAAAGAGGCATGGAAGGATTAAGTGGGGAAAGTTCAGACTGAGGAAAGATCTAAAAGTTATTGGAAAGATCACAGGAAATCTCCAAAGAAGCACTCCCTCTTAGAAGGGGCTCACTCTGTGGAGAAATTGGGCAGTCTTAGTCCATACCAGAAAATGAACTAATGCATTTGAGTAAGACTGTGTGTGTGCTGTGATGTATTTGAGGCATATCAAAGTGAGCACAAGAGTGCATCTGAAGGAGCCTTGGCTACAGATTTCGAGCAGGCTGTGCTCCTCACAGTTGCCTCCCTTGATGGGGATCAGAGTAGATTCTACAAGCCACAGTAGTTTATATCTAAAGTTAAATTATTAATTATATTTTATTAGTATTCATAGTAGTAAATGTTTGCTGTGTGATCCAAACAAGATATGCTATTTCATGGGTACTTCCTTATCTCACAGATACCTGAATCTTAAAAAGAGATGGGAAAATTATTGAAAGAATAGAGTAATGATATGGTATAGCCTCTGTGTTAAATGTGATTGTTGTAATACCGAGCCACAAGAATATTGATAATAATTTTAATCACCAGAGCAATACATGTAAAAGCCACATTGGAATAAACAAAATATCTTCATGAAAATAACAGTAAAAATTTAAGATTCTTTAAGTTTAAATTTTAGTTCTTTGTATTATTTTATTTCCAATTAGGTTATGAATCTACTATGGACTTTAATCATAACTTTCTTCAATGCTATTTTGACATCCTTGTTCCTCAAACTGTAAATTAGTGGGTTGAGCATGGGAACCACATTAGTGTAGAAAACAGAAGAAACTTTTCCCTGGTCCATAGATTCAGAATGATTGAGGTACATGAATGCCCCTGACCCAAAAAACAAAGAAATCGCTATGATGTGAGAGCTACAGGTACTGAAGGCTTTTGATCTTCCTTGTGTGGATTTGATATTGAGAATGTTGGCAAGGATGAAAACATAGGAAATGAGGATGGTAAAGCTGGGCACTGTGATGTTAATACCCACAACTATGAGAACTACAACCTCATTGACATAGGTGCTGGTGCAAGAAAGTTGGAGGAGGGGCAGGATGTCACACAAGTAATGGTTGATGACATTGGCATTGCAGAAGGTCAGTCTGAGCATGCAGCCTGTGTGAGAAGAGGCTCCAGCAAGTGCCATCATATAAGAAGCAAAAGATAGCATAGAACATACCTGAGCAGACATGGTAACCTTATACAGCAGTGGATTACAGATGGCCAAATAGCGATCATAGGCCATTGAGGTCAACATGTAGCATTCAGAGATGACAAAAAAGAGAAAGAGAAACAGCTGAGTCATGCAGCCTACATATGAGATGGCATTCTTCTCGGAGACAAAGTTCATCAGCATTTTGGGACTGAAGACAGAAGAGTAGCAGAGATCGATGAAGGAGAGGTTGAAGAGGAAATAGTACATGGGAGTGTGCAGGTGAGGACTGAGGCCAATTAGGGTGACCAGGCCAAAGTTTCCCACCACTGTGACAATGTAGATCATTAGAAACAGGTAAAAGAGGGGCAGCTGGAGCTCTGGATGGTCTGTCAAACCAGCAAGAACAAACTCAGTCACCAAGGAGACATTTCCAGCCAGCATGCTTATCATTGAAACTCTGGGGAGATAAAAAAAAAAATTTTTCATTGGCAGACATCCTGTGATCTGTTTCTAAGTTTTAATTCATGGTAAAGGACTGGGATAATTTAAGTTCTCTTTTGTTTTGCAGCATCCAAATGTGCTGTCACACCCCACCACCTTTTGGATCAGTACCAGTTTTATCTACATGAGTTATTTCTCTCCTATCTGGAAGATAGAGATTGAATGGCCAAATAAAGCCTGCTGGCAAAATTAACAAGATTATTTTTAAAGTTCTTTCACTAACCTTTCACTTTCTAGTTCCCTATTCCTGCTTAAATGATTTACTAAACACCTCAATTCTCCAGTGATGACCAGGAAGAGATCATTGATGTAAGAGGGCCAGGCTCTTTTTCTTATTCTCCCCAACCCCAGTCAAAAAAAGATCTATATTAGTCTATTGGGATTCCAGATGTCTTACTTCAAATGTCCAAGGAATCAATCATTGATAATATGTATGGAGAATATCGGTGTTACCTTAGATTCACATGTAACCACATATTCTTCTGTTCTATGCATTCCCTTCAACTGTAGCCTAAATTAGAGAGTGAATTCAGAGTTACAAATACACTTCCAAATGTATACAAGGGAAATAAAGATAACACGTCAGTGCTGGATATTTGTAAATAAATTTGCAAATAAAATTCTCAAACTGTATTCTTGTGGAATCTTTCTGGATGTGTAGCACACATCAATGTTTCATAAAAGAGACAATCTTTCCTTCCTGGATGTCACTGCATGCTAAACTTGCCATGGTACCAGAGGAAGGATGAAGTGAGGTTTTAATGAGACACAATTAGACAGTAGAGTAGGAGCCCTGCTGCAATTTCTTGTTATTAAATATAATAGCCTCCATTGTTGTCTTCCGTGGGTGAGTGGGACAGACTAAGACCAGTGGAACTTACCCTCTTTCCTCTCAAACAGCTCATTGCTGGTTCCTCAAGAGTCCCACCTCTGCTCATCTGGAAGAAATGGCTTTGGAAGAGTAAAAGCTAACCTGACAGAGCCAAAGAATATTCTTTTCCTTAATCTGGGTATTCCTCACAATTGGGAGGTTCTAGGAATCATGATCTGATGTAGCTCAAATCCATAGTGATGAATCTACCAAGAGAATATGAAGGAAAGTAACATACCAGACCTCAGAGCCACCACATCCTAGAGCACAATGAACTTGCTTCTGGCTTTTCAATCTTTCAGACCCCATTAAAATTCCAGAAATGCCTGTCCCTTAGGACATGCCAAATCTAAGGTGATCAAATAGGAAGAGAAGAAATAATGATGTTTGTGTTTATGCCTCAGTTCATGATAATAGATATACACTTCCCACCAGGGATTAAACAATTCCCAGGGTACACAAATATGGAGTCTTTAAAGCCATTCATTAATTTAAGCCTAGACTTGTTGTGATAAATATTCACTAATTATAAGTCTACTATATTACTTTTAGTGAATAAAATAGTATTTAATAATCTTTTGTAACAATTTCAATATCTTGAGTGCTATTAAATATTCAATAATAAACCCCAAATTATTTTATAGGCACAAAAATTTTCATTCAGCTATTTTTAATATCAAATATAACTTATACAAAGTAATGGCCTTTGTATGACATTTTCACTTATACACATAATGTATTTTCATTATACTCACCTATTTGGTCAAACTTCGTTACCCCCCCCAACATTTTCTATTTCTGCATGCCTAATAGTTCCCCTTTTCATGTACCCTCTTTCTGTATTCTCCGTGTTTCTGTTCACTTGCCTTTGAGAGTAACTTATTTTACTTTTTCCATCCATTTTTTTATAAAAGACATTTTACTCTACTTTATAATTGAACAAAATTTTCATTGTACAATACCTCAATATGTGAGCTATCATCTCACTATGTAGCTGAGGCTAGCCCAGAAACTTGTTATTTAGTGTAACTCATCATCTTCCCAGCTCAGCCTTCCAAGTGCTGAGGTGACAAGCATCCACCTCCACGCCCACCTCATTCCATCTTCCCGATCCACAGATCGGCATATAGACTGACTCCATGGCTTGGCTTTGTGAATTGTGTTCCCATATGATCTGTATCTTATAGAACTGACTTTGACTTTGTAGAGCTTATCATCTGTGAGATATTTCTGGTTAATTTGTAAGCTCACATTTTTTTTTCTTCATTGGGAACCTTCCTACATTGGTTTTCATGGTGACCACACTAATTTATATCCCATCAACAGAGTAACAGGTTCCTTTGGTAACATGGACTCACTAATATTATAAGTGTGTGTGTTTATTTCTGATGGTAATATTTTTGGCTACAGTAAGATGGAATCTTGATGTAGTTTTGATTTACATTTCCTCATGCCTGAGAATAATGACTATTTTTACAGGATTTTATTTGACTATTTGTGCCTCATCTTTTGAGAACTTTCTGTTCATATCATTTGCCTATTTACTGACTGGATTATTCTGGGGATTTTTAGTGTATAATTTTGAATGATTTATGACCTCTAGATAGCAATCCCTTGTTGGATTAATAATGTCAAACAACTTCATCTATTCTAGAGGCTGTCTTTTGACACTCCAAAATTAAAGAAGACACACGCACACACACACACACTATATATATCCATTTAATCACCATAAATTTTTCTAGGTCAAAATACCTTTACTCTTAAAGGATTAAGTCAGGTATAGAAAGAAAGGATCCTATACACAAGCTATGATTTTTTATAGAACAAGCAAGATATTTCAGAGGAAAAAGACATTTGTTGCTGACTCTGAAAAGCAGAACCCACAGGTGAAAGAAAAGAACTGACTGCAGCAAGTTATCTTCTTATATCAGCTGTGTCATGTGCACCCTACATAAACATACACATATAAACAAAGATACATGCATATATGCACATGCATACACACATACTTAACACACATACACAAACATATGTACCTGTGTGCACACATATGAATATGTACACATATATGCACACATACATATATGCATGCATACAAATGTATACATGTGTGCACACACATACACACATAAATACATATACATACACATATACACAGACATACACATGCATATATACATATATGCATACACACATACATGTATATACACATATAAACACACACATATGCAAACACATGCCCACATGCATACACAAACATACAAATTTATATACACCTACTCCTGCACACATACATTTATATATATATACATATATATAATATATATACACACACATACACACATATACACATATATATACATGTATACATATACACAAAAATATGTGCATATATGCACATACATACACATGCATGTACACACATGCACATAAATACACATTCATGCATATGCATACACATACATATATACACATACTCATGTACATACACATACATACATACACACACATACACATACGTACACATACGTGTATCCATATATATATACAAATATATACATGTTCATAAACAAACACATACACACATATTTACATATGTATACAAACACAAGCATACACATACACATATATACACAGCTTCACACATACACACACAAGTTAAAAAACAAAACAATTTTTTGTGCATATGAACATGTGCTTTGGCTTATGAGAAGGCATCAGGTTTTTGGCATAAAAGTTTCTAGTATTTCTGATATCTAGCTTTTTAATATGATAATTTTTATCTCATTTTCCATCCTTCCCTCCTGAAATAGTACAGATAAACTGTGAAGGACAGACTAAGGCCTCCTTTTGTCTTTAAATCCACACTCCTTCAAGTATACTTTCTCAATTCTAGGCCAAAAGTACCTATTTAGGAATGCTGTTTACCTTGTAAAACATGATATTTAAAATGAACACTTTTTTTAAGGATGAAGCTCAGCAGTAGAGTATTTGCCTTGGATATCCATTATTCCATGGTCTGGGTTCAGTTCCCAGCTCCACTAAAGAAACAAGAACCATAACAGTCCTCTGAAAAAGTATGTTCCTAAATGCTTATAGGATAATTAGATACTGAAGAACCCTACACATTTTCAACGTCAAAGTTATTATTCTGAAAGCAGATAGAATTTTATTATTAAAGAGATATTTTTACAACTTTATACACACACACATACACACACACACACACACACACACACACACACACACACACACCACATCTGTTTTGTTTTACCCTGATTTACTAAGGTAATGAGACCAGACAGGATAACCTCCCTGCAGCCTGGACATGTGTGGTGCAATGGTCAATACTGATCACCAACAGGATCTTGAATCATCTAGGAGACAAGTCTCTGATGTGCATGTGAGGAAGTTATAGGTCAGGTTATATGCCAAAATATGAGTGGCACCATTCACAGACAGAATGAAAAGGAAAAGCAAGATGATCACCAGGATTCAGTGCTTTGTATGTTTTCTGTGTGTGAACGCAGTGACCAGCTTACACCAGGCTCCATCTGTCATGCCTCTCCCTTGCCATGATAGACTGAACACTCCAGCTGTGAAACAAAGTAATTTTTACTTCTCTGTGTTAGTAGTACATTTGTTCATAACAACAATAAAGTAACTAATGCCAAAACTGAGGCCAGGATAGCTTATTTGCCATGATGAACCTGATTCTATGCTTCATAAACCTATAGATGTGTCTTGAGGAAAGAACATATGACTTTGCATCTTTGAGCTAAAAAGTACCAAGAATGCAGAAGCTAAGGGTAATTCTCATTTCAGAGTAGAACAATCTGAAGAGCTGGAATGGAATGCGTTTCTATTATATTCTGAAAAATACTGTGGATTTGTTCTGTCTGTGTCCTAAGGACTTGAGAAGGCCTAAATTCAAAACTTGTGGACTGACTTGTTCTGTGGAGAAAATATCAGTAACAGATAGAATTTAGTCTATCAATTACTCTCACTTTCTTATTCAATTCTACAGAGGGAGAGATAGAGATAAAGAGACAGACAGAGAGAGATAGAAGAGACAGGCAGAGAGACAGAGTCAGACAGAGAATTATACATCATGTGCCACTTGGCATGTAAAAGAATTTTAGCCATCAACAAGATAGGTGCTGAAAAAGCAAATGTAATTGTTCAAGATGTTATCACATTAGGTTAACCACAGGTTAATTTATGATGATCAATGTTGATAATGAGATTTAGAATAATCTTGGTGTGGCAGGTCTGAACATCTTGTGAGAGAGTTTCTAGGTTCACTTAAGTGCCATAGGCAGACTCATCCTGAAGATGCCCAGACCATTCTATGTGCTAGGTCTCAGACAGAATAAAAATGAGAGTGACCTGGGTACCAACATTCATCTCTTCATGTTTCCAAACTTACATAGCAGCCATCTATATCCTGCTCCTGCCATCCTTTTTTTTATTGTTATGCTTTGTTACATCAAACTCTGAATCAAAATAAACCCTTCTCAAGATGCTTTTGTTAGGCATTTTTTCGCAGCAGTGAGAAAAGTAACTATCACAATAGATGAATTATCTTTTTAAAATATTCTAGTTACTGTTTTTCAATGTGACACAAATCTAGACATAAATGGCAAGAAATAATCTCAACTGAAGGATTTCTTCCATCAGATGATTCCATGAGTATCACAGTCTTTTGAGTGCCATCTCCAATACCTCACCCAGGGTATTCAAAAAAATCTATAATGTCAGTGAGAACTAAACTTTTGTATCTGAGGGGTATTAGGAAAGGAACACACATGTTCTGATGGTAACTTTCTTTTTTACTTCATCTTGAAAAATCTTCCTTTCAACAGAAAACTCTAGACAATATATGAGTTTTCTTCTGGGGGTCACATTGCATTCATTGAGTAAACAGTAAGAAACAGAGTGTTGTGGAATGGTCTTTCTTTATACTGTTATTATGTGTTGCTACCATTGGTTAATAAATATGCTGCCGTGGCCTATGGCAAGGCAGAATAGAGCCAGGTGGGGAATCTATGAGAGAGAAGGAGAAGAAAGATGGAGTCAGAGTAGACACCAGCCCACCACCCAAGGAGCAACATGCCAGCAGACTGGTAATGCCACAGCCATGTGGAAACACATAGATAAATAGAAATGGGCCAATTTAAGATGAAAGAACTAGCTATCAAGAATCCTGAGCCATAGACCAAACAGTTTGTAATTGATATAAGCCTCTGTGTGTTTATTTGGGACAATGTGACTGGAACATAGGGAAATTTTTGTGTGCAAGAGCCATTCTGATAATGCATGAGAAATTACAGTTTCTCTTGGGCTTGGACTGTCATGCTGACCAGGAAACTGGTATGGCTGGAAGTAAGCAATCATGGCAGCACTAGGATGTCAGCCAGGTTCCCCAGTGTGCAGTCTGTAAAGCAAAGACAAAAGGCATGTAGTGCTGAGTGCTCAGTATTTTCCAGTGGAGAATGACATTGAAATTCAGGACCTAAACAATGAACAGTTAGTTGGCTGAACCTTGAGTCTTGTATCGTAAAACTGAGATGAGGAGTTTGTTCAGAGAGTCAATTGCAGAAAGAATTTGTGCAGGGAGCTATGTCTTAATGTTATCAGCCTGACTTTTAACAAGCAAGTATCTGGCACAAAAGTTGCTTCGTGCCTGGCCTTGGTTCAACAGACATTTAGGAATCTGTCCTTGTGTGATTCACTTGCATGGGCAACTAGTCTACTTTGAATTAATTGTTTGTAATAGTCTTAAAGTCATGGAATACAGTTTTCTCTATGAAAGTACATCCTAGTATTGTTTCTATTCATCAAAATTATACAGCTTAAGGAGTAATCATATTTAGACAGTTCACATAATAAATGTCCATAAGATTGAGATATAATCATGAGATTACATGTACACATTACATTGAAATGCATGGTAATGGGGAGATTCCCCAGCTGTTTTTGCACATGTGAAATTACAGACAGAAGCAACCAGTTTTCAGAGTCTGTGGCCCCATAAGCCTTGCTTGAAACAGGGTTCCTTCATCAGAGAACTAATTATCTGGTAGGTTGACATCGAAATTATTAATTGCCATCTGCTGTAATATGCCATAGACCATGCACATGAGTGTGTCTTTGGGACTTGTTTTTTTATTGCTAATTGAGGTAAGACAGTCTCACCTACTATGGGCTGTGCCATCCCTGGCAGGTGGACTTGACTGGAAAGAAAGGTAGCTGAGCAAGAGGATCAGGCCAGTAAGCAGCACTCCTCCATTGACTCTGCTTCAGTTCCTGCCTTGGCTTTTCTCAATAATGAACTACAGTCTATAATGTAAAATACTTTGTTTTCTTTCCAAGTTGTTTTAGTTATGGTACTGGAAGGGGGTCTTAGAGTCAGGACAGAACATACCCAGACATCAAATTCTCAACACAAAAAAGATGTGTTTTATTGTGTATCAAATAAAGCTTCCCTGAGGATCACAGGACAGAGCCAGCCACTAGATTAAACACAGAACCTAAGCAATCTGGCACAGACCTTTAATCCTAGCACTCAGGAGGCAGAAATCCATCTGGATCTCTGTGAGTTCAAAGCCATTCTGGACTACATGAGATTTATTCAGTCTAGGAGAGAAACAGAGACAGGCAGTGGTGGTACATGTCTTTAACCTCAGTACCTGGGAAACACACACACCATTAATCCCAGCACTAGGAAGGAAGTGATGGCTGGGCAGAGAAAGGTATATAAGGCATGATGAGACAGAAAATAAGAGACTTTTTGGCTGAGAGCCTTTCAGTTGAAGAAGGCCTTTAAGCTGGGAGCTTTTCAGCTGAGACCCTTTCAGCTGAGGACTAAGAAGCAAATAGTTAGAGAATTTGTGGATTTAGTGAGGTGAGAAGTACCTGTGGCTTGTTCCTTTGTCTCTCTGATCTTTCAGCATTTACCCTAGTATCTGGCTCTGGTTTTTTTTATTATAAAATAATTTAACAATTTGAGCAACATCTAGCATCCAACTTTTGGGGCACAAAAATCACAAAAAATCCACTTGTCTGTAGTTTTACAGCCACAGGCTCAGGCCCAGGCCAAAGCCCAAGCCCAAGTCCAGGCCAAGGCCAAGGCTCAGGTTCCAAACATGCTGGAATTAGCTGGTTTTGCATGGTTGCCTGTGCAGATGGCTGGCTTTTTTGCTTCTTTCCTCTCCTGGTGAGCTTTGGATTTCACTGGATCCCTTCAGGCTGCTGTCACACTATCATCTGAATCATCATAGTCAGCAAATTTGGTGAATCAATTGAGATTTCTTAAAAAAGAGAATTAGTTTTTAAAAAAAGACATTTTTTTTTTCACATTAAAAAATGGTAAACAATTTTACAATGGAGGGAGTTTGGTTTCTCTTTGATAATATGATTGACATTCTGAAAATGGAACAATTAAATGAGAAGATAATTAATGTTAATGGAATTTACATAATGTCAATTATAAATACTTGTTTGATCAACCTTTTAAATGATAAAATGGAAATGATCAAACAAGTATTTATAATTGACATTTGTTTTAACAGATTTTTCTAAAACTTTTATCTTGGTAAATCTGTTAAAACAAATCATAGAGATATTCAGACCCAGACAGAGGAATATAAAGGAGAACCAATCTCAATATTCTATTACAAGCTTACAGAGAAACAGCCTAAGGCTTTCAAAAAGCCAATCTTAATTTATCCAGTCACCTTACAGGAACTGTCAAATGAAACATATCCACAAGACTGTGTACAAGCTTATTGGACTCCTGTGCAAATGTTACATTTGAGAAGATTCAAAGAAGCTATAGTCTCATGTGGCATGCATTCATCATATGTGAAACATGTTTAACTCATAGTCAATTTGTAACAGAATTATCCCTCAAGACTGGAGAGATTTCATTACAGCTGTTTAGAGGGTAGTCCCCAATTACAATGGAGGATCTGGTAGAAGGATAAAGACTAAGACCATTGAACAACAGAGTAGGACAAAAGGTCTTGAAATCTTCCAAGATCAACTTCTTGGGGAGGGCAATTATACTGATATACAAAGACAATCTTTATATGATGATCACCCCTGAGCGTTATGCTGCCTGGCAGCCTTGAATACTTGGGACAGAATTAAAGAAATAGGAAAGAAAATTGAGTTATTTACAAAAGTTATACAGGGTCCACAAGAAACCTTCACTGACTTCTTACAAAGATTGACTTCAGCAGTAAGTAAAATGATACCAAATTCAGAAGCTAGACAAATAATAATTGAATCTCTGGCTTTTGAAATTGCAAGTGCACAACTCAAAATGGTAATTAGGCCATTAAGGGCAAGATCAGCACCCTTAGAGGAATAGATCTGAGATACAATTAATATTGAATCTCATGACCATGATGATACTTGGAGAGGAGAGGTGATTTACAGAGGTTTGAAGAAAAATAGTAATATCAAATGTTTCAATTGTGGTAAACAAGGTCACCCAAAAAAGGACTGTAAACAGGATGTTCCTAGGAACAATATTTTTTCTGAAAATAATCCCAACAGAATGCCCCTCCCTTCTGGATTATGCAAAAGTTGTGGCAAAAGCAGACATTGGACTAAAGAATGTAGATCAACAAGGGACAGACAAGGTAATCCTTTGCCTTTGCCATCAGGAAACTTCCTGAGGGGCCTCTCGCAGGCCCCCATGTCAAATTCCATTCAGTCCTTTCCTGTAATTGTGAAGGAAACTCCTTCCCAGAGCAATTAAAGAACCTAATGCCTATTATAACAAACCATACTACTCTGGATGATAGAACAGCTATAGAAGAGAGAACAAAAAATTCAGGAGAAACCATAAAGCAAACTTTTTAGCAAAGTTCTATAAATGAACAAAGATCAAAATTAAAAAATATGAATAAGTGATGTTGTCATTGAAGATCTTATAGACACAAGTACAAATACAACAATAATTGAAACGGAATCTTGGCATCCAAATTGGCCTCTTCAGGAGGTAAATGTTCAGTTGTTAGGGATTGGAACATTATCTCTAGTGAAACAGAGCATAAGACAGGTAGAATGTATAGGGCCAGAAGGACAGAGAGGAAAGTTAAAGCCATATGTGGCTAATATAGCCATGAATTAATGGGAATATAATTTGTTACAGCAATGGAATACCCAGATTAACATTCTTCCAATCTCAGAAACAAACCATTAACTAACACATGTTTCTGGGGGCTATATCAGAAGATTTTATCAAAAACAGTCACTGACCATCCAGATTATACAAGAACAGGGTACAATAGCTGCTGATCTTTCAAAGCTACCAACAGCCCTACCTTTAGAGTGATTAAGAAAAGCCTGTATGGGTTCAGCAATGACCTTTATTAACAGAGAAACTACAGGCCTTAGAACAGCTTATACAAGAGCAGTTAAATGCTCAGCATATTGAAGAATCAACCAGCCTTTGGAATTCTCCTGCATTTGTTATTAAAAGGAAATCTGATAAATGGGAAATGGTAACAGATTTAAGAGCTATTATCAAGGCAATTCAGCCAATGAGTTCTCTACAATCTGGAATTCCTTTGCCTCCTCTGTTACCTAAAGGATGGCATCTTATAGTTATTAATTTAAAAGACTGTTTATTCTCAATACCCTTACAAGAAAAAAAAACAGAGAAAAACTTGCCTTCATGGTGCCTACCTATAATAATTTTCAGCCTGTTAAGAGATATAAATTCTCCCACACGGAATGTTAAATGGCCCAACCCTGTGCCAATATTTTGTATGACAGCTATTGGAAGTAATACATAAGCAATTTCCTCAATCTATAGTTTACAATTATATTGACAACATTTTACTAGCTGATTCAAACCTATATCAAATATAGATACTTTAGAAAGAATGTTTGAAGAAGTAAAGAAAATTTTGCCTTGTTGAGGCTTACAAATTACCACTGAAAAAACACAAACAGGAGATTCTATTAATTATTTAGGTTATAAAATAAGTCTACAAAAAATAAACCCCAAAAAGTGTAAATTAGAAGAGATTGATTTTGGACTCTTAATGACTTTCAGAGATTGTTAGGAGACATTTCTAATCTACTGACCATTACTGGAGTAAAAAATGAACCGAGTAATTTGTTCAAAACCTTAGAGGGTGACAAAGGCTTAAATAGTCTAAAATAATTATCAACTGAAGCTGAGAGAGAATTGGCATCGGTGGAAAAGAAATTATAGGATGTACATGTGGATTGCGTGGATCCAAAGCTTGATTACATTCTGGTTATTTTACCCTCTAAGCATTCTCATATAGGAATTTTAATGCAGATGGAAGATATATTGGAATGGATATTTCTACCAAATAAACAGAGTAAAAAATTAAAAACTTATGTGGAAAAGATCTGATTCTAAAATGAAAATTGAGACTTCATCAATTAGCAGGAATAGACCCAGCAGAAATTGTAGTACCTTTAACTAATGATGAAATTGACAAGTTATGAGCAGAAAGTGAACCGTGGCAAAAAATTTTGGAGTAATTTTTTGGGAAAGATTAACAACAAATATCCCAGAGCAAGATAATTCCATTTTTAAAGAGAACTAACTGAAACCTGCCTCATGTTGTATGGGAAACACCAATATCCTGCAGCTTACACTGATGCAAGCAAATCATGAAAGGCAGGTAACAAATCAGAAAAATTAAGTAAAGTGGATCAAAGTTCTAATGATTCTGTCCAAAAGTCAAAACTACATGCCATTCTTGTGGTATTAATGAATTTAATGGAATCGCTCAACATACTTACTGACCCTCAGTATGCAGAAAGTGTGGTTTTACACATTGAAACTGCTGAATTTATCCCTGATAAGTCAGAAATAACTTTATTATTTATTCAGTTACAAGAAGTAATCAGGAATAGGAAAAATTCAATCCCATACAGGTCTGCCAGGTCCTCTAAAACAAGGTAATGATGAGATTGATCAACTATTGGTAGGATATGTGCTGGAGGACTAAGAATTTCATAAAAATCCTGCTTCATATATAAGTCTATCAGATATAGTAGGCCTATAGGCTAAAGATGGGTACCCCGATGTTTCAGAGGACAGGCAGGCAGCTGTTTCTGTCATCTCTTACATCAGCACTTCCTGTTTACTTAGGTAATAGTATTTCCTTCTTGGGTCTCTGATAAACTGAAGACTGTATAGTTATAGTTATAGTTTTCCTTGTTAACAAATTCAGAAAACAAACTCACTAAAGAGGTGTACAGTATCTAAGTTTGAAAGACATCAAAAAATAGTTTTTGGATGGTAATACAAGTTAGGATAGAAAGTGAATTAGGTACAACATTTTGGACTCAACAAAATATGATAAATAATCGAGTATTTTCTCTGAATTTGTCGAATGTTAATGGACTGGACATTGTTAATGTAATTCTTGACTGTATATATTGTATATACTTATTTATATATAGTTTTTCTTATTTATTATTTTAGACAAAAAAGGGGAAATGTGGTGATATATAGACAGAGCCAGCCACTAAATTAAACATAGAAGCCAGGCAGTGGTGGCACACACCTTTAATCCTAGCACTCAGGAGGCAGAGATACATCTGGATCTCTGAGTTCAAAGCCACCCTGGATTACATGAGATCAGTTCAGTCTAGGAGAGAAACAGCACCGGGCAGTGCACACACCTTTAATCCCAATACTCAGAAGTACGATGCCTTTAATCCCAGCACCAGGAAGGTTGAGACAGGAAATGATATGACTGGGCTGAGAAAGGCATATAATGTGTGAGGAGACAGGAACTAGAAGGCCTTTCAGCAGAAATCTTTCAGCTGAGAACCTTTTGGATGGAAGGTTTTCAGCTGAGGACTCAGAGGCTTTCAGTCAGAGGATTCTTGGGGATGGCGAAGTGACTGGTGGCTGTGGCTTGTTCCTTTGTCTCTCTGATCTTTGAGCATTTACTCCAATATCTGGCTCTGGGTTTTTATAATAAGATGATTCAGGATTTGTGCAACATCATTTCCCCTGAGGGATAAGCCGAGTGGGGGGTCAGGGGGCTGCCTCTGTATTGGGCAAAGACAGCAGTAGGTGTTTCTGCAGGAGTGGTTTTTAAGAAGAAAAAAGGGCAAGTCTGTGTTAGGGTGAGTTGGTAAGTCCTAATTGGACACGTTAGCCAGTGCAGTCAAATAATGAACTTTTATTGCTGGACTTTGGTGTTTTAGTAAGGCATAAGGGAGTGACAAAATAAGAGACTAGACCTTGGTGCCTAGCTTTAGGAATGTAATCTAACAGTTCAGCAAGGGAGACGGGATGGAAAGGGCAAGACCTGCAGCACCATGTTTGCAATGCTTGGGCCTGTTAGAGAGCCGAACAGTATTATCACAGCAACAGAAGATAAACCAGGAAGACCCTGAAGCCGCTGTCTAGGGAATGGAATAATCACCAGAATTATTCAGTGATGGGTTTCAAAATTACTGCAAGAATGTGAAATTACCAACACACAAACATGGTCCATATTTGAAAATATAGAAATCTTTGTTTGATTTGATTATTACATATTATGTGCACATATAAGATAACCAAAACAGAATCTATACAGATGCACAAATCTTTATTTTAATAAAAATATTGCTTGGAAGAAAGATTTTAAATGTGCTCAGTGAAAAGAACTCATGTGTATTTGGGAAAAAGGAGATGTTAAATGCTGAGATTTTATCATGTCTTGTATACATTAATGATGGCCTTATAGTATCTCAAGCATAATATTTTAAAAAAATGCCTGGGCCATAGGAATGTAGAGCGTGTTATCTCTGCCACCTAAATCATCCTAACATTGATTTCTGAAATTTCCATAAACACAATAACGCCAATACAATACAATACAAGCTAGTCCCAATACAAGCTCCTACTTCTGGATGTTCTTAACAGAGTGTGGTCCTCATTTCAGTTCAAATGAAGTCTTCTTATTGCAACCTAACCTTTAGTTTGACCTTGTAGTGAACAGAAAACACTGCAGTGATTAGCTCTACTTTCCTACAGTTCCCTGGACAAAGGAATTCCTATACTCTGAATCCAGGATGCAGTCAGAGGCCACCAACAAGTTATCAGGACCCTATGTCTCCCAAATCGTTCTTTAAAAGACTAGAATATCAATTATTAAACACATGGTTGAAGTATAGAGCTAAGCATTTTTTCATATGATTTTAAATAAAGATATATGTAGATTTGTTTCTACCTTAAAGGGTTATATTATGAGAACATGTATATTTCTACATCATGAATTGATATCAATCTACAAAGTACTGGCTCACATTGCTGAGGATTAAAAATAATGAATGACACCAAACATTAGAAGGGAACCCATGCTTTCTTGAGACATTTGATATGTGTTTTAATTTATTTATATTTTTGTTATTTTGTTTTGTTTTGTTTTTACATCCCAATCAAAGTTTTCCCTTCTTCCCCATTCACAGTTTCTCACCACCTCCACCCCATCCACTCCTCCTCCATTGTTTCTCTTCAGATACAGACAGGCCTCCCATAGATATCAGCCAGCCATGGTTATATTTATTTATATTTTAAGAGATTTTATTTTTTATTTTTAAACAAAATCAGCTGTAAATAGCATGTTTCTTAATTTTTCAAGATTTGGATAAAATTCAATCATTTTTCCCTTTTTTCTCCTTCCAAAGCCTTCCATTTACCCCTTCTTGCCCTCTATCAAATTTAATATTTTCATTAATTGTTGTTACTGTTAATTATGCTTATAGGTCTGTGTATGAGTGTGAGTTTGTGCACATGAGGGCTGTGCCAGAAGAAGCCAGATGAGGCCATTAGATCCTGTAGCTACAGTTACAGACAGTATTGAACTGCATGAAGAGGATGCTGGATTCCTTTCAAGTGCATTACAATCTCTTAATGGCTGAGCCATCCTTCCAGTCAAGTAGATGTGTTTTACAGAGGAAATCATTGTAAGAGATTATTTTTAAAAGAAAGTTTAAGAAGAGAAATTTTGTTTCATGGAGAATCATTTTCTGGTCAAAATGATGAAGAATATAGACATAGGACAAAACTGTAATTTAAGTAAATTGTAGTGTGAGAATATTACAGATTTTTGGAAAATGAATCCTAAACAATTTTATCTGTGACCCCTTATCCATTTTTGTATCCTAATTATTTTACATTGTAGAAACACTTAGGTGGACAGGTTATGGAACTAAGTGTCTGGTATCAGTAAGATCCCATTTGGCTGTCTATAATTTGACCCTGGTCTCTTATCTATAGACTTATCTTTTCTTCTTTGTAAGGCATGACTACCTTGGCACAAGTCATGAGGTCTTGGTACAAGCAACATGAGGCCTCCAGTTCTACAACCAATGCTTCCAGGATAATTTACTTACTGGAAGTTGGAAATAAGAAATGGACGTCTTAAAATGTAACCAGAATGAAGTCACGAAATTCTTCAGTTCGTGGACACATGAAGCAAGAGGTCCTGGTCACCTCCATCATTTTCGTTTAGCCTAGCAAGTTTCTGAGTATGCAAAGATGCAATAAAGAAAATAAATATGCTGGGAAAGATCACTTTGTGCTTATGACAACTCTTACCCAAAGTGTAGGAAAATAACTGGTGAACAGTCAGTGCCCTGAGCTATTCTTATTGACAACTGTAACAATAGGTTTGCTATGAACACAACCTCTCAGATATGACTTCAAGAGCATGTTTTCTGAGAAACTAGAATTTTCCACTTATCTCTGGTTGGCCAACTCATTTTGGTCCAATAAACTTTTTGATCTCATACTTGGTGTGCCTCAACTTGCCCTTTAGATTGAAAATATGTATCAAATTATCAGTCTGTAAAAATACTATGTGTCAGTTTTAAAAAGGGATAAAAGTTATCTAGTTAATATCCAATTCTTCCAAACTTTGAATTTTGGCTTCTGTTTTAACTGTGTTGTTTTTCTCAGTATATGCTTGCAAAGGTGTGTGTGTGTGTGTGTGTGTGTGTGTGTGTGTGTGTGTGTGTGTGTGTTTAATTCTTCAATGTTGCTACTGAAAACTCTATGTCATAATACAGTAGTTTGGGTGCCTGAAACATTGGAATTGTTTTCTTTACAGGGTCAGTTTGAACATAGGTTTCCATTATTGAAGGACCTTAAGTCTGCATGAATATCCTTGTCTGAATTCATACTTCCTCCACTTATTAAGATATCAACAAAATTAGATTAGAGGCTACACTATAATCCTCATTTTAAAATAAACCCTACATTAACAATCCTGTATCTATTTGTTGATGTCAATTTACTACAAAGTGCTAGCCTACTGAGACTGCATTAATATTAACCATCATTAATAAAGCAAAACAAAAATGACAATTTCCTTGAAACACCAATGTCATTTATGTGAGAGATAATATCCAATTTTGTGTCATTAAAAGAAAATAAAGTAGCCAACTGTATACTGAAATTGAATCCACTTGTATTAAATATAATAGTTAGTAAAAATATTATTATTATAAGATTCTAGACACTACTATATAACAAGAATTAGACAAAGTCATCAGGTACGTGAATTTGAACGTAGAAGCCACTATTTTATTTTTAAAATAATATTTTTCTTCCTTGAAAGTTCTATAATTCATATACAGTCATATGTCATGTATAGATCACATCCATCCAGCATTACCTTTCTCTAAATCCTCCCAGTGACCCCACTCCATCCTCCTGGCAACTTCATGTCTTCTTTTTTATTGTTATTAGTCACACCATGTCTAATTAGTGCTACCTGTAAGTACATGAGTATTAGGCTATCCACCAGGGCACAAGCAACATACCAGCAGCCATGTCCTCGAAGAAAAGTGACTATCTGTCCATCAGCAGCCATCAACTGCCAACAGCCATTCCACATGTGTCTCAGGAACAAAGTAGGACAGAACTTCATCATTTGTGTGTATCTTGCTTTCCCGGAGCTCCCAAACCACTTTATTGTCATTCTACGACAAATATCTAAATAAACAAATACTTTTCCTACCAAGAAAATAAATTTCCTTAATTATTTGAAAATTTCCAACCACTATTATTTTTTCTATGTCCTTCTACTTTGCACTTCATTGCTATGTTATAATTGAATTGTTTAAAGATTTGTTTATTTTATTTTATGTGTATGAGTGTTTTTGCCTGAATATAGGTATGTGAACCACACACACACACCTGGCAAACAGTAAGATCAGAAGATTGCATTGATCTCCTTTGACTGGATTTACATATGGTTGTGAGTTGACCTATGGGTTCTGGGAACCAAACCCAGGTCCTCTGCAAAAGTAGCGAGTGCTCTTCACCGCTGAATCACTGCTCCAGCCCCTGATTTTTTTGAGTTTATAATATAATTATAACATTTATCCCTTCCCTTTCCTCCCTCCGAGCAGTTCCATATAAACCTTCCCCCATCTCCTTCAAATCCTAGCCTCTTTTTTCACCAATTGTTACTGCTTGCATATATATGTATATGCATGTATACTCCTAAATATAACCTTCTCTGTCTATATATTGATATTTGTGTTTATATTTTCAGGTTGACAATTTGGCACTGGACAGCCAATTGATATTTTCTTCCCTGAGGAAGACCACCTCTCTCTCTCCCCCAGATTTTTCTCAGTTGCCTATACTTGTTTGTGTAAGGTTGAAATCTCATGAACTTTTCCCCATCCCCATCCACTTTGGCATGACCATTGGTATTGTCTTTGTTCAGCTCACATTATATTTTCTTTAATTAAAGTTATTATACTGTAGGCCTACTTCATATCTAGTAAATAATACACATGCATATGCCCAAAGAATCTTGAATGACAATGATAATTTCGATAGCTTTGGTAATGCTTGCACAGTAACAGTTGTATCAGAACTCCTAATAAGACAACAGCAATGGGGATAAGTGATAGTGTGAGATACTTGCTGAATTAAATATGTGACACATTATTTAATCTGTACAGCATCTTTAGTTGAGAAACTGAGTCCCAGATGACATAGAGCACAAAACTGAGAATTTATAGCCAAAAGGAAGTCAATTTCAGTCATCTTTCCACATTGAGACATTTGTGCCAATAGGTAAAATGACGAGATCAAAAAAGCTTTTCACTTTGGTACCTGACCACACAGTTCAGATCTTACAGCTTGTGACTGCTCTGGAGAAAAACATGTAAATATTAGGGAAGAAACTGGTCCCATAGATAATGGCATCTCAGTATTACTAAAGGTGGATTGTGTAATGAACTTCACTGCAAATTAGCAATGGAATGTTCAATGTATCTCGAGGGAGTGTACAAAATAAACATAGCTAGGACTTCAAGACAGTAAAAATAAAATAAAATAGTCCGTGTGTGATTAAAATCACAGGAAATTTTATTTTCTTCTAGCAGCACCTATCCTTTCCCTTACAGAATCTTAACATATCTGCTTCATTTCTGAGGTTTTTTTTTTCATGGATCACACAAATCTCCAAATTTGTGTCCTTACACACTATATTGAAGATGAATTAATGTTTTTTCTGCTTCTATTTGCATTAAGGTTTTCACTGCCAGTGAGACTTTGTACCAACTACCCCTTTTGCTGTAAATTCCCTCTCTATGGCTGGCTCCCTCCATTCAATGACTTCTCAGCTCCCAAACCACCTCCTTAGTCAAGCCCACCATGACCACTCATTCTGAAGAAGCCATAAGTGTTCTCCATATCATCTCCTACATAAAGACTCAAATACAAACTGCATGATTTTTCCACATAAACCTCTGAAACAACAAACAGTACAATTGAAATATTCACTTGCTAATTAATTAAGATTATAAAATTCATTCTAGGCAGAACAAACTTTCTCTTCAGAGTATTGTTAGAATGTGTAGCTAGCCTTCCTGTCAGTGAAGACATAGCTTGTCTGCATGTCCACCATGCTGCTGAAGTCAGAGATGTGCACACAGATTTAGATTCCATTTGGCCAGTAAAAACTGCTATTTTATTTCCTGTCCTTAGGAATTAGGATAAGAAATTTTGACTTCACTTTTTCAAATTCCCTGGAACTTAAAAAGGAAAGAGAAATCAGAGTAACAGGGACACTCACACTGTTCCTCTTCTCTTAGAGGAAGAAAGAAACGGCCCCCAATAGAAGCTTGTTCAACACTAAACAGAGGTTTCCTCAATTACGAAAGACTAACTCTAAGACCTCTGAATCAAGTCATGCCCATCACAGTTCTACAGGATCCTAGGTGTTTCCAGTTTTAAAACAAACAAAACGAAACAAAAAAACCTCACAAACTTGCCATTTTTTAATTTATTAACTCAGAATGTTACTTAAATCTATATAAGCCATATACAGTGGTATATGCCTACCTATAATTATAGCACTCAGAAGGCTGAGACAAAATAACCATGAGTTTGAGATAATCCTAGACTACATAATGAGACAAAAAACAGAAAGCAAAAATTAGAAAAACTAAAAGCAAGCTAGAGAGTCAAGAACTGAAGTACTCACTTTACTATTTCTTAAAGAGTGAAGAATTCACCCTCTTCTTTACATGCCTTGGTCTGTGAACTGATTTGCACAATTAATTTTCCATATTATCAAATAATTGGAAATTCATTTCAACTTCTTAGGATTCTCTCCATAGATTGATACATTGCCTGCAGCAACGAAAATCTGTATCTATAAGAAAAAACAGTTTCTATTTATATAAGCATACTTTTCTTGAAAGTCTTAGTCAGTGCAATGTGGACATCCTTGTTCCTCAAACTGTAGATGAAAGGGTTCAACATTGGGCCCACAATGGTGTAGAAAACTGTGGACACCTTATCTTCACCCACAGTTCCAATAGGAGAAGGCTTAAGATACATGAATGCCGAAGCTCCAAAGAAAATAGAAACAGCTATTATGTGAGAGCTACAGGTACTAAAAGCCTTGGACCTGCTCTCTGTGGAACGGATGTAGGAAATATTGGAAATGATCAAAGTATAAGAAGTGAAGATGATCAAACTAGGTCCTATCACATTGACACCCACAACAATGAAAACAACCAGCTCATTGATGGAGGTGCTTGTGCAGGAGAGCTTCAGGAGAGGGGGTATGTCACACATGTAGTGATTGATGATATTGCCATCACAAAAGGTGAGTCTCAACATGCACACTGTGTGGGCCATGGCACCCACAAACCCCATTGTGTAAACACTCACTGTCAGCACAAAGCAGACCTGATGAGACATGGTAACCTGGTAAAGCAGGGGCTTACAGATGGCCACATATCTGTCATAGGCCATGGCTGTCAAAATACAACATTCATCAATAACAAAGAAGGCAAAGAAAAAGAGCTGAGTCATGCACTCAGCGTGGGAGATGATGTTCTGCTTCACAAAACTCACCAGCATTTTGGGGGTTATGACAGAAGAGTAGCAGAAATCAATGAAGGAAAGGTTGAAGAGAAAGTAGTACATGGGGGTATGCAGGTGAGGGTTCAAAACGATCAGAACCATCAAGCCCAGGTTCCCCACCATGGAGACCACATAGATTCCCAAGAAGAGGAAGAAGAGAGGCAGCTGGAGCTCTGGCTGCTGTGTCAAGCCCAGCAGGATGAACTCCTTCACTGTGGTGGAACCATTGCTGGAGGCCATTCCTCCTCAGGTCATATCTGTGAGAATGTAAGAAATGGGAACATTAAGATAATATCCTAGCTTTTTCCAGTACACCATCTATAACAATATTAAGACCCAGAATGGAAAATTACTCTCTGCACTTTCCCTTTCCATTTACATTTCTATATTCATTCCCTTATAATACTAAGGGAATGTATAAAGATGAATATTGGGCCAGGAAGACAGTAACAGCACTTGTGTCCAAGCCTGATGACCTTAGATCAATCCCCAGGATCTATAACAGGGAAGGAGAGGATCCGTTCCTGCAAATTGTTCTCTGATTTTCACATGCAATCTGTGGAATGTGTGTACCCACACATAAAAACACATAACCAAATAATAAAGGATATTTAAGGATTAATATTAAAGTTTGTGTGTGTATTAATTATATATTGCTGTGAGAATAAGAGGCAGACTGTTTTAGCCACTCTGCTGCACTTCTAACTGGGTAGGCTAGCTTCTACCTCAGACTCCATGGTAGTCTCAGATGAGACGAGGAATATCAAACACTCCTTGGCTCCCTTAGAGGAGGTTTCCAAAAACAAAAACCGTTCACCTTTTTGCATGCAGACTTCAGTAATGGAACTTCTTAACTTCCCCTTCACAGCATCGGTAGGGGTTCCAAGACCTCTGATGGTCTGGTGAATTTAGGAGCATATGATGAAGAAAATCCTTTAGTTTGGAATGAATTCTGGACTGAAAGATCCAGAACACACTGTTCGCTCTCCAAGGTTGTGAGAAATCATTAGCTACAGAACATAACTGATGGAGAGGTTTGGCCCAGAGGGTCCTCTCTAACCTTGGGGAGATAAATAGCATCTACTGATGCCAAAAGAGCCACCTGCCAATATGGCTCAAGAGGTTTCTATGACCTTGTAAATCCTAGGGACCTGATTAAAAATTGGAAGCCCTATGCTTCTGCAGGATTTTCTCTGGGGAAACACTATGGAGCATTAGCTGTCCTGTATTTACAACCTGTTCACTGCAGTGAAATTGCCTGAGTGGAAACATACCATTGTGTATCCATTTTAATTTCTCATCAATCAGGATATCCCAGAGAATAGAAAATTAAGGAAAACATACTCTGTGTCAACAGAGGGTCATTCTATCAGCTGGTACTATCTGAAAGTTTTGTGTGTGTGTGTGTGTGTGTGTGTGTGTGTGTGTGTGTGTGTAAATATATATAATCTCCACTGTGGTGATTTGAATAAAAATGTCTCAAATATGCTCATGTATTTGAACACTTGGTCCCCATTAGTGGGATTCTTCTGGGAAGTGTTGTCTGGGTTTTTTTTTGTTGTTGTTGTTTTTATTATTATTATTTACAGTGGCTGCCCCTTAAGCAACTATTGTCCTAATCAGCGACTACAACTTAGCAGTGGTTTGGCTGCAAAGGCCACAGTCTGAGGGAATCATGTTCCCTCAGGCACTAACTCTTTCTAAGCTATTAAGGGAAACTTTATCTAAATCTGCATCCCTCTAAAGAACTCAAGATTCAAAGGTTGAGGTGGAATTATTCTGCTCACTCAAAGAAGCTGAATAGCAGGTAGCTAATCTTTTCCTTTCCAAAGTGCTCAGCCCCCACTTAAGAACCCAACCACACCGGGCAGTGGTGGCGCACACCTTTAATCCCAGCACTTGGGAGGCAGAGCCAGGCGGATCTCTGAGTTCGAGGCCAGCCTGGGCTACCAAGTGAGTTCCAGGAAAGGCGCAAAGCTGCACAGAGAAACCCTGTCTCGAAAAACCAACAAAAAAGAACCCAGCCACACTTGGTTTCTCCCTACTCACTTCCTGTCAGCTACTTGCTGACTTAACCTCCTTCTCACAGGTTAATTTTATTTAATCAAACTACTATAACGCATCTTTGTATTGTTAACAAAAGCAATAGGAAAAAATGCAACACACTTTAAAATAATATTCCACAATAAGGAAGTTATGGAATCTTTTTAAATTTAATTTATTTTTTACTTCTTGTTTTCAATGCATTCTGACTGCAGTTTTCCCCTCCCTCCACTTCTCTCAGTATCCTCCCCCATTTTCCCTCTCCCCCAGATCCACTCCTCTGTTTCTGTTCAGAAAAGAACAGGCCTCCTGGGAATATTATGGAACCTTTAAAGGGAATGCCTCACTGTAGAAAGTGTGTTACTGAAGGTTGATTTAATGCTTTACAACTTTATCACACTTACCATTCTCTCTCTCTCTCTCTCTCTCTCTCTCTCTCTCTCTCTCTCTCTCTCTCTCTCTCTCTCTTCCTATGTGTGAATGAAATTGTGACCAGCCAGTTTCCTGCTTCTGCCAACATGCCGTGCCGTGCCATACCTGCTCTGATGGACTTTATATCATTGGAACTGTGAGCTAAATTAAAACCCTTCTTATATTGCTTTTGATTATGGTATTTTAACCTAGTAATATGCTTCCTAAGAACAAATATTGCTGCTGATATGTGCATGTGTGTGGGTCATCCACTGAGCATAGGCAAGCTACCAATGGCTGCTACCCTAAATACATCCCTTCCCATACTGGTCCATTAATACTTTCCTCGTGTCCACATGTTCCTCAAGCTAAATACATAAAACAGGAGATTTGAGCTAGCACCTACATATGTGAGAGAATATATGTTTCTTTTCTCTATACATACAGTTTTCCCAATTTCATCCATTTAAATTCAAATTTCATGATTTCATTTTTCTTAATGGCTGAATGCTATTCCCTTGTGTATAGATACCACATTCTCATTATCTTTTCATTGGTTGATGAATATTTACATTCCATTTTGTAGCTATTGTTAATAGAGTAGCAATGAACATGCATTTTCAAGTATCTCTTTTATAAGCAATAAAGTCCTTTGTGTGTATACCTGGGTGTGACATAGCTAGCTCAAATGGTAGAACTTCTGCTAGTTTTGTGAGTACTGCCTGATTGATTTCCACATTGGTTACACTAGTTTACCCGCCCTACAACAATGTATAAGGGTCCCCCCTTTCCTACACACAACCCACATTTGTCATTTGTATTCCTGATGACTACCATTGTGAACTGGATGAAATGGAATTTTCAAGTAGTTTTAATCTACGTTTATGTGGTGGCTAAGGATAGCTAAGGATACCAAACACTAACCCATAGCCAATTATTACTTGGGTTGTTTATTTTCTTGATGCTTAGGTTTTACTTATTTTTGTGGCTTTTAGTTTTTTGTTTGTTTGTTTTTAGTTATTTGTATATTTTAAGCGCTTTTCTTCTTTTTCATCTTACCTTTTTGTAGAAAACAAAATCATATATTGTATTTTGATCATATTTTCCCCTCCCCCAGCACTGACAAGGGGAAGGGGACACAAAGTCCTATGATGAACCAAGAAGCTATTTGCAATTGATACCTGCTGGGAAATGGAAAACCAGTTTGTTCCAATGGATTAACATTGGGTATATCAACCACATTACAGGACAGGCCCCATTCCCAGGAGTAGCTGGCCAACACACAACAAACTTCATGTATGATTTTTGCTTTGGTTTAGTACTTTTTGTCTGTTTTTTTTATTTGTTTTTATTTTTATTTTGTGCTTTATTAAGAGAGAGATGAGAATGGAGTATAGAGGGGGCATGAAGTTGGGTGGGTCAGGAGGTGGGGAGGATCTGGAAGGAGTTGGGGGAGGGGAAATATGAACAAAATGCAGTTGTTCGAGTCTTGTTTTTGTGTATGTCATCAAAATCTCTGTAAGTTCATATGCACATCAGTCCTCTTGTGTCTGGAAGGCACTCTTGCCTTGGAGCCATCTACCACCTCTGGCTCTTATAACCTTTCTGCCTCCTCTACCACAGATCCCTGAACCTCAAGAGATGAATTGGGTCTGTGTTTAGGAGAGATGAGAAGAAAGATACTGGTTACCCTTCACAACCTGCCAGTAAGGCCCCATTGCTAAAGATACCACTTGTTTCTGGCGTTGAACATGGGGAAATTGAGCAGCTGCTCAAATAGAAGCTCCAGCCCCTACTGACTACATTCTGGTGCTAGGGGGTACTTTGCATACTACCAGGGGAGAAAAGTAATCAACAGCCCCCATCTACTAACCCTATGACCTACAACAGTGACCTACCTACAAGACATACTGCTGCAACAGTAGCAAAAATTTTTGTGTGAATTTGTGCTGTGAGTCGCAGATTAGTGTTAATAGCATGTAAAAAATGCTAAATTCAGGAAAGACTCAAGATTTTATTTTTTATTTTATTTTTATATTTTTTTTATCCGAATACAGTTTCTCATCCCTCTACTCCTTCCCAGTTCCTCCCTACTTCCTCTTCAATTCAGATCTACTCTCTTTCTGTCTCTCATTAGAAAAGAACTGGCATCTAGGAGATATCAACCAAACACAACAAAATAAAATATAATAAGATTAAAAAAGAAACATCATGTTGAATTTGAATAAGACAAATCAACAGAAAAATAAAAAAAATCCCCAAGAGAAGGCACAAGAATCAGAAATCCACTCATTACACATTCCGGAGTCCCCTAGAAGAATTAAATTGAAAGCTTTAATATACATGCAGAGGACCTGGTACATACCCATGTAGGCCCTGTGTTTGCTGTTTTAATCTTTCTGAGAACATAGAGCTTTTTTCTCCAGGTGTCCCCATTCCCTCTGTCTCCCCCACTCAGGTCTCCTCTTCTACAAGGTTTCCAGAGCTCTGAGGGAGAGATTTGATGGAGCCATCCCATTTAGATGTGTGTATTCCAAGATCTCTTTCTGTGTGTAATGTCTGATAGCACAAATGTTAAGGGAATAACCAATCACCTTTTTTAAAATTGAGTTTAAGACTCACTCCATTAATTATTTGTATAGTTCAGTCACTAACCTTCTGTATGATAGATAGCTGGCAAAGATTTTTTTTTCCTGTTATATTAGCTGTCTTACTGGATGGAGAGTTTTAGTTGCTGTACAGAAGCTTTTTAGTTTCATAAAATCTTATTTTCCAATTATCAGATCCCAACTTAAAAACATCATTTGCAGTATTTATAAGTTGAATTGTACTTCACATTGTTTCCTCAAGTGGGTTTAGATTTATTGCTATGAGTAGTTCCAAGAAATAACATGTACACACAAAAAATGCATTCAGCACACATCTCATAAAAGGTCTAGACACTGACACCATAACTTCTCTAGGTATTTGCATAAACTGTGATGTTTTTAATAGAAAGAAGTCAGATAAAGTGGTAATAATTTATAATTTATTAATTCAAGAACTAGACATGGAAGTATGGTATGAAAGAAATTGCATAAATGAAGCTCATAATAAGTTAAAATGTGGTCAGGTGGATACAGGAAGATCCATGGTACTTGATGAGCAGCTAGTCTAGAAGCTATAAGCCCCAGGTTCAGTGAGAATTCCATCTAAAGCTAACATGGGAAATGATAAAAGAAGTCACTCAACATCTGCCGTGGCTGCCACATGCATGTGCACTGTAGATTGAAGGTTTCCTGTGTCCCATCTGGTCCTGCAGGCCTTCAGACCCAAATAAACACACAGAGGCTTATATCAATTATGAACCGGATGGCCTATGGCTCAAGTTTCTTGCTAGCTAGCACTTATAACTAAACTCATCCCATTTCTGTTAATCTATATGTCACCACATGTTCCTGTGTGCAATTACATATTTGCTCCCTGGATGGCAGGATGGCATCTCCCCTGCCTCTCCTTTCTCCTTTCACTATCTCCCTTGAATTTTCCTACCTGAATCCATCCTGCCCTGCCATAGGCCAATGCAGGTTTATTTATCAACCAATCAAAGTAACACATATTCAGCATACAGAAAGATATCCCACAGCACTTCGCCTTTTCTCTCTAATCAAAAAGGAAGGTTTTAACTTTAACATAGTAAAATTACATATACTAGAACAGTTATGAAACAAGAATTACAGTTACAATATCTAGTCTATTTTTATTTGGCAAAATTAAAGAAAATATTCTATCTAGCCTGTTTTTGTGGGTCTGAGGTTTCATATGTAATCTATCTCTTACCATGACTAAGGAAAACTATAATTATAACTATCTAGTCTTCAACTACATCAAAGACCCCAGAAGGATATAATATTACCTAAGTAAACAGGAAGAGCATTGTAAGCAACTTCCAAAAATCTAGAATTACAGAGACAGCTGTCTGTCTGGACAGTCACCCAAAGTTCCTCTGCAATGTTGGGGCATCCATCTTTGGCCTATAGGCCTAGAGTTTCTCAGCTGCTTCCCTCTGAGCCCTGTAGAATATTTGGCAGTCTCCTCTGTGAAGCAGGAACCCAAAGAACCATTTTGTCTTGCAAAGTTCAATGGTCACCTTCCTATGGGTCCTTCATGTCCAGCTTATATAACATATTATCAGCAGTCTAGGCATGAGCAGTTTCTTGCCCAAATGGCTATTTTTGACAAAAAGAAGATAAACTGCATATAGAGTGTCTACAATGCCCATCTTTCTCTTTGAAGTAAATCTGTGCTTCCAGGAGCAGACATGTCATGTCTCACTGTCCAGAAAGTGTAAATTTTAAAAACATTTTAAATGCCATATTCTGTAGGCCTTTGAAGTGTTTGAAGATTACCTACCCAACTGAATTATATCTGTGTATACCTAGAAAACTTACATGACTATAAGTTTGACTATCATGGATGACTAAATATTGATCTGTATTTCTTAATTTTATATTACAATTTCAAATGAGCTGCACAAACATAATACCTTAAACAAGAGGAGAAATATACATATAACATGACAAAATTAATTTTAAATTTGTGTCAATAAACTAAAATCCATAGCAATGTAAAACATTTCAAACAAGCATTGCTCTTTAAATGTAGATTCAATAATCTACCCTTTCATCCTATCATATCTACACTAGCCCCTTTTCTTCTTTAAAAAGAGATTGCAATGCCGGGCTGTGGTGGTGCACTCCTTTAATTCCAGCACTTGGGATGCAGAGCCAGGTGGATCTCTGTGAGTTCGAGGCCAGCCTGGGCTACCAAGTGAGTTCCAGGAAAAGGCGCAAAGCTACACAGAGAAACCCTGTCTCGAAAAACCAAAAAAAAAAAAAAAAAAAAAAAGAGATTGCATTTATAATCAACCCTTTTTTAATAAAAATAAACATGTATAAATAATATTTTGGGAATTTGTGCATAGCTTCTCATACTACTTCCTGCTTGTTGAGGGTGCTGGCAGTCTAATGGGGATCCTGAGAAAATTAAGAATTATGGTGAAGTCCTGACTGGAATAGTCTGTGAGGCTGCATTGTCTGAGCCAGTTGCCTTAAAGCTGTTCTGGATGTTGGATCACCTGGGCCATAGTGTCATTGGAGACCTTTCAGGGGGTCTTGGCTGATCAAACCATATTAGCCTGGAAGCAATCCACAAGTTCTTATTTTCTGCAGAAACAAAAGCAGAACCTCGGCTCCCAGCTCCCATCTTGCCCCGGACTTCCCTTCTGAAGCACAGGTGAGTCCCCTAATTTGCCCCCGACCCCATCCCTGGGCACCAGCCACTCTGGGGAAGACCTGCCCAACTTGGCCCCAGGTTCTGGTCACCGGGCAGGTTCCCTTCTAGCCCCACCAGGAAGGATCCCCTTCTCCAAGACCCCTGGCAGACCCTGCAGTCTCCACGCCCTGCCTCCACGCCCATCCGCCTAAGCCCCAAGCCTATTCCTGAGACTTAGAGGCCGGCCCCCAGCTCCCATCTTGCCCCGGACTTCCCTTCTGAAGCACAGGTGAGTGCCCTAGCTTGCCCCCGACCCCATCCCTGGGCACCAGCCACTCCGGGGAAGACCTGCCCAACTTGGCCCCAGGTTCTGGTCACTGGGCAGGTTCCCTTCTAGCCCCACCGAGAGGGATCCCCTTCTCCAAGACCCCTGGCAGACCCTGCAGTCTCCACGCCCTGCCCCCACCCCCATCCGCCTGAGCCCCAAGCCTCTTCCTGAGACTTAGAGGCCGGCCCCTAGCTCCCAGCTCCCATTTTGCCCCGGACTTCCCTTCTGAAGCACAGGTGAGTCCCCTAACTTCCCCCAACCCCATAACTGGGCACCAGCCACTCGGGAAGACCTGTCCAACTTGGCCCCAGGTTCTGGTCACTGGGCAAGTTCCCTTCTAGCCCCACCAGGAAGGATCCCCTTCTCCAAGACCCCTGGCAGACCCTGCAGTCTCCATGCCCTGCCCCCACCCCCATCCGCCTGAGCCCCAAGCCTCTTCCTGAGACTTAGAGACTGGCCCCCAGCTCCCAGCTCCCATCTTGCCCTGACTTCCCTTCTGAAGCACAGGTGAGTCCCCTAACTTGCCCCCAACCCCATACCTGGGCACCAACCACTCGGGAAGACCTGTCCAACTTGGCCCCAGGTTCTGGTCACTGGGCAAGTTCCCTTCAAGCCGCACCGGGAAGGATCCCCTTCTCCAAGACCCCTGGCAGACCCTGCAGTCTCCACGCCCTGACCCCACGCCCATCCACCCGAGCCCAAAGCCTCTTCTTGAGACTTAGAGTCTGGCCCCCAGCTCCCATCTTGCCCCGGAATTCCCATCTGGAGGAGAGAGAGAGAGAGAGAGAGAGAGAGAGAGAGAGAAAGAAAGAAAGAAAGAGAGGAGAGCACCCATCCTCCCCCGGACTTCCTTTCTGAACAAGAGCTCCCATCCTGCCCCGGACTTCCAATTTGGACAAGAGAGCTCCCATCTGGACAAGAGAGAGAGACTTCCTGAATCTGTCAGCTCTGTCTGAACCAAGTGTGTGGATAAGGCCAAGAACGAACCACAAGGAGATGGGCAGACATCAAGGCAGAAACACATACAACAAAATGAATAGCAATACACCATCACCAGGCCCTAACCCTCCTCCAACACCTAGACCTGAACATCAGAAATTGGAAGAAGCAGAAGAAAATAGCCTTATGAATGTCATCATGAAGAAGCTAGAGGCTCATGTAGAGGAAAAGACAAAAAAATGTGAAGAACGCTGTAAACAACTAGAGGAAAGGGCAAACAAATTAGAAGAAATCAAAAAAGTCCTGGAAGAGAACAATAAAATACTGAAAGAAAATCAAGAAAAATCAATGAAACAAATGAAGGAAACAGTCCAAGACCTGAAAAGGGAAATAGAAAAAATGAAGAAGACACAAACAGAGGGAATGCTGGAAATAGAAAATCTGAGAAAACGATTGGGAACTTCAGATGCAAGTATAATCAACAGAATGCAAGAGATGGAAGAGAGAATCTCTAGCGTTGAAGATACAATAGAAGAAATAGATTCATCAGTCAAAGAAAACACTAAAGTCAACAAAGTCATGAACCAAAATGTCCAAGAAATTTGGGACACCATGAAAAGACCAAACCTACGAATAATAGGGTTAGAAGAAGAAGAATACCAACTCAAGGGCACAGAAAATATATTCAACAAGATCATAGAAGAAAACTTTCCCAACTTAAAGAAGGAAATGCCTATGAAAATACAGGAAGCCTATAGAACACCAAACAGACTAGACCCCCAAAAAAAGTCCCCTCGCCACATAATAATTAAACAATTAAACGTACAGAATAAAGAAAGAATATTAAGAGCAGCAAAGGAAAAAGGCCAAGTGACATATAAAGGCAAACCTATCAGAATAACACCCGATTTCTCAATGGAGACTTTGAAAGCCAGAAGGTCCTGGACAGATGTAATGCAGACACTAAGAGACCATGGATGTCAGCCTAGACTAATATACCCAGCAAAACTTTCAATCATCATAGATGGAGTGAACAAGACATTCCATGACAAAGCCAGATTTAAACAATATTTATCCACAAACCCAGCCCTACAGAAAGCACTAGAAGGAAAATTCCAACCTAAGGAAGTCAGATACACCCTCGAAAACGCAGGCAATAGATAAAGCCACAGCAGTAAACCCCAACGAAGAAAAGTACACACACATCACCACCAAAAAATAACAGGAATGAACAATCACTGGACATTAATATCCCTCAATATCAATGGACTTAATTCACCTATAAAAAGACATAGGCTTACAGAACGGATACGAAAGCAGGACCCATCTTTCTGCTGCATACAAGAAACACATCTCAAATTCAAAGATAGACACTACCTAAAAATAAAAGGCTGGGAAAAGACTTTCCAATCAAACGGTCTTAAGAAACAAGCGGGTGTAGCCATCCTGATATCCAGCAAAATAGACTTCAAACTAAAATCAATCAAAAGAGATCAAGAAGGGCATTACATACTCATCACAGGAAAGATCCACCAAGATGAAGTCTCAATTCTGAACATTTATGCCCCAAACACAAGGGCACCCACATATGTAAAAGAAACATTATTAAAGCTTAAATCACATATAAAACCCCACACATTAATAGTGGGAGACCTCAACACCCCACTTTCACCACTGGACAGATCCCCCAAATCGAAACTTAACAGAGAAATAAAGGACTTAACTGATGTCATGACTCAAATGGACTTAATCGACATCTACAGAACATTCCATCCTAACAAAAAAGAATATACCTTCTTCTCAGCACCGCATGGAACCTTCTCTAAAATCGACCACATACTTGGTCACAAAACAAATCTAAACAGATACAAAACAATTGGAATAACCTCCTGTGTTCTATCAGACCACCATGGTCTAAAGTTGGATTTCAACAACAACAAAAACTACAGAAAACCTACAATCTCATGGAAACTGAACAATACCCACCTGAATCACCAATGGGTTAAGGAAGAAATAAAGAAAGAAATTAAAGACTTCCTAGAGATCAACGAAAATGAAGACACCACATATCCAAACCTATGGGACACTATGAAAGCAGTACTAAGAGGGAAATTCATAGCACTAAACGCCCACATAAATAAGCTGGAGAAATCTCACACTAGTGACTTAACAGCACACCTGAAAGTTCTAGAACAGGAAGAAGCAAAGTCTCCCAGGAAAAACAGATGCCAGGAAATTATCAAAGTGAGAGCTGAAATCAATAAAATAGAAACAAAGAGAACAATACAAAAAATTAATGAAACAAAGAGTTGGTTCTTTGAGAAAATCAACAAGATAGACAAGCCCTTATCCAAACTAACCAAAAGACAGAGAGAGAGCATCCAAATCAACAAAATCAGAAATGAAAAGGGGGACATAACAACAGACATTGAGGAAATCCAGAGAATCATCAGGTCATACTTCAAAAACCTCTATTCCACAAAACTGGAAAACCTAAAAGAAATGGATAATTTTCTGGATAGTTACCACATACCTAAATTAAATCAAGACCAGATAAACTATTTAAATAGTCCAATAACCCCTAAGGAAATAGAGTCAGTCATTAAAAGTCTCCCAACCAAAAAAAGCCCAGGACCAGATGGTTTCAGTGCAGAATTCTACCAGATCTTCAAAGAAGAGTTAATACCAATACTCTCTAAATTGTTCCATACAATAGAAACAGAAGGAACATTACCAAACTCCTTCTATGAGGCTACAATTACCCTGATTCCCAAACCAAACAAGGATACAACAAAGAAAGAGAACTACAGACCGATCTCCCTCATGAACATTGATGCAAAAATACTCAATAAAATACTGGCAAACAGACTCCAAGAACACATCAAAACAATTATCCACCATGATCAAGTAGGATTCATTCCAGGGATGCAAGGATGGTTCAACATACAAAAGTCTGTCAATGTAATACACTATATAAACAAAATCAAAGAAAAAAACCACATGATCATCTCACTAGATGCTGAAAAGGCATTTGACAAAATCCAACACCCCTTCATGATAAAGTTCTTGGAGCGATCAGGAATACAGGGAACATACCTAAACATAATAAAGGCAATTTACAGCAAGCCAACAGCCAACATCAAATTAAATGGAGAGAAACTCAAAGCAATTCCACTAAAATCAGGAACGAGGCAAGGCTGTCCACTCTCCCCATACTTATTCAATATAGTACTTGAAGTTCTAGCCAGAGCAATAAGAAAACATAAGGAGATTAAGGGGATACAAATTGGAAAGGAAGAAGTCAAGCTTTCCCTATTTGCAGATGACATGATAGTATACTTGAGCAACCCCAAAGATTCCACCAAGGAACTGATACAACTTATAAACACCTTCAGCAACATAGCAGGATACAAGATCAACTCAAAAAAATCAGTAGCCCTCCTATATACAATGGACAAAAAAGCAGAGAAGGAAATCAGAGATACATCACCCTTTACTATAGCCATAAATGACATAAAATACCTTGGGGTAACATTAACCAAGCAAGTGAAGGACCTATATGACAAGAACTTTAAGTCCCTGAAAAAAGAAATTGAAGAAGATGTCAGAAAATGGAAAGATCTCCCATGCTCATGGATAGGCAGAACTAACATAGTAAAAATGGCAATCCTACCAAAAGCAATCTACAGATTCAATGCAATCCCCATCAAACTACCAACACAATTCTTCACAGACCTGGAAAGAATAATACTCAACTTCATATGGAAAAACAAAAAACCCAGGATAGCCAAAAGAATCCTGTACAATAAAACAACCTCTGGAGGCATCACGATCCCTGACTTCAAGCTGTGCTATAGAGCTACAGTAATAAAAACAGCTTGGTACTGGCATAAAAACCGACATGTGGACCAATGGAATCGAATTGAAGACCCTGACATGAATCCGCACACCTATGAACAAATAATTTTTGACAAAGAAGCCAAAAGTGCACAATGGAAAAAAGAAAGCATCTTCAACAAATGGTGCTGGCAAAACTGGATATCAACATGTAGAAGGCTGCAAATAGATCCATATCTATCACCGTGCACAAAACTTAAGTCCAAGTGGATCAAGGACCTCAACATAAATCCAGCTACTCTGAACCTGCTAGAAGAGAAAGTAGGAAGTAGTCTTGAACGCATTGGCATAGAAGACCACTTTCTAAATAGAACACCAGTAGCACAGACACTGAGAGAAACAATCAATCAATGGGACCTCTTGAAACTGAGAAGCTTTTGTAGGGCAAAGGATACGGTCAACAAAGCAAAGTGACAGCCTACAGAATGGGAAAAGATCTTCACCGTCCCACATCTGACAGAGGACTGATATCCAGAATATATAAGGAACTCAAGAACTTAGACATCAAAATGCCCAACAGTCCAATTAAGAAATGGGCTATAGAACTAAACAGAGAATTCTCAACAGAGGAAACTCAAATGGCTGAAAGACATTTAAGGAATTGCTCAACATCCCTAATCATCAGGGAAATGCAAATCAAAACAACTCTGAGATACCACCTTACGCCTGTCAGAATGGCTAAGATCAAAAACACTGAAGACAGCTTATGCTGGAGAGGATGTGGAGCTAGGGGAACTCTCCTCCACTGCTGGTGGGAATGCAAGCTTGTACAACCACTTTGGAAATCAATATGGCGCTTTCTTAGAAAATTGGGAATCCATCTCCCCCAAGATCCAGCTATACCACTCTTGGGCATATACCCAAGGAATGCTCAACCACACCACAAGAGCACTTGTTCAGCTATGTTCATATCAGCATTGTTTGTAATAGCCAGAACATGGAAACAACCTAGATGCCCTTCAACGGAAGAATGGATAAACAAAATGTGGTACATATACACAATGGAATACTACTCAGCAGAGAAAAACAATGACATCATGAGGTTTGCAGACAAATGGATGGATCTAGAAAAAATCATCCTGAGTGAGGTATCCCAGACTCAGAAAGACAAACATGGTATGTACTCACTCATAACAGGATACTAGATGTGGAACAAGGATGACTGGACTGCTACTCACATCACCAGGCAGGCTACCTGGAAAACAGGACCCCAAGAAAGACACAGGGATCGCCCAATGACAGAGAAATGGAATGAGATCTACATGAACAGCCTGGACATGAGTAGGGGTAGTGAAGGGCGAGGGTCGAGGGAAAGAGAGCTTGGGTGAGTGGGAGATCCCAGCTGGATCAACAACAGAGAGGGAGAATAAGGAATAGGAGACCATGGTAAATGAAGACCACATGAGAATAGGAAGAAACAAAGTGCTAGAGAGGCCCACAGAAATCCACAAAGATACCCCCACAACAGACTGCTGGCAATGGTCGAGAGACAGTCCGAATTGACCTACTCTGGTGATGGGATGGCCAAACACCCTAATTGTCGTGCTAGAAACCTCATCCAACTACTGAGGGATATGGATGCAGAGATCCATGACTAGGCCCCAGGTGGATCTCTGGGAGTCCAATTAGTGAGAATGAGGAGGGTTTATATGAGAGAGAATTGTTGAGACCAAGGTCGGATAAAGCACAGAGACAAATAGCCAAACAAACGGAAACACATGAAACATGAACCAATGGCTGAGGGGTCACCAACTGGATCAGGCCCTCTGAGTGGGTGAGACAGTTGATTGTCCTGATCTGTTTGAGAGGCATCCAGGCAGTGGCACTGGGTCCTGTGCTCATTGCATGAGTCGGCTGTTTGAAACCTGGGGCCTATGCAGGGTCGCTTGGCTCGGCCTGGGAGGAGGGGACTGGACCTACCTGGACTGAGTCCACCAGGTTGATCTCAGTCTGTGGGGAAGGCTTCACCCTGGAGGAGATTGGAATGGGGGGCGGGCTGGGGGGAAGGTGAGGGGGGCGGGAGGGGGGAGAACAAGGGAATCTGTTCCTGTATGTAGAACTTAATTTTATTGCAAAATAAAAATTAAAAAAAAAAAAAAAGCAGAACCTCTTTTCCAAAGCAATGTATCCTTAGACACAAATTTTGAAGTCAAGATAATATATATATATATGTATATATATATATATATATATATATATATATATAAAATTAGAATATATATTCTATTATAATATATATTATTATGTATTATTATTTAGAATCTTTTTTTTAAAGTTCTCTCAAGTTTTAGGTAGAAAGCCGAGCCCCACATTGGGTGCCAAATGACATGGCAGCTTAGAGGCAGACAGAAATCCACGCAGATAGACAAGAAGAGAAAGGAGAGGCAGAGAGATGCCATTCTGTCATCCAGGGAGCAGCATGTAATGGCACACAGGTAAAGCCCCAAAACACATGGTGAAATATAGATTAATAGAAATGGGCTGAGTTTAGTTATAAGAGCTAGCTAGTAAGAAAATTGAACCATAGGCCGTGGCCATGCAATTTGTAATTGATATAGGCCTCTGTGTGTTTACTTGGGTCTGAGTGGCTGTAGGACTGGGCGGGACAATGGAAAACTTCCAGCTACAGTGCACATACTAATACACATATGTGCGCACATGCGCACGTGCACACCACACACACACACACATACACACACACACACACACACACACACACACACACAGAGCATGACTCTGAATTTTGAAATTGAAGTGTAAAACAATGTAAATGTAAAAGGTGTACTAGGAAAACCAAATTTTTAGATGTGCAAAACCACTCTAATTAAATATTTTAGGTACACAGCACCTATAATTTTCAAAAGAGTACTAAATAATATGTACCAATTGGTAAGAATTGTCTCATTAAAAGAAGTGAGGGAAGGAAATGTGTTAAAGATAGACAGACTCAAAACTTCAAAGTGACCAAGGAAGAGGGTATATAAGATATCTGTGTGTATATGCTGTGGTGATATATAGATTTCAAATTTTTACAACATAGTTTGTTTTAAAAGACTCTTCTTACATATGTACTGAAAGTCACTGCTCTTTATCAAATGCCAGTTGATCATCTAGTGAATATATTTATTTAATCTATATTTTTCACATTAATCATTTCACAAATAATACATTATGGGGGCTGTTGTAGCATAGTCTTTTGGTTAGGTAATGACAATTCAATGATATTATTTTTTAATTTTTATTTGAGTATTTTGTAGATAGATGTACTTTGTTTACCTCCTTTTCACTCCCCACTTCCACTTTCAATTCCTCCCTTGACACCTCTCAAATTCATGACCTTTTCTTCTATGTTTATAATATAGTCACTTCTATATTATATAATATAAATCCTATTTAGTCCACTAATTAGCATTGACCTTGCTTATATGTATTTAGGGTTGACTTAGGGTTTGAGTCTCATTCCTGAAAAAGATGGTTCTCCATTGACTGCCATACTTCATATAGGAGTGAAACCTTGTTAAAATTTCCTCCATTCATGTTGATATGTCTACTGTTGTAGTCTTTGTGGGTCTTGTGCTGGCATCCATGTTGTCTAGAGTACAAGGGGAAAATATCCCTATCCTATCTGGAAGAAACTTTAAAAATCTTTCTGAACTATCCAGGCCCCCTGGCAGTGGGACTGGAACCTGTCCTTGGTGCATGAGCTGGCTTTTTGGAACCTAGGGCCTATGCTGAGACACTTTGCTCAGCCTTGGTGCAGGGAGGAGGGAGGGGACTGGACCTGCCTCAACTGAATCTACCAGGCTGGGCTGACTCCCCAGGGGAGACTTTGCCTTGGGAGGAGGTGGGAATGGGAGTTGGGGTGGGAGGAAGGCTGAGGAGTGGGAGGAGGGAGAACAGGGGAATCCATGGCTGATACATAAAATTAAATTCATTATAAAATAAAAACATTTATAAAAAAAAAAGGAAAAAATCTTTCTGGACTCTCTTCCATGATGATCCTTGACCCTCAAGTATAGGTTTTGTGTTACTATGTCTTATTTGGGTCTAGGCACTGCATAGTCACCTTTTCTTTGCATTTAGACAAGCTGGAGAATCTCCCTTATGGTCTTCATTTACTGCAAAAAGAATAGGCAAATATACAAGTAGAATGATGAATATTTAGGAGGCAGTGGGGTTTACACTACAGAGAACAGAGCCACTTTGAAAAGTATGTTCTGGGTTATAGCCAATCAATTTTTAAAATAGAAAAAAATTCCTTGAAGTTGACATAAATACAAATAAGAAACAGTTAGATAAAATTAGAACCATTCATCTCCTCTCATGTCAGTTTTCACCTCACAAATTCTGTCATGTATTATAGTGTTTGTGTTTCCAACACTAAAGTAAGGACCAAGACACTAACCTTATTCTTTTATTATAAAGAGAATTTTAAAATGCATAAATATATTCTACATGTTTAAAATCCAAAAAGGGAATATTCAAATGGACAGGGATGGTGACATAGAGCTATAGTCACTATACACAGGAAGCTGAGGCAGGAGACAGTAAGACTCATGCCAGTCTAGGTTACAGAGTAAAGACCTATCTGGAAAAATATTTCATGCTATGGTTGTTATTTTTGTGTTTTGTGGGACTCCTAATAGTGAGAGTGAGGATATCTCTGAGTCTTTTGCCTGCTCTTGGGACCCTTTTTCTCCTCCTGCATTGCCTCTCCCAGCCATGATATGAGAGTTTGGGCCTAGTCTTATTGTATCTTGTTATGCTATGGTCAGTTTATATCCCTGGGAGGCCTCCTCTTATCTGAAAGTAAATGGAGGAGGAGTGAATCTTGGGAAGAGGAGAGGTAGTGGAGGGACTGGGAGGAATGGAGGGAGGGAAAACTGTGGTTGGGATGTACTGTATGAGAAAAATTAAAAAAATAGAAATAAATGAAGTAATATGTAAACAATAAAAAGATAAAAGTAAAATAAAAAAGATTTAAAAATAAACAAAAGAAAGAATAGTCTCAAATTTGTCTCCCAGGTACGCAAAATATGATGTTTGGAATGAAAAATGTGCTGACTCTAAAAGCACAGGCTTCCAGTTTAATAATGAGGCAAATGGAAATTGTAATTTACTTCCAGATAAGACAGAGCTTTAAAAGATGTCTCCCTGTGATGGGTTGAAGGAGAAGAGCTGGAATAAGAAAGAATATACTCTATTCTAGAGAGAGAGAGAGCATCAGAAAAAAACAATGTTTAAAAAAAAAACAGCTGAAAGGTTATGGAAATGTAAATGACACAGCAAAAGAAGTAAGTCATTCCAGACATGCTCTGATCATATAGACCCTAGACGGGAGATGTTGGAGAACACAGTGTTCATGGTACTCCTCAAAACTTTCTAATGCATACTGAATATGGAAACTTCAGAAACTGACAATGAAGAATGTCATGAGAGCCAGGAACATGTCTGTAACACCAGCACTCAGAAATCTGAGTTCAACCACAACCTGACTATCTAAAAGAGACCCCTAAACCAACCAACCAATCAAACAAACAGCAGAAAGCCTGATGAAAATCCACCAAAGTGAGTTAAATGTGCTATTCTACCTGTGATCCTGAAACAGATAAGAAATATGAGATAAAAACAAAAAAATTCCCAATTTTTGTGAAAATGTATGCTTGCATGTATGCCAACAATCCAGCACTGGGGAGGAAGGGAGACCTTAAGTTCAGATCAGAATGAGCAACAGAGAATGTTCTTATCAAAACTAACTAAATGAATAAATAAACAAATAAATAAATAGATAAGAAACACAAATAACTCTAAATGGTGTATATACTTTAATAACAATATATTAATATTGCTTCATTAATTATCACAAGTGTGTATAAACTAATATGTGATAATAGCAGGAGAAATGTATGTATATCGTCTACTATCTTCAACACTTTTCTATGTACCTAAATCAATTCTAATAAACACCATGTTGAAAAATTAATAGGAAGCTAAATGGGATTAGCAGATTAAGCCTAAGAATAAATTTTAAGTAAACTTGAAAAATCAATAAAATATTCAAAATTAAATGCAAAAAAATGACTGGAAAATAGTAGAGCTTCAGTGATAAATTAGTCATCTTCAGTAAACCTACTGAATGTTTATTTAGCACCCAGAGAGGACAAAGTAGAACGAAAAAGCCCCTAAAACCTATAGCTGAAGACACTTAGCTAAAAATTAAAAAGTTAGATACCTAACTACACTATGAGACCCTGGACTCTTTTTGCTGTTATTGTTTTGTTTGTTTGGATTTTTGTTTGGTGTTTTGTTGCTGTTAGTTTTGACTTTTAGAGATGGGTTTCTCTGTGTAGCCCTGGCTATCCTGAAACTCACTCTATAGACCAGGCTGGTCTTGAACTCACAGAGATCTACCTGCCTCTGCCTCCTGAGTGCTGGAATTAAAGGCATGCACCACCACCACCTGGCAGCCATAGACTCTTAATAGTATTTGAGTCTAAAAATGCAGTTAACTCTACTGAATAAAATGTTCTGCAATGCTTTCTTTGAGAGAATGCCAATTGTCATTACATATTTTTAAATTATTCACTGACCTGCTAGCTTATGTTGCATAAACTTTTAAAGATTATATTACATTTTATAGAAAAAAATCAGAGAATAAGATATATTCAGTATACAGCATATTAAGAAAAGTATTTAAGTTTGGGGACAAGGAGATGGCTTAGTTTGCCAAAGTGCTTGCCACCTGAGCCTAATGACCTAGGTTGTATCTTCATAACCCACACAAAACTGGATTTAGTATTCAAGCATCTGTAATCCCAGTGCACCTGTGGGAGGTGGAGACAGGAGAATTCCTAGAAGCTCACATCCCATCTATCCTGGCTTACCACACATTGAAGGTAGCCTGCTTTGAACAACTTGGAAAATGATAGTAACACCTAATGGTGGACTTGCAGTCTTCAAACACAGCTACAGATTTTAAATATCTATAAAATGCATCCAAATTTTAAAATACCCCAGAAAATAAAAGTCATTTTTATTTTTACTAAATATGACCTCAAATAAAATATATTTAAAGTTACTAATGAAAATATATAATTGTTCTGAAACATAATTCATCAGTCCATGTACTTAATTGTTAATGACTATATCCTAATTTCGCTTACAGTCTACATTAATAAGGAATCATGTATGCAAATAATGAGTTTTTATTATTTTATTTGTAATTGAAAAATAAAATTCTACATATTTTGTTTATGAGTAACAATGCTACTGTGTAGATATCTACTGTGTTGGGATTAAATTGAATAAAATATGCATCATCTGACATAATTGCAACTTCTTTTCAATGAAATTATCCATATGAATATTATAAAAACGAGTCTACCAAAATACACATATAATTAAAAGTGAAGTAACATTGACAAAAAAAGCAATACCAAATAAATTACAGTCTTCCAATTTCTTACAGAACTATTGTTTCTAATTAAAATCTGTCTTTCCTCTGAAACTTAATCAATGATTTCTTTAATGCCACCTTAACATCTTTGTTCCTCAAACTATAAATCAGGGGGTTGAGCATGGGCCCAACATTAGTGTAGAAAACTGAAGATATTTTTCCTTGTTCCATAGATCCAGAAGAATATTTAAGATACATGAATGCAGCTGATCCGAAGAAGAGAGAAATCGCCATGATGTGAGAGCTACAGGTACTGAAGGCTTTTGATCTTCCTTGTGTGGATTTGATATTGAGAATGTTGGCAAGGATGAAAACATAGGAAATGAGGATGGTAAAGCTGGGCACTGTGATGTTAATACCCACAACTATGAGAACTACAACCTCATTGACATAGGTGCTGGTGCAAGAAAGTTGGAGGAGGGGCAGGATGTCACACAAGTAATGGTTGATGACATTGGCATTGCAGAAGGTCAGTCTGAGCATGCAGCCTGTGTGGGCAGAGGCTCCAGCAAACCCCATCCCATAAGCAGCAATAGATATCACAGAACAGACCTGAGGGGACATGGTGACCTTATACAGCAGTGGATTACAGATGGCCACATAACGATCATAAGCCATTGAGGTCAACATGTAGCATTCAGAGATGACAAAAAAGAGAAAGAGAAACAGCTGAGTCATGCAGCCTACATATGAGATGGCATTCTTCTCGGACACAAAGTTCATCAGCATTTTGGGACTGAAGACAGAAGAGTAGCAGAGATCAATGAAGGAAAGGTTGAAGAGGAAATAGTACATGGGAGTGTGCAGGTGAGGATTGAGGCTAATCAGAGTGACCAGGCCAAAGTTTCCCACCACTGTGACAATGTAGATCATTAGAAACAGGTAAAAGAGGGGCAGCTGGAGTTCTGGACGATCTGTCAAACCAGCAAGGACAAATTCAGTCACAATGGAACCGTTTTTAGCTAGCATAATTGTCATTGAAAATCTAGGAGAGAAGAAAATTTTATTCATGGACAAACCAGCTCTGTTTCTAAGCTTTTAATCTCAGCAGAATTTGGCACAATTGATGAAAGTTCCCCTTTTTCATATGAATATATTATCACACTCTCCAATTATAACAAATTTGAGTCACTCTTGTGTGTTTTATCTTCATAACCTGAATACCACAATAATATTCTTCTATCCCTGCCTTAGCATATGGGGATATAATGACTGACCTGCATGCCTAGCCATTGATAAACTTAGGTGGTGGGATATGTTGTACAAAATGTACACTCTTTCATCTGGTCCTACAATTCTCATTCCTTAGTTCCATTAGACACTCTAGTTCTTCTGTGATGACCAAAAGAATTCCTGTAGGGCATCAACCACACAGATACTCCTTATAAAAGGACACTCCTCATAGTTGGTAAGGTTTCCATAGAGCTTACTTCAAGGCTCTATGAAGCTAGCAATTGAAAGTAGGTATGAAGAATATCCACGGTAGATTAATATTTACCACTAATTATCTTCTTCCATATTCCTTCACATTTTCTTCTACTCTATCCTAGTTTCACAGAGGATGGAAAAAGGTTTTGATTTCAAACCTCTACAAACTCAACAAAGAAAAAATAGTAATTTATATGGATGTGGGTTTCATTAGTGATAAAGATTTTTAATGCCCAAACTGTATTCTTATGATATATAAACTATGTATGTACATGGTACATTAGTGTTTTGTATAAAATAGAATAAATACCCCCCCACACACACACACACACAAAGATAGCTTTGGATTTCCTGTGTTACCCAGACCTATTATGGCTGTTTTATATCAGACTGAAGAGGAAGCCAACACAACAAAGAAGAACAGGCAGGCTGACAGTAGAGCCTGAGCTTTGTAATACCGATTTTTTGTTGTTGTTGTTGTTGTTGTTGTAGTTATTCAGTGGAATAATTTTTCTCCTTTTTACCCACAAGAAGAATTAGAGACATGAACAAAGAATGAATGAACTCACCCTTTCTCATTTCTGAACAGTCCTCTATATATATCATGCCACCACTATCCAGGAGGTAGAACTGGCATCAAATATGACAGAAGTGGCCAGATGTCATCACAAAATCCTGCATAACAGAAGTGTCATAGCACAGGTCTCACAATCTGGATGTTACAGGAGTTACTCTGAGATGGGAAAAACACTTTCAACTGGTCATTTTCCCAAACATAGTAAAGGAAAGCCACTATGTCACTCCAGAGCCACTATATCAATAGAGAACATGGCCTGCTTATAATTTTTGTGACCTGATTAGAAATCCAGGAACTGTTATCCCCTAAGGAACACTCCACGGTAATGAACTAGGAATGGAAAAAACACGTCTGTGTTTAAATCCCAGTTTGTCATAGTAGGCATAAACTTTTCACCAGGGGTTATCTAGTCCACTGGGCATAGATTTAAAAAGATGTAAATACAATTTACATCATTAAAAATTTCACTAATCATCAATCTATGGGATAAATTAGTTGTAGTAGAAATCTGAATATAGTTAAAGTAAATTTTATTTGTTATGCTCATTTTTAGTAATTTTATTATATATGAATTATACAAAGTAAGGGTTGCATTTAATAAACTTTGAACATATTCTCCTCATACTAATCTTTTTATTTCCCATCTTTCCACTCCTTTTTCTCTTTTTCTTCACGTCAATATCCTTTTGTATTTCTCTATAGCTCTCACATACAAAAGAAAACATGCAACACCTGTATTGTATGATTAGCTTATTGTGTTTAGCACAATGATCCCCAGTTCCATCCATGTTCAAACAAATGTAATAATTGCAATACTGTTTATGACTTAAGTAATATACCCATATTGTGTACAATGTTTCAAGGTCTTTATATATGCATCAATTGATGGGCACCTCAGTGTCCATCTGATGATGTTTATGTCATTACAAGAGGCGTATTTAAGTAGGTGGGAAAAAAACTCTCCATAACACACACACACACACACACACACACACACACACACACACACACACACACACACACACGTTCACACAGGGGCTTACACACAAGTGAATAAGATAGTCTTTGCATTAAACTAAAAAATGTTCTCAGAAGGGAGAAAGAATATTTTTGATAACTGGATAAGCTATGCCACAGGTGTGTGGGATGTCATGCAACCATATTAGGAAGATTCAACAGGAAGAGAGAAAAGAACCACTTGGGAAGCCATCCAGGGTGGCTGGGCAGTAGTGCCTTGACTCCTTGGGCTGATATAAGATAAGAAAGTCAATAAAGGCCCTTAAAATTATTAAATAATAACTCATAAATGTTTTTAAAATGATACACAAATTCTTTTCACCTAGCTTCTTCCCATGGTGACATTACCAGTGTAAAATAACAAAAGCAAAAAACTGACATTGGTGCAATTATGTTAACTAGACCACAAATGCTATTTAGCTTTCAGGAACTGTGTGTGTGTGTGTGTGTGTGTGTGTGTGTGTGTGTGTGTGTGTGTCTGCGTGCGTGCGTGCGTGCGTGCGCGCACTTGCATTCAAGGGTCTATGCATACATACATTTGTGAAATTTAATCCTACATATATATTCCAACAAAGCTCATTAGGATACAAAATTATTCTACCAATATAAAACAATAACCACATATAAAGTATATAACCTCAGTGCTCACATCATCATCTTATTCTCTGACAACTAATGATCTTATCATCATCTCTACAATATGATTAACTTGAGGATAATCAATAGACTTGTACAATATGTGACCTCTGGAAATGCTCTCACAGTTTTGTGGTTTTTTGTTTTTAATTTTTGAATGGTTGTTTTGTTTTGTTTTTTTCACTATACATAATGCCTTTCAGCTATCTCTAAGCTGTGGCATTTGTCAACAACTTACTGCTTTAATTGATGAAAAAAATAGTCTGTTTATGATAATCCAAGTTTTCCATTCTTGTGTGACAAACATAAGAGTACTTGGTCCTTGTTTTGTCCCAAGGCCTTGTATGGGGGTAATAGTGCCATACAGGGACTGGAGTATCATGGTTGAGTCTATTGTCATTAGCATTTTCAAGTCAAGTGTCTCAAATTCCTCACGTTAAAAGAATAGGCAGAATGTATCCCAGTCCCTATACTGGAAACTTCATTTGGTGACAAGAGATGGCAAGTTGGAACTTCATCTCCACCATCATTTGGAGATGACATTAGGATTCTCTTCACATATTTTAGGAAGTTTCCACTGCACTAGGTTTCCACACAACCTCTCAAATGCTCCTCAACTCTAGTTGTCTCTCCCTGCATTAGCTTCTCCTACCCACTGTTCCTGATGTTCCAGCCCTCCTGTCCCCAGTCTACCTATAAAATATATTCTATTTTCCCTCCCATGGAGATCTATGTGGTATCCCCCCAGTTTTTTTTTATTGTATACCTACCTTCTCTGAGTCTACATATTGTAGCTTGGTTATCATTTATTTGAAGACTAATATCCACATACAAGTGAATGCATACCATATTTGTCTTTCTGGGTCTACGTTTTCTCACCCAGGGTGAATTTTTAAAGTTCCATCCATTCACCTGAAAATATCATGATGTCACTTTTTAAACAGCTGAGTAATATCCCATTGTGTAAATGTGCCACATTTTATTTAGCCATTCTTCTGTTGAGGATGTCTAGGTTGTTTCCAATTTCTGGTTACAATGAATAGAGAAGCAGTGAACATATTTGAGCAAGTATCATTGTGACAGGATACTTTGGGTATATGCCCAAGTGTGATATAGCCAGGTCTTGAGGTAGATTGATTCCTAACTTTGTGAGAAACCACCGTACTGAATTCTGTAGTGACTGTACAAGCTTGCACTCCCACCAGCAATGAATGAGTGTTCCATTTATTCCATATTCTTGCCCACATGAGCTGTCACTGGTATTGCTCTTGTCATTTTAATAGGTATAAGATAAAATCTCAAAGTGGTTTTGATTTGCAATTTCCTAATGGCTAAGGATGTTGAACATTTCTTTGTTTCTCAGCCATTTGAGTTTACTGTATTGAGAATTCTCTATTTAGATCTGTACCCCATTTTTTAATTAGAATATTTGGCACTTTGATTTAGAGGTTCTTCAGCCCTCTGTCAAGTACAAGGTTGATAAAAATATTTTCCCATCCTGTGAGCTTCTGCTTTGTCTGAGAGATGTTGTCTGTACCTCATCTTTAAATTGGAGTATTTGGCATTTTGATATCTAGTTTCTTGAGTTCTTTATATATTTTGGATATAAGCCCTCTGTCAAGTGTAGGGTTGATAAAAGTATTTTCCCATCCTGTGAGCTGCTGCTCGGTCTAAGAGATGTTGTTCTTTGCCTTACAGATCTTTTTAGTTTCATGAGATTCCATTAATTAATTACTGATCTTATTGCCCGCTCCAATGGTGTTCTGTTCAGAGAGGTTTCTCCTGGGAAAAAGTACTGGGATTGGGTTATATCAAATTGAGTTATTGCTCAATGTGGTCCTATGGATATCCACAAACAACCCAGGCTCTTGTCAAAACAATAGGTTTCTCTCCACAACTATCAACAATGCCCCATTACTGAAGATAAAACCCAAACAACTCATTGTATATGGAGTGGCCAAGCTATTGCCTATATAGAACATTCACCCCTATGTTCTACTGTTTTGGGTACTAGAGGTACTTTGAAGTCTACTAAAAGAGAAACATACACCAACACTGCCATGAAACCTTTGATCTACAATGCAGTCCTGCCTGCAAAATATGCTAAAGCAGCATTGGCCCAAAGCTTGTGGAAGTAACCAACCATTGTCTGATTTTTACTTAAGGCCCATTCCCTAAGATGGAACCCATACCCAACACTGCTTGCTGATCAAGAACCAGAGACCTAGGGGAAAATCAAATACTATTGGGAAAAAAGCAGCAAAAAGAGACAAATGACTTCTAATGGTATTCTTTTATACTCATAGATCAGTGCCTTATTCAGCCATTATTCCTCTTGTAACAGATAGGAAAAAATAGACCCACAGCTAGATATTACACAAAGAAAGTAAGAGACCTTGGAACGTTCAGTCCTAAATGGGATGTCTCCATCAAATCCCTTCCCTCAAGCTTAGGGAACCTAGTGGATGAGGAGGCAGAAAGAATGTAAAAGCCATAGGAGATGGAGGACACCAGGAGAACAAGGCCCTCTAAATTAACTGAGCAAAGCTTATATAAACTTATAGAGACTGAAGTATCAAGCACAGGGTCTACCTGCATATTATGACTTTCAATTTATCGTTTTCATTGCATTCCTGAATGCATAAACAAGGGAAGGAGTCTTTGAGTCTTGTGACTTTTCTTGAGGACTTTTCATTCTATTGATTTGCCTTGTCTAACTTCGTGTAAAGTTTTTTTTGTTTTTTTTTTATTGCATTTTGTTTTGTTGTTATCTTTTAGAAGTCTGTTCTTTTCTAATGGGGGACAGAAAGAGAGTAGATCCAGATGGGAAGGGAGGTGGGGAGAACCTGGGAGGAACAGCGGGAGGGAAAATTGTAAACAGGATATATTGTATGAGAAAATAATCTATTTTCAATAAAGGAAAACACAGTGGAAAGGGGAATACATTAAATTTCTAGCTTTTATAATCTATCAAGCACAAGTGAGCTAAAAGATGTTCCACATTTATTGTTTGTTAAAAAATAATTATTAGTTATAATCAAATCAGACAGGAATAGGGACTTGAGAATAAAAATAACCATGAACATGGGAATATATATCGTTTTCAACATAAGGAACCTCCAATTAAGAATATCTCTTATATAAGCCTGTGTGTACACATATACATATATAGTATCCCATTTGTGCTGACAATGCTCTCCCTAAGAGTCAGAGACTAACAAAATGCCAGTATTCAGCATGAAAAAAACCCATTTTGATTTGTTGGTAAAGGGAGTCCAATAGACTCCAAGAGCTATATAGGATATTGCTATTGTCCTTGGTTGCCTCCAAGAAGTTGAGATTAAATCACCATTGCTGAAGACACCATACAGTACAGACACAACACTTAGAAGAAGAGGTTAGGATTTGACCAGTAAGCCTACCCCTAAGGACTAGCTTTCATAGTACTACAAGGTGCTATTTGAATTGCCAAGGAAGAGAAATAAGCAATAATCCTAGACAACAATGTCACTTATAACCACAGCAATGGTTAACACAGCAAGATACTCCTAAAGGTAAAAAATGACACCTCATATCTAGGAGTATCTAAATGGACTTAATGTCAACTCAGTAGGAAGAAAATCATGCCTGATTCTGGAAATCCAGCCAATACCCAAAGCTAGTGAGGTCATGGCTATTAAAGGAGAACTTACTATGACCACTTTACTAAACCAGCATAAATCTTAACTGCATTCTAAGTATTTATCCTTGTACCCACAAATAGGCATAGCTTTTACCATTCATCAATGAAGCTTCCCTTTGCAACAAATGAAGATTATTACAGAAAACTGCAAGTGGTCAAAATGCAGAAAACAATTGATCTTTGGTTCCCTGTCCCAATTTATAAATCTACACTACAACTCCTGCACCTAAGACTCAGGGAACATCAGGAAAGAAAGACCAGTAAGATTATGAGCCAGAGAACCAGGAAATCTGTTGAGAGACTGTATCCCTAGAAATGACACACCCATGATAACTCCAACAATATTTGTGCCTAAATGGGACCTGAACAAAAAAAAACACCATGTAAATAGACATACTAATGTGGAAGGGGTGAAATCTCACTAGGCCCCACACTTAGACCAAGAAATGCTGACAGTGAAAGAATTAGTCATCGTCAGGGATAAACTCACTAACTGGTTATTGAATACCAAGTAATCTTCCCTGAAATCATACACACAAGCAACCATATGAGAGAGAGAGAGAGAGAGAGAGCGCACTTGTATGTAAAATCAAAAGAGGCCATGAATTTAAGAAAGAATTGAAAATTAGGGGGAAGATGGAAAAGGGGGGAAAGAGCGCAATAATGTAATTATATATATATATATATATATATATATTAATTTTTAAAAAAACTCTGCCTCTGCTGCAGCTTAGAAGATGCAGATGTTATACAAAAATGGGCCCAGTCATGGCAACAGCTAAGTTTCACAGACCATTGACTCAGTTGTGACCTGGTGGGACCACTAGTATCATGCAACATGTCTGCAGAAATGTTACTTTCAGTGACAGGAAAGAAGAGTCCATCACCCTGAGATCAAGGCTACAATTAGAACAAGCATGTTCTATCTGTGTGCTAAGAAGAATATTTCAATTTTTCTGTACTTATTTCTTCTGAATTGAAACATTCCTTCCTCAAGAGAGGAGTGTCCTAAGACTCAGCGGAGATCACAGAACTTACAAGTCCCCTCCTAAGATGATATAAGTCATAAATAGTTTCTCAAAGAAGGGGGACTCTTTGGTAAGACTTGCCTGAAATTTGGATGGGAGCACTAGAGAAGCAGCTTTGGCGAATCACCATTCATGTTGGGTAGGTTTACAGTGACAAGGCTGCCTTTAGTTTTCCCATGTTCTTTAAGTGACCCAAATGAATCTATTGCTTCAGCAAGTTGTACTTGCGTGGAATCCTTTCATTTATCTCTTTTGGATGAACCCTTTAGGATCAGTAGATGTTGAGCCATGTAAACAAAAAACGTCATGTGGCTGAACTATACTGAAGCACATCTACCATGAATTCATTCAAGGTAGTAGTAGGGGTTTCTTAGCCTGCCTTCCTCCACCACAGGGGCAGTGCCTAATGTGAGCACCTGCTCTGCCACCTAGAAGAACAGATTCTACCAGCAACCTCACTGTGTTTTATCCCCTCTGTCTTTGACTGCTGTCCAGCTATAGAAGGACCCTGCTTCAGCTGTTATACTGAAGCAAGAAGTGCCATGTTATTTCATTCTTATTCCTGACAAAGCCATGATTTGCTTGTAAGAGAGACCAGCTAAGTTTTGACCTCACCAGAGCCCTTTCTAGGCTGCCATCTGCCAGGGTAATGAGCTTAAATTCCAACTATGTCATCGTATCCAACTGATCTAGGGTTAATTTCTTCATTGGAGATGCATGTGATAGTTTTGAAATTCTGTGCTGATGTCTATTCATGAAAGAGAAGGGGTGAGAACTGCAGAAAGAAGTATCCCAGATTTATCCACAGAGAAGTTGATGTTGAGGGCACATCAAGTGAAGAATTCAGTAGCATTTAAATTCATTTGAGTGACATATTGAAGTAGATGGTAAAACAGACACCATTCCATGAGCAGCAATACACTAAACTTCTGAGAGTTTTCACTTCATGGTTTCTTTGCCAGTTCAATCCAGAGATATGGCCATTTATGTTGACAGTGCCTATTCTTTGTCATTCAAAGTTATTAAGCTTTTACCCCAAAATGACTTAATATGATTTTAATAAGTTAATACCAGGTTTGACTTACTATGTTAATTTTTTAAAACTATGTTTATACCTAATAATTTTAGTAATAAATATTATTAAATATGAATTTAATTTAAATATTAAATCATTTCATTTTCCTACATCAACAAAAGCAATTAAACTTTTAAATAAGCCCATTACTCTGAGGTGATGGCTCAATGGATAAAGCACTTACCATGTAAGATGGAGGATTAGAGATCAAATCTGAGAATCCACATAATAATATCCACAGGTAGCTACCTCAATCTGCCTGTAATTGCCACACTCAGATGAGAGACAAGGAACCCTTGGAGCAGGCTGACTATCTACACTAGCTATATTGGTGAGCTTTGCAATCAATTGAAAGCTCCTAACTCAATGACTAAGTGGATAGTGATGGAGAAAAACTCCTGATAACAACCACATGCACATGCACACTGTATATGCACACATTCATATGAACACCACACACATATGAAGATGGAATAAATAAATAAATAAAAATGCCTATTTGATTTATAAAACTGAGCCAGGCTATGTTCTGACTTGTTCTCCTCCAGTCTAAGCTGCTGTCTACAGAAAAATACTCAGTGATGCTTTGCATCTTGAACTTATGACTCAACACTTAATCTTTATCTAAGTACACTTACTTTAGGTTTGCGTTTCACACCAGACCCTGTATCCTTAAGAAACATTGCATGTCTACTAAAATACATATATATGAGTAGATTTCAAACCATTTTTCACAAGTTTGATTATTCATGTGCAGCAAAGAATATAGCAAAAAACAAAAATATAGAATATCCGTGAAAAGTCAACTTTAAGCAAACTTGATAATTATACAAACATAAATATTAATGCTTAATTCTAGTACCAATAATTTTATTCAGATTGATTGAAAGATTTAACTGGAATAAGAATTTTCAGCCTATATATCCAAACAAATATTTTAGAACTTTTCAAGTATCATGATCTACATAAATAAAAGAATCACACCTTAAAGATCCAAGGAAGACATAACCACTGTTTTTTATACAATTGCCTCAAGCAGAAACACTCCTGGTGGAAAGGGTAAGGCTCCTGATATTCAGTACACACACAATATTCACAAAGCACTGCCTCAAGAATATGTTACCAGTAAACAGTTCCTGAAAAAACAAAAGCCTCTGTGTAGAACTGAGTGTTTATCAATGATGAGACTTGAGTGAGTCATTAACCATAATGGCTAGGGCTTATCAGTGATGCAGCTACACCTGAGTCTCCCATAATCCTGTCAGACCCTGTGAGCAACCCGAACCTACTCATAGTTTCACCAGAATTGACTTGTGTTCAATCATTTCTTTGGTCTGTTGTTGGTATCCTAAGTAGAATAGTTGGAAGTTTATCCTTGTGTCCTCAGAAAAAGTCAAAAGATGTAGATGGAGGACTCTCTGTTCTGAACTGTTTTGGGTCCTGTGGATGCACACACACACACACACACACACACACACACACACACACACATAAATGCTGTACAATACAATTAACTATTTTTTCTGTGCTCTGCCTAAGTCATTTCTCTCTACAAATGAATATGTGACATATAACAGGCTCCTGAAATATATATTTAACAAAGTGAACATGACTCATCCGAAAAGCTTACTAAAGCTTCTCAGTCTCAACATCCTAAAAAAATGATCACCAATCATAAAAAGATGAAAATATTTATTACTTTGTCTCCCATACCTGCACTGCTTTAATGTAAGGTTTCTGTAGGAATTTGTGTATTTTATAGTTGGATCTCAAATCTTTGCATTATGGCATCATGGCTGAGTCTATTTTCTGAGAGAATTCCAACATCTGAAATCACTATGAAACAACTCTCTAGAAAGTCTTTTTTTTTCCACAATTACCTACCCTTGCATTTCTTCATCAAATCCACAATGGGTGTGAATCTAGTGTCTGATTCATATACTGTGTGGACTTAAAAAGTCATATAAAGCCGGGCGGTGGTGGCTCACGCCTTTAATCCCAGCACTCTGGAGGCAGAGGCAGGCGGATCTCTGTGAGTTCGAGGCCAGCCTGGGCTACCAAGTGAGTCCCAGAAAAGGCGCAAAGCTACACAGAGAAACCCTGTCTCGAAAAACCAAAAAAAAAAAAAAAAAAAAAAAAAGTCATATAAACTATTTCCTTATCCAGATAATAGATACATATAAAAATAACAGTATTGATTTATACATTATTTTTGTCCCTGAGAGTCAAACTCAAACAAAACCAGGAGTGCACTTTATCCCTAAACCTTAAATCCAGCTGTGGTTTTGTTTTTATAGGAAGCAGATTGATTTTACAAAACTGCATCCATCATATATATACAATAGAAGGAAAAAATAGTCCTATGTTCTGTATGTTCTGTATCCAGGAATGTGAATATGTCACTTTAAAAAAATCATAAATCAATCCATGTACCATAGAAAGACAGTAACAATTTCAGTTCTATTCAAAACTTAATATTAGATTGTCTATGTATTGTGGGGGTTGACTAGAGGGATGAGGCTGATTATATCCTCAGAGACTTCTAAGAATCAAATGCTATTTAAAAATAGTACAGAATTTCATTATAGATATGAGACTAGAAGTCTGACATAAGAAAACCTCTCTGAAGGACCTCAGAAAATCTTGAAATTTGACAACTATGTTATATCTACATCTTTGTCCTTCCTTATCTCATCTAAATTTAGTTAATGAAACTCCCTGTTGTCTCAGGAAGCAAACATGCAAAGAAAACCAAAATTGTCTCAGAAATGGAAGAAAGAAAGAAGTAGAACATAAAAAATACACTTAATGAATTTCCTTGAAGAGAAGGCAAACAACAAAAAGCCATAGGTATTATTATCTTTAGGAACAGAAAGACAAAAGAACAGAATCTTGATCTGATACAGGCAATGACCAACATCTTGGAGCCATAGTAAAGTTGAAAACAACTCAAATGGAAAAAAATAAGACACCAGAGTAACATCTCATAGCGGCAGGATGAGGGATTACAGTAGAAATCTCCAGACTCTAGAGAGATGAGAAGAAAACAGGAGAAATGTAATGAGAAAGACAAAGAAGAGAGAGGGACATATCAAAGCAGTGGGGCAGGGATAAGGAACCATCACTGTTCATTCAGCTGTGATTCTCTTCATGGTTTTCTTCACAGCAAGTTTGACATCTTTGTTCCGGAGACTGTAAATGAGAGGATTCAGCATGGGGACCACAAGAGTGTAAAACACCGAGAAAAATTTTCCCTGGCCCACAGTCTCAGCAGATGAAGGCTTGACATAAGCAAGCAGCCCAGATCCATAGAAGAGACTAACTGTTACAATGTGAGACCCACAGGTGCCCAAGGCTTTGGACCAACCTTTACCTGATGACATATGAATGATATTAAAAAGGATCATAGCATATGAGACTAAGATAATGAGACTAGATAAAATGATAATTGTTCCAACAACAGCAGAACTCACAAGCTCATTGACATAGGTGCTGCTGCAGGAGAGCTGGAGGAGAGGGAAGATGTCACACATGTAGTGGTTGATGATGTTAGAATCACAAAAGCTGAGCCTGATCATAAACCCTGTGTGAACCATGGCCCCCGCAAAACCCATCAAGTAAGAACCAAACATCAGCAGACCACAGATCTTAGGGGACATGACAGTTGTGTACTGGAGGGGCTGACAGATGGCCACATAGCGATCATAGGCCATGGCTGTCAGCACATAACACTCCGAATTGACAAAAAAGCAGAAGAAAAACAGCTGAGTCATGCATCCTGTAAAGGAGATGGTGTTCTTCTCCAAAACAAAACTCATCAGCATTTTGGGAGTACAAACAAATGAATAACAGAAATCAATACAGGACAGATTGAAGATGAAAAAGTACATGGGAGTGTGAAGGTGTGAGTTTAGGCAAATGAGATTCACTAAGCTCAGATTTCCCAGAACAGTGGCTGTGTAGTTTAACAAGAAGAAAGCAAACAGTGGCAGCTGGAGCTCTGGTTGAACTGTTAATCCCATAAGAATGAACTCAGTCACTGAAGAGTTACTTTCTCTAGCCATTTGCTTCATTGGTTGCATCTGTAATAATGGGAGTAGAAAATGACATTAACAAGTAATCCATTTTTTGATTCCAGAGGCACAACTGGAGTTACTGCTTAATAATTTGGGGGTTTAGTGAACACACAGCACTGACATACAATTGATCTTTTTTGTTCCTCAGAAAGTCCTGTTTCCTTTTCTCTCATCCATACCCACTTTATTTCCATATATCTACAGGAAATGCATATAGAACTTGAATGTCTCTGAACATTATTTCCCCTGGTTTTCCTAGACTCTACTAGGAACTAGGGCAGTAAAGAGCAAAGTGAAATAACCCATAGGGATTTGTCAAGGCAAAGATCATTTACTGCTCACCTTTGTTATCTGGAGCCTTCCCTGCTATCAGAACTCATGATGTCTTTCTCTTCACTGTCTTGAGAGGGTTGCAGTTAACAAGAATGAAGCAGGTTATAGTCATCAATGAGACATGCCTGTCCTAGTCTGGGAGTAGTATAGGGGGAAGTAACATAATTTTGAGAACTTCACCAGAAATTTATTTTCACATATAGAAAAGAAAATCATTATCTTCTATGTGTCTCTAAAAAAATGAGAATATTCATCCTAAAACCAAGAGATCTTAGAAAATTATTAGAAATCCAGGAAATTATTCTCTTTGTTATAGGACTTCTTCCCACATTGGATGAGCTCTAGAGGGTAGATGTAGCTGAGTTTATGTTTGTATTGAGTGTCATAACTAGTGTTGGATGCTTAGAGATAATATAATTTCCCAGCAGGAGTACCTGTTAATAAGGGCAGAGTTCTGACTGGTCCCCTTTCCCATTCTCCTCATTATACTTTGCACAACTCTGAAAGAGGAATGTCTAGGGACATGCCCACTTGCCATTTGGAACTTTCTTATGATCATAGTAACAACAATTAGACCAATGTGCAAATTGTAGAAAACTATTGTACAAGGAGGATTTCAAATCAATATAAATTTAAATCCAAATTTCCCAGTTTGTAACTACAAAACTGCAGATTTCTCTGACACTTGTTCATATATAATTATAAAATAGACTGATAAAAATGATTTGATTTAGTATCAGTATAGACTTCTTCCCTAGAATACATAAATCTGTGGTTCAATTTTAGTACTGCAAAACAATTACACAGTAATAGTGTTAAGTAAAAGAGCTATCTCATTTCATGATTCAATGAAATGTTTTACAAAATGTATTAGAACTCTACTGCATATATGAAAAGGGGCTGGTAAGTGTTAGCTGTCCTTTATTCCACATTTTTATTCAGACAAATTAACCTTCTCAGTTTGGGCACTATTGCCATATGAAGTAGATATCATCATGTGGTGCTATACTATGGAGTGGAGCAGAAACAATATCCTTGGACCCTACCCCCTTCACGTTAATATCTCCTCTCAAAGATCACATATAGCAATCTTCACCAAAAGTATTCTTGTAGCTATTTTAAAACAGTCTACTGGTACTACTTAGACTAAGAAAACTAGGTGCCAAAGCATGGTGCACCATTATGGTGAATACTCTGAAATTCAGAACTGCTGCTAATAGAGAATACATAAACTCAAATTTTACAAAAAATTACTAAGCTGTTTTCTCCTAGATAAATTTAAAATGTCAATTTAAAACAGTAAAATTAAAAATCAAAATGTTAACCCTTTGTGTATAGATAATTTGCATGGTTCCTGGTTCTATCCTGGTTTTACCTGTAGACCAATCAATTGATCATGGGCTATTTTTGTAGTTGAGATGATGAAGTTTTTACTCAACCTTAATTCACACTAAGAGATATTTTATATTTTCTACAAATTATATTATGACACACATTATTTGTGTATGTGACTTGTCAATGCACTTTTTTCTTGAGTACTTGGGATCGAACATCTGGACTTCACACATATGCAGAAAGTGTTCTTATCCACCAAACTACATTCCCAGTCCTGTTTTACTTATTTATATTAATTTTCTGGTGATTTTTGAATGTATAGAATAAGTTTCTTTTTTCTTTTTAAATATATCCCTACTATAGTTTCCCTTCCCTCAACTCCCCCCAGTTTCTTCCCACATCTCCTCCCCTCTGAATCTACTCCCTTTCTGTCTCTTATTAGAAAAGAACAGGCTTCTAAGAGATAACAACCAAACATAACAAAAGAAGATATAATAAGATACAAAAAAAGAAAAGAAAAAACTCACATTGAAGTTGAATAAGGCAAACCAACAAAAGAAAAGGAGCCTTCAGAATAGTCATGAAAAACAAAGACCCATTCTTTCATATTTTCAGGAGTCCCATAAAAATACTGAACTGACAGCTGGAATATGTACACAGAGGACCTTGTGCAGACCTGTGTTGGCCCTGTTCTTGCTGCTTCAGTCTCTGTGAGTTCTTTTGAGCTTTGTTCAATAGATTTAGAGGGCCTTCTTCTGTCATCCAGCATCCTTTCTGGCTCTTACGATCTTTCTGGCTCTGCTTCTGTGGAGCTCTAAGGGGAGAAATTTGATGGAGATATCCCTTTTAGAATTGTGTGTTCAAAGGTCTCACTCTCTGTGTAATGACTGGCTGTTGGTCTCTGTATTTGTTCCTATCTACTGAAGCAGGAAGCCTCTCTGTCTCATAAAATCCATTCTATTTCCCCCTCCCAAAGAGATCTATATGCCACCCTTCCCTTCCTCTATACATAACCTTTCTGGTTCAATAGATTGTAGTTTAGTTATAATTTATTCAATGCCTAATATCCAGATAAAAGCAAATGCATACCATATTTATCTTACTGGTAAAAATCAACTCAGTCAGAATGATTTTTTTTCTAGAACTAACCATTGGCCTGCAAATTTCATGGTGTCATTTTTTTAACAGCTGAGTAATAATCCATTGTGTAAATGTACCACATTTTCTTTATCCATTCTTCTGTTGAGGGACATCTAGGTTATTGGCAGTTTTTGGCTATTGTGAATAAAGCTACAAAGAACACTGCTGAGCAAGTGTCCCTGAGGTAGAACGAAGAGTCCCTTGGGTATATGCTAAAGAGTGGATCATGATGTAGATAGATTCCTGACTTTATGAGGAAACACCTTGTTGATTTCGGTAGTGACTTTACAAGTTTGAACTCCCACTAGCAACAGAAGAGTGTTCCCCTTATTCCACATCCTTACCAGCAAGCAGTCACTTGTGATATTGATCTTAGACATTCTGACAGGTGTAGGATGGAATCTCAAAGTAGTTTTGATTTACATTTCCCTAATGGCTAAGGATGCTGAATATTTCTTTAAATGCTCCTCAGTCATTTGTGTTCCCTCTACTGAGAATTCTTTTTAGATCTGTACTCCATTTTTAATTGAATTATTTGGGGTTTTTTTGGTATCTAGTTTCTTGAGTTCTTTATATATTTTGGATATTAGTCCTCTATGATGGCTATTCCTATCATCAACTGGACTATATCTGGAATGAACTTTAATCCAGAAACAGAGGGCACACAGACTTGAGTCAGGAAGACAACATGCCTTTGATCCAGCCCTTGAAGCAAGAAGGCACACTTTTTTAAATCTGGGCCACACCTTCTGTTGGAAGCCTATATAAGGACAATGGAAGAAGAAAGGGTGTGTTATTCACCTGCTTGCTCTCACCTCTGTCAGAACACTTATTTCTTCTTTGAGATCCCATCAGCAAACTGAGACACCCAGCCACATGGGACTAAACAGCTACTAGATTCTTGGACTTTCCATTCATAACTAGTCATTGTTGAACTGCAGCCTGTAAGTCATTCCAATAAATTCATATATACATATATATATATATATATGTGTGTGTGTGTGTGTGAGAGAGAGAGAGAGAGAGAGAGAGAGAGAGAGAGAGAGAGAGAGAGATTCATTCCATAAGTTCTGTGATTCTAGAGAACCCTGACTAATACATCCTCTATGTGATATGGAGTTTGTAAAAGGCTTTTCCCACTCTGTAGGTTTCCACTTTGTCCTAATGACTGTTTCCTTTGCCTTACAGAAGCTTTCCAGTGTCATGAGGTCCCATTTATTAATTGTTGATCTTAGTGCCTGTGCTATCAGCATTCTATTCAGAAAGTCTTCTCCTGTGTCAATGAGTTCAAAGCTATTCAACACTATTCTATCAAGTTCAGTGTATCTATTTTTAAGTTCTTTGATCCATTTGGAGTTCAATTTTGTGAATTATTGATTTATTTGTATTCTTCTATATGTAGGCATCTGGTTTGACCAGTACCATTTGTTGAAGATACTTTTTTCCAGTGGGTATTTCTGTTTTTTGTTTTTTTTAATCAAAACTCAGGTGTCCATATGTATGTGGATTTATGTCTGGGTCTTTAACTCTATTCTAATGATCAACATGTCTGTTTTTATGCCAATGAATGTGCTTTTTTGTTGTTTTTACTGTTAATCTTACCAATTCATGAGCATGGGTGACCTTTCCGTCTTCTGATATTTTCTTCAAGTTCTGTCTTCAATAACTTAATGTTTTTATCATTCACATCTTTCACTTGCTTGGTTAGAGTTAGCCCACAAGACTTCATATTATTTGAGGCTATTGTTAAAGGTGTCGTTTGCCTGATTTCTTTCTCAGTTTGTTTGTCATTTGTATATAAGACAGATACTGAGTTTTGTGAGTTAACTTTTGCATCCTGCTAGCTTTGTGAAAGTGTTTATCAGCTGTAGGAGTTCCAAGTGGAATTTTTAGGATCTTTTATGTATACTATCATATCATCTTCAAATATAGATACTTTGACTTCCTCCTTTAGAGTTTGTATCCCCTTGAGCTCCTTCATTGTCTTATTGCTCAAGCTAAATCTTCAAGTACTATATTGAATATGGAGAGAGGGGACAACCTTATCTTAGTCCTGATTTTAGTGGAATTGTTTTTGAGTTTCTCTCTATTTACATTAATGCTAGCAATGGGTTTGTTATTAACTGCTCTTATGTTTTTAAGTATATTCCTTGTATCTCTAATCTCTCTGGGACTTCTATCATCAAAGAGTGTTAGATTTTGCCAAAGGTCTTTTCTGTATCTGATGAAGTGATCATGTGGGGTTTTTTCAGTTTGTTTTATATGATCGATTACATTTATTAATTTTTGTATATTCAATCATCCCTGCATGTATGGGATGAAGTTTATTTGATTATAGTAGATGATCTTTTTGATGTATTCTTTGATTCCGTTTGCAAGTATTTTGTGTGGGTAAAGGCAGGAATAAGAGTGACTCTCTTAAAGTAGCCAAATGACTCATCATCTAATTAATAAACTTTAAACTCCATTTACCCTAATGATATCCCATTCCAAGTTGATATTAATCTTTTCTGGCTCTATGTTACTCCATTGCTCTTATTCAAATTAATTGCCTGTTCTGCATAGTTTCTGTTCATTATTTCCCTTAATAACTAATATCCTAGTATATACCATATTCAACAGGCATTAATAATATGAATGTATAATTGTTTTAACTATTACTGCACAATTTCATTATGGATTTATCCATTATTATTGCTGCTTCTAAAATTAACATTCTACTCTCAGGGATATGCTGGAGATCACAACATAAAGCCTAACCACACAGGCTGAGTTGTCTACTAAGCCATTCTCCCAGTGCACTGGGTGGGGTGATGACACAACAACCTTAACACAACAGGTTTCACTTGAACATTGAGTATTTAAAAGAATAAAGATGATTAAAAATCAAAGAAATAATATAGTCCTGGGTGAAAGAAAATATCCATTGCACAAGCAGAAGACAAAAAGTCAAGACAACATGATTCTTGTTGTGGTTTATATGTTAATTATCAATTATGGGCTTGTGTTTCAACACTTGGTCACCATAACTGGCAGTGTTGTTTTGGAATGTTGTAGAAACTTTAGAAAGTAGTGACTTTTTAGAGGAACTGAGTCCCTGTGAGCAGACCTTAAAGTTTTATATCTGGCTCAGTTTCCTGATTGCAGATGCTCTGTGACAAACCATCACACACTTCTGTCATCATGTCTACTCTACCATGGGCTGAATCCTCTTGAAGAGTAAGCTGAACTAAACTCTTCCTCTTGCAGATTGATTCTTGTTAGTATTTGGCCATTGAATAGGTGAGCTTCAGCTCCAGGGAGAGATGTCTGAAAAAGTACATTGTAGGGACTAGAGACATGGTGTAGTAATTAAGTGTTGCTCTTGAAGAGGACCCAAATTCAATTTCCAGTACCCATATAGTGGCTCACAAGTGTGTGTAACTCTGGTCCCAGGATATCTGACCAAGTTTTCTGAACACCATGGGCAACAGGCACAGTCAGGGTGCACAAACATATATCCAGGAAAATACCCATACACACAAAATGAAATATATATTAAAAATAAAACTATAAGAATAAATACAGCTTTACATCTAATATTCACTTATGAGTGAGTACATACCATGTTTGTCTTTCTGAGTCTGGGTTACCTCACTCAGGATGATATTTTCTAGTTCCATCCATTTGCCTGTAAACCTCATGATATCATTGTTTTTCTCTGCGGAGTAGTACTCCAATGTGTATATGTACCACACTTCATTTATCCATTCTTCAGTTGAAGGGCATCTAGGTTGTTTCCAGGTCCTGGCTATTACAAATAATGCTGCTATGAACATAGTTGAACATGTGTCCTTGTGGTATGATTGAGCATTCCTTGGGTATATGCCCAAGAGTGGTATAGCTTGTCTTGAGGGAGGTTGATTCCCAATTTTCTAAGAAAGTAGATACTAAATGTAAAGCAAAGGATAACCAGACTGTAACTCACAACTCCAGGGAGGCTACCTACTAAAGAGGACCTTAAGAAACATACAGGGATCACCCAGCGACAGAGAAATGGATGAGATCTACATGAACAAACTGGGGGTGAGGGGGGTTAATGGAAGGCAAGGGTCAGGGGAAAGAGAATTTAGGGGAATGGGAGGTCCCAGCTGGATCAGGAACAGAGTGAGAGAACAAGGAAAGAGACACCATGATAAATTATGACCCCATGGGAATAGGAAGAAGCAGAGTGCTAGAGAGGTCCCCAAAAATCCACAAAGATACCTCCACTATAGATTATTGGCAATGGTCAAGAGAGTGCCTGAGATGACCTACTATGGTGATTGGATGACCCTAATTGTCATGATAGAACTCTCATCCAGTGACTGTTGGAAGCAAATGCAGAGATCCATAGCCAAACCCCAGGTGGAGCTCCAGGAGTCCAACCAGCAAGAGAGAGGAGGGATTATATGAGCAAGAGATATGGAGACTATGATTGGAAAATGCACATAGACAAATAGCCAAACTAGTGGAAACACATGAACTATGAACCAATAGCTGAGGAGCCCCCATGGAACTAGATCAGGTCCTCTGGATAAGTGAGACAGTTGATAAGCTTAAACTGTTTAGGAGGCCCCCAGGCAGTGGGACTGGACCTGTCCTTGGTTCATGAGCTGCCTTTTTGGAACCTAGGGCCTATGCTGAGACACTTTGCTCAGCCTTGATGCAGGGAGGAGGGGACTGGACCTGCCTCAACTGAATCTAACAGGCTGGGCTAAATCCCCAGGGGAGACTTTGCCTTGGAGGAGATGGGAATGGGGGGTGGATTGGGGGGGAAGGCTGGGAGGAAGGAGGACAAGGGAATCCATGGCTGATATGCAAAATTAAATTAATTATAAAATAAAAATATTTATTAAAAAAAGAAAATAAAAATAAATCGTTCATGTATTAACAACAAAAAAACAATAAAAAACAGCAAGAGTAAAATGCTAGAGACCCACTCCAGCTGCGTTTGGAGCCCTGAGACAGAGGTGTGGAGTAGGCACCAAGAAGAGATTGTGACCACCAGTTTTCTTTTAAGCAAGTAGCCCCAAATAGCTCGAGTCAACTTTATTTATACAATTTTAAGTTTGCATAAACAGTTTTACAATCAGTTTCTATTTCTTGAGTTTCTAAGAACTGTTACAAAAATTGCTAACTTGTTTCCAGTCTCTTTCCCTCTCACTGCCCAGTTCTCTAGCATCAGAAGCATGAGCAGTCTTGCAATCTACAAAGAAGTTTTCTAACTAGGCAGGTCTGCAGGCTAAACAATGTGCCTCGTTGGCAGCACATACAGTTACAGCATCATGTATGGTGAGAGACAGTTTTGTCTCTTGTGGTTAATATTTATATCTGTATCATCTAGTAGGGTCTGGGTTCTCACCATCAACCTCACAGCCATCAAATGATGCCCACCATGTCCCTAATTGTTTATATAATTCTCTGCTCCAAACTTCTATAGATGGCCCAGGTCTAGTGACTGGGCTATCCAAGCTCTTATGATTAGAATCATTTTTCCCAGAATAGTTATGTAAATATGTAACATTAAACTCTATGACCTACTATGACTCAGTCAGGCCACCTGCAGGCTGTGCCATAAAGGCAACATCCTGTTTTCTTAAGAAGCCTGGATTCTTAGTCACACTTGAAACATCAAAAGCTTTAGTGGCTGAATCAGCTCCACTGTATATTTTGGGCAACAGTCCCTCATGCTCACTCACAGGAAAGTCATGGGGTATGGGGGAGTTTTTTCCTCAAAATTCCCAACTCATCCATGACTGACAAAGTTAAACTAAAGGCAGCCAGCAGTATGGCTAGCACAGTGAAAGTAAAGAGAGCACATAGTGCACATGCCCCCTCCTGGGTTCATGCACAGAATCATGCTGCAAACTTTCCACAGGTCCTTGGCAAGTGGTTCAGGATCTCCAGAGGTCTTGCAACAAGGAGCTTGTACGATTCTCAGGCATTGTTCCCCAAAGAAGTTGCATGGCTCCAGCTATTAATGGTTACCTAATGTTGAACCTTGCCATCCACACACATGCATTTGTATGTATGTGCCCATCTGGATATTTACATGTGTGTACACAATAAATAGTGTGTATGTGTGCTAATATGAAAGGAAATGAAAATTTCAAGTAAATGGATAGAACTGGAAAAATTATACTGAGTGGGGTAACACAGGCCCAAAATGAAAAAAGCAGCATGTTCTCTCTCATATGTGGGCTCTAGGTTTGATTCATTAGATTTGGGTATGTAATTAGAGACTGTATATGGTTGCCATGAGGACCAGACTTCAGCAGCTCAGGGACTGAGGGGAATCCATGGAGTCAACAAACCAATTACTCAATTTGATTTTGCTATCTGGTGGAGTAAAACTTAATTCTCAGGCAAAACACACACACACACACACACACACACACACTCACACACACACATACACACACACACACACACACACACACACACACACACCTCCAACATGTCAAGATCTCACCTAGGTTGCTGATGAATGGTAAGCCTTCGGCAGGTCAGAGAAAATGAGGAGGATATAGAGCAAACTACTGGACAGACAAACAGACACAAAAGGACTTTTCTGAAGGCCAAAGCTTAGTTTTTCATTTTATTACTCTTACTGTTGCTTGTTCTACTCTATTCCTTTTATGATCTGTTCTTCTACCCTCAGGTTTCTCTTCTGTCTCTCTTGATGTCTTCCTTCTAGCTAACTTTATTTTACCTTTACAGCTTGTACACCCCAGCAAAATTTTTCAAGCAGTATAAAAAGATACAATGTAGTTACATTCTATTTTTAAATGAATGATTACAATGAATACAATAAAAAAATAGCATGTTTTCCATACTCCTTACATGATTAAATATTTTACCTGTTACAGGTAAAAACAAGTTGTCCCAAACACCCACATACATTCATAACCAAACAAGTTGTTATAGATTAACAGAGTATAAGAAAGCAAGGTATTTTTCTCAGCCAGTTCCTTTCTCGGCAGACTGCATTTTGTGGTTCCAAAGAGAGGGTCGATCATTTTATTATTTATCTCAAAAGGTAATCTTACAAGAAATCTTAAAAGAGTCACACATCTAAACTTTTATATATAAAAAACAATCAGTCAGCTCTACTTTAAATCCTTGGGGTGCAAACCCACTCATCAACAGTTTATATATATATATATATATGTGTGTGTGTGTGTGTGTGTGTGTGTGTGTGTGTGTGTGTGTGTCAGGAAGCTGAGGGCAGAAATGGTACAGGGAATTAATCATTACCTTTGATCACCAACCGATCCCAGCAAGAAAGGCATGTCAGCCAGCAATAGCCAGGCTGTCATTGTTCCTGTTCCCTGACCTCAATGAGTCCTTGTTCAACCATTAAAAGTGTGTCTTTACAAACTTTGAATTGTTCCCCAAGATTTGCTTCCCCAAAGCCATTAGCAAAAACATCTTAACCTAACCTTAAGTCAGTTTTGAAGCTTGGTTTTAGTTATGATGTATAGCGAAAACCATGAAGAAAACCATGAACACAACTCCCAACATTGAGATGAAAATAACTTGAGCTATATTAGCTTCTGAGGCTCAGTTGTTGTTGTTTTTTTAATCATTAACCTAAGCCACAGTCTACATAGCTTCTCAAGAGAAATTCATAAGTCCTAGCTGCTTGACACTTCCTTGGTCTATTTTCTATCTATTTCAGCCCCTGCTTTATCAGGGGAGGGGGCAATACCATATCCTGCCTTCACCTATATTAATTTTCCCACTAAACTAACTTCTATTATAATACCTTACTATATTTGTTAAAAAACCCTTAATCATCAAATTCTTTTTAAACTAACACTATTATTATATAAAATCATTGCTTCAATTAAACAGTACAGCTTAAGAGGAAATCATCTTCAAAATAATCCACAGGTAAAAATGTCCAGTAGAACAGGACATTTCCATGAGATAATCATACTACATCAAAGGCAATGGAGATCCCCCCATAGCCATTCATACTATGCCAGATACCAGAGGAAAAAAATGGTGGTAGCAAGCATATAAAGGCACAGCAGTAGTAACAGACATTCTGGAGCCAAAACCTTCAGGGCCTTGTCTATCTGAGATTCACCCATAAGTGCCTTGCATTTTGGTGGGCCAATCTGCTGAAATCAGTTGTCACCTGCTGCTACCCTGACATGGCCACCAGCAACTGTACAAGCCAGGAAACTAAAAGAGGCCATTGTAGGGAAGTAGAGCATAGGTGAAAGATAAGTAGGGAGGGAGAGTCCTGGGAAAGACTTAAAGAGAGATGGAGGCGGGAGAATGATCCAGACAAGAGGTAGAAGGAGGAACAATGACAATAAGGTAGGGGTACATGGAAAAGCTATATGAAAGCCTAATGTTTTGTAAGCCAACTTTTAAAAATAGAGTTTGAAGTGAGATATATAGCATGGCTAGATAATCCTGCTCTTAAAACCATGAGTTGTTAAACAAAAGTCCCAGTGCCAAGAGTGTGACATTTCCTTATCAACTGTTGGTCTATGGGACCTCAGAGTCCCCCACCCACAATATACAGGAGTTTGCAATTCTTCTAGGCTACCCACCAACACTAGGTGATAAGACAATGTTGGTGATGACACCACACACCTCAGTGGCAAGACAAAGATAAATCAACTGGAGCTGAACTAGGAGCCTCCTACATTCCATGGTGATGGATGGTGCTAGGCAGGCTGCTGGAGGGGATGGGGTCCATCTGTCACATCAACAGTCTTACCCATCTGTGAACTCTAGAAATTACAATACAAATCTTCCAGGCAAGATGTGCCCAATAATGCAATGATAACAGGACTGTTATGGGGATGCACAATAATTCTCTAGTTGGTTTCCAGGCTGCTTCACAGGAGAGACTGTATGCCAAGCATTAACTCTCTAATCAAAAGCCATAGTTAAGAGACCATAGCCCCATGGAGTGTATTACTACCCTGTTTAGCTAAATTGACACAGCATCTAAATATATGTTTATACCTGTAGGAAAGGCTACTCTCAGCCTTAATCAGAGAAACTTCCTTTGCAATGAATGACGATCAGTGCAGAGAATCAACGTTACTCAAGGTTCTGGAAATAAGTGACAGTTGAGTGTTTATTTCTAAGCAGGACATTTATACCACCCTTCCAAAGCTCAGAGAACATCACAAAAAGAGAACAGGAAAAAATAAGGGTCAGAAGATAGGGAGAAAGTTTGCAAAGTGCTATTTTCTGATCATAATAGAGTCATTGGAATCATGAAATCACAGCAGCTGTGGTTGTCTCCACTAACACTGCCCAAGACTGGGCCTGATAACACTCAGACATTGGATATGGAAGGGATGTTATGGCTCCAGCCCTTCCTGCATAACTATTGAGACCTGATGGACTATAAGAGAAGAGAAGCCATAGTCTTCAGTTGAGTACCCACAGTCCTATGAAGCTCCACCATATAGTTCTAAAGCCATGAACACATAGAAAGTTCTGGCTAAATTCAGTCACCTACAAAATTTAAATTAAAGGTCATAAACAAGGGAAAGGGGTTTGTAGGGAAGAGAAATTAATAGAAGGGGTGTGAGACACTTATCTTAAAGGTAGAGGATTGAGGAAATCAGGATATATCATATACATGTATGAAATTGTAAAAAGGAACAAATTTTATAAGTAAGAACAATTAAATTAAACAATGAATGTGGAAAAGTACAGAACATAAAGATAATCCATCAGGAGTTTCTCGCTGGAGAAGACTGATTCTCTTTCTCTCAGCAACCATTAATTGCCTGTGGTTCTCTGTCTAAGGCCTTGTGAATAATCTCCTAGCCACACTGGCTATTGTTAGTGCCAATTGTTAGATCTTATTTAGGAAACCTTATTTTTGATATTTCAAGGTGCTGTCTCCCTATCATATATAGAAGATTCATGTTGAAGACAGCAGATGAATAGGGGAAATGAAATAAATATAGTACTGACATATAAAATTTCAAAAACAATGAAACAAAGATAATGATGAACACGAGACAATGTCATCTGTGTAACATATGCAAAAATGTAGAATACAGTTTTGTATTATTTTATTATGAATAAATCAATTTTATATCTAAACAATGGCATAATGTCTAATGAACTTCTTAAAGCATCTGTTTGTTAAAGTGCAGCATACCTTGGAAAAAAGGTCTTTAGCAAAATTCCTCAGCCTTGTCATGTCAGAAAAGGCATCATTTATCTAAAAAGACCAATGAAATGTTTCTGTGCAGCTCACCCTGCTTGCTTCACACCAAAACCACCCTTGCATTGGGAAATGAGCATTTTTTTAAACCTGCCTTGTAGATAATCTCTTTCCTTGAGATATTTTTGCTGGTGTTTCCTTTTCCATCAAATGCCTAGTTTGAACTCATTATGAAACAATTGTGAAGAAGTTCTTCATATTCTGTCACAATTCTCTTTCTGTACATTCATTCCTTCATGGACTCTAAAGGCATGCCATCTATATTCTCTAATACCAAAAACTGTGTAACGTAAAGCAAATCTTATCATTTTCTTATCCACAGTACAGGAAAAGAAGAATTATCTTTAGCAGCATATTTTAAAACGTGACACATGGCAGGGATTCAGATATTTTTTACTAAGAGAAAAATGGGAGATATAAAGCTTATACATTAAAATGATGGTCTTAATTGCCCTGTATTTAAGATATAAATACATGTATATGAATAAAACTTTAATATATATATATATATGTTTATATATACATATTAATATTAATGATCAAGGCTAAAACCATGGACAAGCATATATGTGATCAATGGAACATACTTTCAGCTGTGGTTTGTTTTTGCCATTAGACCTTTTGTTGTAAGAGAAACCTCATCATGTACTAAGGAAAATAGCAACTTTTGACATTATGTATAATACTCTGTTCAATAGCCTGGAACTTTAAAAAAAATCACAGACAGCTGGGCAGTGGTGGCACACACCTTTAATCCCAGCACTCGGGAGGCAGAGGCAGACAGATCTCTGTGAGTTCGAGGCCAGCCTGGTCTGTAGAGCAAGATCCAGGACAGGCATCAAAACAACACAGAGAAACCCTGTCTCAAAAAAAAAAATCACAGACATAATCTACTGATCAAAACTAATGATAATTTCATTTATATTCAGGACAAATTATCAGTTTACCATAGCAATGTAAGTTGAGTTTGAAGAATACCATGGTCAGGAATGTAACTTAATACAGATTCAAATATTTAAAAATTTGAACATTAGTCAAAGAAATAATATAGTATCATTAAAGGCTCATAGTTAAAAACTCAGGGTTTATATGAACAAGAATTGTTGAGACCAAGGTTGGAAAAAGCACAGGGACAAATAGCCAAATGAATGGAAACACATGAACTATGAACCAATGGCTGAGGGGCCCAAATTGGATCAGGCCCTCTGAATGGGTGAGACAGTCGATTGGCTTGATCTGTTTGGGAGGCATCCAGGCAGTGGGACTGGGTCCTGTGCTCATTGCATGAGTTGGCTGTTTGAAACCTGGGGCTTATACAGGGTCTTTTGGCTCGGCCTAGGAGGAAAGGACTGGACCTTCCTGGACTGAGTCTACCAGGTTGACCTCAGTCCACGGGGGAGGAGGTGGGAATGGAGGGTAGGATGGGGGGAAGGTGAGGGAGGCAGTAGGGGGAGAACAAGGGAATCCGTGGCTGATATGTAGAACTGAATTGTACTGTAAAATAAAATAAAATAAAATTTAAAAAAAAGAAATATCTTTAAAAGACTCTGAAAAATTCTCATATTATTGATGACTTTATAGTCCACAATTTTTTGTCATCCATTTTCACTTTTAAGGAGGTACAAATAATTAATTCCCTGAAACAGGAAATGGATCTGAAGAATTCTTTTATAAAAGCAAAACAGCAAAAGTTGAAAACCATCAACTTCCCTCATTCCTTGAGTAGATAAAAATACATCAGGTGAAAAAAACAGTTGATAGTTTCAGTTTAAAGTAAGAAAATATCAGTTCCAGCTCATTTCTTCCAAGTTCTGTTTCTGAAGAACACAATGTCTTCAGAAATACAGTCTTGCCTTCAAATTCTGGAGGGCATCCAAGTTCCACAAAAATAGCCTACATTATTGAGGAGAGTTTCTTCAACTCCCTTGCACAACAACTCAAAGGAAGGCTTCCTTGCCTGGCACTGAAGATTTTGTGGGGACCGGCTCTCAGAGTATCTAAGGGTGTTATGCAAGCCAACAAAGGGGGATACAATCAAGAGTCCTACCCAGCCTAAAGCCTATAAATGACAACAATGACCACCATTGCACGATATCCCCACGGGTGCAATGATGGCACTTATCAGTCCTACAGCAACCAACAGTTGTCTAAATGTCTTCAAGCTTGCGTAATAGGAAGGAATTGATATCTGTTACTGTAAATCTAATGACTAACCATGACTAGTGAAGCTATAGATCCTAGAGAAGAACCTGCTACTGTCACTTTCCCCAACCAGTATAAATTTCCACTCCATTCAAAGTACTTATACCCACAGATAAGTATAGCTCTCACCATCATTAAAGATGCTTCATTGGGTAGCAGATGGAGACCATTACAGAAATCCAAGGTTATCCAAAATTCATAGAACAACTGGTCATGGGCTGCCCATTCCTGATGAATATGTAACTTACTATAACCTCTACACTTTAAGTTCAGAGGAAATCAAGGATGAGTGTTGAAAGAAGATTGTAAGAGCCAGAAAACCAGGATGTCTGCTATGAGATAGTGTCCTCTATATATGACAGGGAATTGTACCCACAAAATCTCAAAAAATATAGCTACCTAAACAAGACCTTCACAACAACAACAATAACAACAGTTGTCATGCCAGTGTGAATAGGAGAAACCTCACAAGTTCCCACCCTCAGATGAAGAGCTATAGGCAATATAAGCTGCTGAGAAAAGGAGAACTCAGTCTTCTCCAGGAATGAGCTCTCTGATAGGTTATCTGATCCTGAACAGCTGCCCTAAAAGCATATAAACATAAGTAACACCAAATAAACTAAATATATATGCAAATATATACTGTTATATGTGCATATATATTACATTAAACTAGAGGTCATGAACTGGACAGAGTTGGGGAAACACAGGAGGAGTTTGAGGGAGGAAAGTGAGTCACAAATGATGTATATATAATATATACACATATTATATTATATTATATGACTCATGAATGATAATAAAATAAAACTCTCAAATAAATAATAAAAATATGAAAAGGTATCATTCCAGGGTCTCTGTCTGATAGAATCTATTTGAGGCAACAGGGAAATAACCTGAACATTATTACCATTCATTCTTTGTCTGCAGTCAAGAGAATAAGAGGTTCTTAAGACAGTTCCAGTATCAGAGGAAAGAAAGCTACAATTTCTATTAAATTCAAAATAAAATATAAATGTGTTAATCTATTATAAGAACTGATGGATTTGAGACATTGGGCACAGAAGTATGCCTAATACACACTCCAATAACTATAAAAAAAATCTTACACCAATAAATTGTGCACATCAATCACAGAGTTGAAGCTAAAAGCCTAGAATAAGAATCACTCTCAAAAAGACACTGAAAAATTCCTGATACTCTAGTAATTCTCCCACACCTACAGTTTTTGTCATTTTTACCTTTTTAAAATATATCTACAGGAAATTAGACTGTCAAATCAGTGAATAGTTCTAAAAATGTTTTCCAAAAAGTAAGAAAGTAATTTATTACAAATAATGCATAGTTGAGATTGTATAGCCCAACAGGGTCTTAGTCTGACATAGAGAATGAACACCAGCTTGAACTTAAGGGTCTCAAGTTCACAAAAAAGGCACACACAGATTTATAATTCATGTTGAGAAGGAAAAAGATGGGTAGTAGAAATTGTGTTGATGTTATAGAAATATGAGGGGAAGGAAAAAGAATGGAAGACATGTAATGAAAAAGACACTGAAAACAAAATGGGACAAACTGTGGAAAGTGCCACTGGTTTAATTAACTTGTGATTCTCTTTAAGGTTTTCTTCACAGCAAGTTTGACATCTTTGTTCCGGAGACTGTAAATGAGAGGATTCAGCATGGGCACTAAAAATGTATAAAACACTGAGAAAAATTTTCCCTGGCCCACAGTCTCAGCAGATGATGGTTTGACATAAGCAAGCAGCCCAGATCCATAGAAGAGACTAACAGTTATGATGTGAGACCCACAAGTGCCCAAGGCTTTGGACCAACCCTTACCTGATGACATATGAATGATATTGAAAAGGATCATAGCATATGAGACTAAGATAATGAGACTACATAAAATGATAGCCGTTCCCACCACTGCAGTACTCACAAGTTCATTGACATAAGTGTTGCTGCAGGAGATCCGAAGGACTGGGAAGATGTCACACATGTAGTGGTTAATGATGTTGTTACTACAAAAGTTGAGCCTAATCATTAAGCCTGTGAGGACCATGGCAGTAGAAATCCCTATCAAATATGAACCAAACATCAGCAAGTAACAGATCCTAGGTAACATGATAACCTTGTACAGTAAAGGCATACAGATGGCCACATAGCGATCATAGGCCATGACTGTCAGCACATAACTCTCAGAGTTGACAAAAAAGCAGAAGAAAAACAGCTGAGTCATGCATCCTGTAAAAGGGATGATATTCTTTTCTGAAACAAAACTCATTAGCATTTTGGGGGTAAAAACAAATGAATAACAAAAATCAATGAAGGACAGATTGAAAAGGAAAAAGTACATGGGAGTGTGAAGATGTGAATTCAGGAAGATAAGACTCATTAAGCTCAAATTACCCAGCACTATGGCTGTGTAGTTCACCAAGAACAGGAAAAACAGGGGCAACTGGAGCTCAGGTTGGTCTGTTAGTCCCAGAAGAATAAACTCAGACACTGAAGAGTCATTTTCTGTAGCCATTTGCTTCATGGGTATATCTGAAAAAATAGAAGGTGATATTACAAAGCATTTCATCTTTGACTCAAGAAGGATAAGATGAAATTATTTTGTTTATAAACTTGGGATGAGGGAACACAGAACAAGCCATACAAAGATCCTCATCTACTCATGTTGATTCCTGAAGAGTGCTTATTTCTTTATCATACCCATAATATGTACATCTATCCAGAAAGCTTACTGATAAACTACTCAATTTTTAATGTAATTCTATCTCGTTCCTTCATTTTTAATAACAATTAAAACTACGTAAAAGCAAAACATAAGAACGTCTATACATTATTCATAATTTATATACCTTTGGGTTTCACGATACATACTCAAGACAAAGATGACTTTCTGCTTACCTTCATTCACCTGGAGCCCTCTTTCCTTTTCGGGCTCTAAGCCCCTCCCTTCTTTCTGTGTTAAGAGGACCAAGTATCCAATAATAAAGAAAGCTATAGACATCAGCACAAAGGTGTTTATGAAGTCCTAGAGAGTCACATAGGAAATTTTTGTATGAAAATTCCTTGACAAATTTATTTTCACATAGACAAAATAAAATAGCAATCTTATGTAAATCTCAAAAGCATTGCCTCATTCAAATGAGAATACCTATTTCAAGGTCAAGATTTCTGAGAAAATTTATTACTATCATGAGAAATTATTCTCTTCTTTATGATTTCTTCCCAGCTGGATCTGTGCCTTGAGAGTCTTAATTAGTAAGCTTGCACTTGCATTCAGTGCCACAGAACTAATGCTGTATCTTTTGAGATTCAAAGTTCTACTCAATTTATGATCTCCCACCAGGAGTACCTAGTCCCCTTGGCAGAGCTGTGAGCATTCCTCTTTGTCCTTTTCCTCTATGCTTTGTATAACTCTACAAGAAGAGTGTCTAGGGACATGTAACCTGCCATTTGTCACTTTTCTATGGGCATCTCTGATTACAGTAATACACATTAGACCAATGGTTTAACACTGTGCAAAAAAAGTTCTACAAAGACATTGGAAGGAGTCTTCCAAATCAGCCTGAGTTTATACTCACTCCTTTCCATTCTCTAACTATAAAACTGAAGACTTCTCTGACCCTTGATTATATACAATTATATCTACATATTCTTAAGTAAGCCTATAAAATAGCCTCAGGAAAATAGGGCTTGAGATGTGGACCAATGTAAAGTTCTTGCATATAAAATTCTATTGGAGTTCATTCTGAAAAATCAATAAAATTGTATTAAATAAAATTGAAGATATATCTCATTGTGGTTTTGATATATAGGTGATGCACATGATGTAGTAAAACTGTATTATACATAAAAAAAGGCCCTGGTAAGTGTTAGTTGCTTTATCATTTTCACATTCTTGTTCAGATACATTAAGTTTCTAACCTGGTCACATTTGAACAAAATACATTTTTAGTGTGGTGCTGTTGTCCTGTGTAGAAAAGAATAAACAGCATGCCTGGCCCCTTCCTCTTCCATGTCTATCTCTCTTCTCCATCACTCACATATGTCAGCTGTAGCCAATGAAACTTCTTTAAACATTGCCAAATGCTCTGTGGATAACAATGGAGATCAGAAAGAGAGACTCTGACATGGTAACTTCATTGAATAAAGAAAATTGGAAGAGTGAAGAAAGTGTCAACAATAACCTGTGTGTTTTCAAATCAGTTGTAGATGAAGCTAACATTTTCTCTACCAATTGTTTGCACCATTTATATTCCCCTCAGAAATGAATGAGAATGTCTGATACCTTTAGTTTTCTATCCTTTGAAATACTCATTGTTGTCATGGTTACTTATTTTAGTCATTTTAATAGATGGTTATTAATACCTTCTTGTTTTATTTTTCAAGTCCATATATTATTTAAATTCTTTGGATACTTAATAGTAACTTTTAAATAGCATGAAAGACAACTCCAAAAACTCAATTTTATATTAAAATAACTCCTTTCTTTCATTTGTCTGATTTCATACCAAAGTTGTTTTGACAAATAATATTTTATCCTTTGAAAGTTCTATTCATTTATACATTTATTCATAATATCAATCCACTCCTACTTCCTTCCAAATACAGTTAATGAGCCAACCTGATCTTTCCTCCGGCTTTACATCCTCTTATTTATTGTTACTAATAACCCTAAATCCAGTTAATGCTTTCTATAAGCATTTGAATATGTGGTTATCCACTAGGGCATATCAGTGGCCACTTCTCAAAGGAAGATATACTTCCTCCTTCCACAGCCATCAACTGCCAATAGTTCTTCAGACAGAAGTGTGATCTCAGGACACTTTCTCCATCCAAAAAAATAGTGGCATGAAAATGGTCATTGAAATTTCATTCATTGTTGAAAAAAAGGGACAGATAAATAACAAAATTATTTGTGAACAAATTTCATTAATAAATCATACTCTGCGTGCTTGGACCACAACAATATACCAAAGTTTGACTAATCACTGATATAAAGGGCAGTTCACTAAAATTTATTTTCTGGCTGATAGACAAAGATTTTAGTTAATATTTTCAATTAAGTATCATTATTGAATGACTTATGCTGCCAAGAAGAAAGATGTATGATAGTTATATCATTGTGGAATAAAGTGATAGTTTTTCCTCTGTCCTCCAACAGCATGTTTTTATCATTTCATCTACTTCTTCACTTGGTGTTCACATCATTTTTCCATTTTTTATTAAATTCATTTTTATATAGTGGATGTGTTTGTGCTCATGCATAAACAAGCCATGGTTCATGTGTGAAGAAAAGAGAAAAACTTGAAGAAGTGAGATGTCTCTTTCCATCATGTGGGTCACAGGGATCAAACTCAGATTGTCAGACCTTGTGGCAAATGACACTACCTACTAATCCATTTCTCAGGCCCCCATTGACTTTATAAAGGTCAAACACAAAGGCAGAAAAATAATAAAAACAATTAAGGGCCATCATCAAGATAGTATGTTTGAAGATTACTTATGTAGACTTTCTGTGCTATCCAGTCTTGTGCTGAAGAGCATCTAAAGATGGAGGAAAGATGGCACCAAGATCCCAGGGAAACCATTGTCATAGGTTACTATGGACATGATGGCTTAAGTTATCTAACAATAGAGTTTTTCAGTTATACATCCAATACTTTCATTTCAATGCTTAATTTATGAATTTTAATGCTTAAAAATAGTTAATTTCAATGCTGTTATGGCTATTCTTTGTTATCAGCTTGACTACATCTGGAATATCTGAAGCCCTCAAAATGGCTAGACACATATGTGACAAACTTTTGCTTAATTGGATCATTTCAAGTGGAATGATCCACTTGTAATCTGGACCTTTGAGGTGAGATGATACAACTTTAATCCATGTCTTTGAAGTGGGAACACTCATTTCTTATCTGGGCCACACCTTTCTGCTGGAAGCCTATACACGGAAGAGGGAAGCTGGCTCCCTTTGCCTGCTTCCTCTTGACCTCACTCGCAAGTCAATTCCTTCATTGGCATTAGAGTCTAATTCTGGGGATTCCAGCACATACTGATCACCAGCTGTGACATCCAGTCTCATGAACTAAAACTGGATTTTGGGACCTTCTATACATAAGCAACCATTGTTGGATAAGATGGACTACAGTCTGTAAGTCCCTCTAATAGATCCAGATAGATAGATAGATAGATAGATAGATAGATAGATAGATAGATAGATAGATAGATAATAGATAGATAGATGCATATATACATTGATAGATTACATATGTATATACATATATACACATATATATATATAGAGAGAGAGAGGAGATTCTTTTTTATCGTGATTTTACTGAATTATCCTTAGTTTTTCTTAAGTTTTTTTTATTTTATTTTATTTTATAATTTAATTTAATGTTACATATCATCCACGGATTCTCTTGTTCTCCCCCCTCCCACCACCACCACCACCACCACCCGCCTTCCCCTCAGCCCACCCCCCATTCCCATCTCCTCCAGGGCAAAGACTCTCCTGGGGATTGAGTTCAACCTGGTAGATTCAGTCCAGGCAGGTCCAGTTCCCTGCTCCCGGGCTGAGCAAAGTGTCCCTGTATAAGCCCCAGGTTCCAAACAGCCAGCTCATGCACTGAGGACCAGACCCGGTCCCACTACCTGGGGGCCTCCCAAACAGATCAAGCTAATCAACTGTCTCACTAATCCAGAGGGCCTGATCCAGTTGGGGGCTACTCAGCTATTGATTCATAGTTCATGTGTTTCCATTCATTTGGCTATTTGTCCTTGTGCTTTTTCCAATCTTGTCTCAACAATTCTCACTCATACAAACCTTCTTCTTTCTCGCCAATTGGACTCTTAGAGCTCCACTTGGGGCCTGGCCCTGGATCTCTGCATCCAGTTCCCTCAGTCATTGGATGAGGTTTCTAGCACGACAATTAGGGTGTTTGGCCATCCTATCACCAGAGTAGATCAGTTTGGGCTTTCTCTGGACCACTGCCAGTAGTCTATTTTGGAGGTATCTCTAGCACTTTGCTTCTTCCTATTCTCATGTGGTCTTCATTTATCATGGTCTCTTATTTCTTGTTCTTCCTCTCTGTTCTTGATCCAACTGGGATCTCCCACTCCCCTAAGTTCTCTTTCCCTAGACCCTTGCCCTTCGTTACCCCCACTCATGTCCAGGTTGTTCATGTAGATCTCATCCATTTCTCTGTCACTGGGCAATCCCTGTGTCTTTCTTGGGGACCTGTTTTCTAGGTAGCCTCCCTGGAGTTGTGAGTAGCAGTCTAGTCATCTTGAGAGAGATTAATTCTATAAGTTGAGTTACTCTAGAGAACTTTGACTGATACAAATGCTAATTTAAATTTAGGAGGTAACTTTATTTCTTTTCCACTGAGAAAAAAATTATTAATGTTTGCTAAAAATATTCCAGATATGTCTATATGCATGTACACAAAGATGACATTACTTTGGTTACAGTAACTAGCTGGTTAGAAGATAGAACTTGAAATATCATCCTGAAAATCTTGGGTTTTTTTTCTTAACTTTCCATGTGAGCAATCAGCTAAAAGCACCCAAATAATGCAGAGGTGGGATTGATGGGATGCACAGAGAAAGGAAGACCTACCTGTTCAACACATATCATCATGAAAATGAGGAGATATTTTATATACTCCCTTTACCCCTTAGTGCACCTAGAGTCAAGGAACAGAATTTTTACATGTGATTTCCAGTCAGGAAGTCTTAGGTCTATATCTTGGCTTTTTCAGTGATCAATTCTTAGTCACCTTCTAGAGCAAATACAAAGACTGTATAGCCAAACCTAAATCTTTGTACAATGAGTATACATTAAATACTAATTTAAAACTATGTCACAATAATAAATAAAAGAAGGCTATCAACTTGAGAGTGGGGACTGGGAGGGGATGGAGGGAGGCTAGGAGGGGGTAACTGTATTTCAATTTAAAACATATTTAAACAATTTTATAAGAAAAAATACAATGTTCCATCACACTAAAAAACCAAATTCATATATAAAAATAAAGGGCTATATTTATAATTATAATTCATTGCATGGACAGTTTTTAAATACTTTAGAAATTGTTTTTGTTATGGCTCTATATAAAACCTCATGAATTTTAGACTGTCTTTTAATGTTTCTTTAGTGAAAGACTTGTGCTTTAGTTTTCCTCTTCATAACTCAGTTCTACAATGCGATTAGTAATGCTGATAATTGTTTTTATTATTTAACTGATAATGCTTTGGATCATAGAGAACTTTAACTTCTTCAAACAAGGTAGAGACAAGTTTGAGGAAAACAATCTGTGTCAACCTCTGACTACACATGCATGTGCAGACACATATAAGAGAACCCACACATATGTACATACAAATATGTACATGCATGCACAACAAAACTTTAAAATCTGGTACATTTGTAGATAAATAATTTTTCTCAGTAAGAGTTCTTTAAAGTGTTGCTTGTAGAGTCCTTTATGCTAAGGGATTAATATCTAAGATGATAAATTGCAATTCTCTAAAAGTGTGAATAAATATCAGAAAGCCCAAAGTGAGGAGCCAGGAACATCAATATCAGAATTGTATAGGAAGTCAGAGGCACTGGGACTCAATGATTTACACTTACCTCTTCACAATAGAACACAGTGTTTCCCAGTAGATGCAAATATGTCCACTGCTCATGAGAAATCTGAACATCACCATTGCTGAGGTCATACTGTGTGATAATTTAGAAATTCAAATTTAGGTCTAGAACATGTCTATAAAGTAGCATATGCCTGAAAACAGGCAGTTGAAGGAACATGATTGCAATAATTGTATAGCCCTGTCTCCTAAGCTTATGAGCTCTTACCATGCCCCTGGTAATGTTTGTTCTGTCTGATGGTGGAATGTTTATGAATGGTATATTTGTTACGCACAGTTATTCAAAATATATCCCTCTTGAATAAACTATTTTCTTTTGTACTAGATTATTTTCAAAATAATAACTATTGTTAATAATTAGATGTATGTTTCTGGACATAATTTGCTGAATAATGCTTTGTGATAGAAACAGCTACTACTTGGAAATCCTTGGTCAATAATTTAATAATTAAATGTATAAATTCCTTTATACTCAGTATAAAGAATTATTATGGATTAAAAATTATGCTTAGCTTACACTTAGTCTCAATTGAAAAATTCTATATGGCTATAGGATACATTACACAGATATACATTATAAATTGAGTGGCTCCAGATTGGTGGGGAGGTGGGGAGGAACTAGGAGGAGCAGAGACAGAAGAAAATGTAAACAGGATATATTATGTGAGGGGAAAAAGTGACTAAACCGTGTAACTTAATGTATTCATCAACTTACATATTTATAATAATGTATCAGTTTAGAAACCTTCTTTTAGCAAATGTGTAACATTATGGCACATGGTCATGGACTATATAACTGTGATATATATCCTAACAAGTATAACCCAATGGTCAGCATCGTCCTTGCCCTATCTATGCTACACCACTCCTGTGGTAACTGTGAATTTACTTCCTATTTCTGTGACTTCAATAGATGCAGAAAGACAAGTACTCCCTGTTCTCCTGTGTGCACCCGAAAATATGTTCATGCATTATAGAATTGTGAGAAAATTTCAATCTCAGTAATTTGAAATTGTTAACAAGTTGCAGCCTCCCTCCATGCCATAAACATCCACTTAGTGTGAGGATCCTTTCAGAAGGGATTAAAGTTAACTCAATCCTCTGTCTATATCAGATAGAAAAGTTACATTCTGACGCACATTTCTAACATAATTTTGTTGTTCTCTTTGAAAATTTTAAAAGTCTAGATTTTATGGCCAGTTCCTTGTAAGCCTGTGAATAGTAATATGGCTTAATGACACAGTTGACTTTTCATACTTTAGGTGTTTGTCTTTTGTAATTCTACAAAGTTGGAGATTAGTCCATAAAGTAAATGAGACATAAACACTTAGTTTTTAAGAATATTTTCATGCTTTTCTTCCTAGAACAAATCCAGATTCTATGACTTTTCCTCTATGGGTATAACCATAATATCTTCACAATTCAAGCTTGACTCTTGAGAATATTATATTTCCTAATATTTTTATGAGTATATGTTTCCAATGTACTTTAATTTTCCTGATTTGGAAAATTAAAATTCAAGTATATATCTTTGGAGAAAGCAAATCCAAACTCTGTTTAGAGGGTTACCACCACAGTTTCCAAAAGCTGACCACTCAGATGGCTTAAAATTTCATATTGGTTAACTTTGGTTAGATGATATTATAGTAATGAGAAAATGAATTTATCTCTTTACACATTCTTAACAACTTCAGCCGTAATAGAAATTTGGTAAATATATTGGATTTACTTATATTTAAATGACTTTCAGGGAGGAGTAATTCTAAGAAGTTTCCTGTCTTATTAAAAAATTGAAAACAAGATACAAAATTAAGCCTTAGTTATTTGTATTTTTAAATGTGCATGGTGACAAAGATAAAAGATTGATGTCATGCTTTAATTTTAAATATTCATGATGAATTGTGACATTTTAATAAATGGCTTACATATGCAATGCTAATTTTCACATTTTAGGTGTGAAACACAGATAAGATACAAATCAGAAAAGTATCATAATGCTAATTATGAGAGTATTTTACATTGACTCCATTTAAACAGTATAAATTTTTGGTTTTGGGGATGATTGTCTTCACACTGCATACAATGTATCTTGTTCATATCCACCTCTGTGTTGCTTAGATTTAACTTGCAACTGACACAATCTAGAGCTATCTGAGGAGGGAACCTTAAAAGGAAGTTCCTAGATCAGGGTTGTCAGTTCGATGTAGGAACAGGTAGCTCATTATGGGCAGCACAATTCCATAGGCAGAGTGTCCTGAGCAGTGTAAAATAACAAAAAACAAAAAACAAAACAAAAACAAAAAACAACAACAACAAAAAGCTACCTTAGAGTAAGCAAGCAAGCTATGATGTGTTTCTTCTCTATTCTTGATTGTGGGCATGATGTGACCAGCTGCTTGAGTTCCTGCATTAATTTCCTTGAAATCAGGGGTTGTATGGGGTTTAAAATGAGGTATAAACACTGACCAAGATAGTATGGCTCTGGACTGGCAACTTAGCAGCTTTCCACAACACAGTAAGTTGTAATCAGCATTCCAGTCTTAGAGAATCTGTACCATGGGTGTAACTTTTTCTTGGAACTTCAGTTTACAACACTTAGCTTGGATCAAAGATAGTGGACAGAACTATTCTTGGGTATGTTTTACTTAAGTCAGGCACACTAGATGTGAATACTGAATATGCTTATTGTGCATTATAAAGACAGAGCGTATGTCATGGTGTGGTTGGTGGCTGGTGTGTTATCATGAGCTTTTTGACATGTGCGCCATAAGTGTTAACACAAGAAACAACCTCAGAGTCTTCTTTTAATGTAAAAGGTTTTAACTGCAACCAATAGAAAGGACACTTTGAAGATAAATTAATTTAGGTATTCACATACAAGTACACATACAAGTACACACACGTATGTGTGTATACACATGCTATATCCTGAGAATAAAAATACATTAATTGAGGGATAGAAAGATGATATAGGTTTTCAAGTATTTTATTGAAATTTTTTCATCTATGCTCAGAACAGAAATTAATCTGCAACTAACTTTCTTTGTTGTAGTTTTGTGAGATTTAGGCATTGGGGTAACTGTGACTTGTAAAAAGAACTAGGTAATGTTCCTTCAGTTTCTGTTTTATGGAATAATTTGAGAAATTTTGGTGTTTATTCTTCTCTGAAGGTTTCATAAAATTCTGTATTGAATCCACCTAGCCCTGGGCTTTTTAGTAGGAAGACTTTACGGCCTCTATTTCACTAGGGATTACAGATATGTTTAAATTGTTTATCTGAACTTGATTTAACTTTGGTAGGTGGTACACATCAAGAAATGTATCCATTTTTTATAGATTTTCCAGTTTGGTGGAGTTTATCAGCATGACTTTATGATTCTCTGGATTTTCTAGATGGCTGTTGTGATGTACCCCTTTTGTCTCCAGTATATTAATTTAGATCTTCTCTCTCCATCTTTTAGTTAATTTGGCTACAGTTTTATCAATCTCATTGATTTTTCTCAAAAAAGTAATTCTTAATGTCATTGATTCTTCTGATAGTTTTTTGTTTGTTTGTTCCTATGTTATTGATTTCAGCCCTAAGTTTGGTTATTTATTGCCTTCTACTCCTTTTGTGTTATTTCTTCTTTTCTTCCCTAGAGATTTCAGATTTGCCATTAAGTTCCTAACACAAAGTATCTTCAATTTCTTTATGTAGACATGAATTGCTGTGAATTTACCCCTTAGAAACAACTTCCTTGTGTCCCATGGTTTGAGGTATGTTGTTTTCATATTCATTAAATTCTAAAAAGTTCTAAATTTCCTTCTTATCTTCTGTATTGACTCACTTTTAATTAAGTTTGGAACTGTTCAGTTTCTATGATTTTGTATACTTTCTGTTGTTTCTCTTGTTGTTGATATCTGTGGTAGTCAGAGATGATGTAGGTTTTTATTTCAATTTTCTTTATCTGCTGAGATTTTGTTTGCGTCCAAATGTATGGCAAATTTTAGAGAAAATTCCAGCAGCTGATAAGAAAATATCTTCTTTTGTTTTGGGGTGAAATGTTCTGTAAATATCTGCTAGGTCCATTTGGTTTTTTTAATTTCATTTAACTACAGCATTTCTCCATTTAGGTTTTTGTCTGGATGACCTGTCTATTGGTGAAAGTAGGGTATTGAAGTCACCCATGATCTCCATGAGAGGGTCAATGCATGCTTTAGCTATAGTAGTGTTTCTTTTATGAACTTGGGTGTCCTTGTGTTTGGTGCATAAATGTTCAGAATTGCAATATCCTCTTGGTGGTGAATTTTTTTTCATTTGATTAGTGTGTGGTGCCCTTCCCTATCACTTCTTATTAGTTTGATTTGAAGTTATGGGGAGTCTCTTACAAGCCTTACTCTTAATTATCTTATTCATTTCCCCAAACTACATAAGACAGCATTTAATCTCCTGTCCCCATGAGTAAAATTGCTCAGTGTGTTTACAATTCAGTTCTATTTTCTTCAGAACTTCTCTCTGAAACCCATGTAAATCATTTTAAATTAACATGTACATAAGATTTGCTCTTTTTGATAAAAATTTCCATGAATTTTAAAGAAGTAATGATGTCATGTTTCCACCATTAGTGTACCATACAATAGTTCCAATCTTCAATTTTTTTTTTTGCTTTCTTCTTATTTCTTCCTTGCAAGTCAGGAGTCACCAACCAGACACAGAGGAAGCAAGATATGAAGGCAGAACTAAGAAAAGGTACCAAGCCATGTGGCTAAGCACAAATAATAATTATGGGTTAATTTAAATGTAAAAGCTAGTCAGTAATAAGCCTGAGCTAGTGGCCAAACATTTATAATTAATATAAGCCCCTGTGTGTTTTGGGGGGGACACGAGTGAGAGATTTGTCCTGACCATGGGTCAGGTGGGACACTGAAAAACTTCCAACTACAAAGATTTTTTCACTTAACTTTATGACTTGTCATGGCTTTGGTGAACTTGAGACTAATTTCTTCCTTTTTCCTTGTACACATGTACCACAGCTTAGTTGTCCCCCAGCTTGTAATGGGCATCTTGTCACTCTTGGCTTTTCACAAACATAAAGAAAACTGCTACAAACATTTACATATGGGTTTTTTGTGAATCACTACTCTTGAGATCACTTAAAAGTAAATAGCTGGGAGCAGATAGACTGAGATACAGCACTCTTGGAAACTGGCAACTTCTCTTTCACTGTGTCCACCACTTGGATACTTACCAGTAATGAATAAGAGTTTCTATTGTTCTATGTGGGAATGGCTTTCCTAAGAAATGTTGTTTCAAGCTTGCCTTCACAAATAAAATTTTCACCCAACATGTAACCAAGTTAATGATGTGCTTTGAGATCATTTGTAACTATGTATTCATTCTGCTCACATACCATGTGCTCAGCTTGTTCAAATTAGCTGACTTATAAAGAAAACATTTTAATTGATTTTCCTATTGTTTAGATTTCCAATATAATTAACTCCTTCAAACTCAGCTGACTGCACAACCTCAATTGTACTATTATCCCTATTATTCCTTTGTGATCCATCCATGCCCCTGACTTAGAACAGTGTGTGTTTGTGAGGCCTGGTGACCTGGTCTAAGACCACTGCTGAAAGCAGCAAGGCATGGAAAGCAACACCCTTTCCCATGCAAAATATTTTGGAAGCAACATGTGGGAATAGAGTGATAAGACCTGATTGTGGCTTTCTGTGCTGTTCTGAATCAGTATGGTCAGGAAAACAAAATCCTTCTTCTGTACTCACAAAAAACGATACGTTTTCAAATCCAAGTTTAATTTGTCCATTACTCTTAGCAACTGAATTTTATATATTATTCTAGCATCCTGTGACTTTTACTTGATATTGGCTGAAGAATTATTCCCATTCTTGTTAATACTTAAAATTTGCTACATTATAATCCTATCTGCCAACAAAAAAGCTACATTTCATTTCTCTTAATCTATGTAAGTGGTAAATATTCAAGTTTATCTCTCCACGAAGCAGTACAGTTGAAAACTAGTTTAAACAAAGTCTTGTAAGTATTGTTTGTTCTAAGGACAGTATAAAAGAAGATTAATGACATACTATTTCATACATACTACAGTGGTTAAATTTGGTAAGACTGTAAAGATCTAGAATATATGCAAGTAAAATTATTCAAAGACTTTAGAATGTGTATATATAATTTTTCTAATTTACTCATACATGCATGTAGCATAAAATGAATAAATGCCATGTATTTGTTTATATATAATACACACAAATACATGAGATGTGATCAATATGAATTACTTCCTTACTGCGCAGAACATCTTGAATGCCACTGTCCATTGAAATATTATACTACAGTCTAACAGCAAGAAAATAAATAAATTAATGAAAATACATTCAAAGGCATTATAAGTGACACATATTTACTAGAAAGATTTTACAGAATACTCAAAATTATGCTAGTGGGAATAAAAGCAATATATACCTCTAGTCACTGAAGAAGGTTGTGATTGATTGAAAAGAATATGAGAAAAAAACATGAAAAAACTTTCTGGGGGTGGAAAATTTTATACCTTCTTTCTAAGGATGATCATACACACATATACTTGTAAAACTGTTAAATAAACTGAATTTTTTTTTTTTGGTTTTCGAGACAGAGTTTCTCTGTGTAGCTTTGTACCTTTCCTAGAACTCACTTAGTAGCCCAGGCTGGCCTCAAACTCTCAGAGATCTGCCTGGCTCTGCCTCCTGAGTGCTGGGAATAAAGGCGTGCACCACCACCACCAGGCCTGAATAATTTTTAAACTAATTACTATAATTAAATTGGCATTAAGTAAAATTTTAAATAGATTATGAATATATTTATGAATTACTGTCTACAACAATTACTATAGTTTGACATTTTAAGCAATGTGTTACTCAATTAAGCTATAGGAACTTTTTTATGGACAACTAGAGTACATTTTAATAGCATAAATTTGATCTCTGGTATTGAATTTAAAATACCCAGTCATCCACATTCTTGCCCGTTCAGAAGTATAAGACTGGAATACAACACACATGCTTAGAAATAATATCCTGGCACACAGTATATATCTTTCTAAAATTTCAAGGAAATTATTTGACATTGACAAAATATAGCTAAAGAAAAATCAGGTGCAAACAGGGATGTTCATATCCTCCCATTTCATCTTTGTGTCTCTCGATTTCTGCAAACATTGCATGGTATTTACATTTCTATCATCAATTATGAGGCTAGCCTTCAATTCTATTCTTTAAAATATTCAGTGTGATATGAAGAGCTTCAGTTTAATAGCAGATAAAAGCTTATTTCAAATTAACTGAAATCTAATTCATAAGTGCTTAAACAAATATGCAAAGAAGTAAGAAAGTTTAAGTAATAACTAGGAAAAACAAATTAATTGTACCCATAATTAAAAGTAAGAGACAAAAACAAAGAGAACTTGTAATTGGGTTTTTTTTAACACTTTGGGGACCCATCACCCAGCTTCCAAATAATCACATGGAAACTTACTATTTCTTATGAATGCCTGGTCTTAACTTAGCTTGTTTCTAGCTATGTTTTCTTAACTTTAATTTTTTCATCTACCTTTTGCCTCTGTACCTTTACCTTTCTCTATTCCATAAACCTCTCTTTCCTTCTTACTCTGTGGTTGGCTGTGTGGCTGGGTAACCGGGCCACTGGTGTTCTCCTCTCCACCTTTTTCTCCCCTCCATTTCCTTTCCTCCTATGTATTCACTCTGCATGCCAGCTCTGCCTATCCTTTCTCCTGCCTTGCTATTGGCCATTCAGCTCTTTATTAGACCAATCAGGTGTTTTAGGCAGGCAAAGTGACACAGCTTCACAGAGTTAAACAATTGTAACATAAAAGAATGCAACACATCTTTGAATCATTAAACAAATATTCCACAGCATGAGCAAACATAACACATCTTAAACTAATATTACACAACAAGAGTTATCATCAATGCATTTCATGTTTAAGAAAAAAGAAAATGTCAATTGAGGACTGATAATTAAAATGGGAACTACTTTATATTGATCTTATAGACATAATGAGTATAATGTCTGAAATATAAACACCCAAAGTTTAAAACCACATACACCCACGCTGATTATGAGAAAAACAAAATAAATATCAGTGTAGGAACATTCTACAAAATGCATGGCCATGTGCTCTGCTTGTCGTTGTCATATTCCTCCAAAATATCTGAAATTGAAGTTGGTGATGATCAATAAGAACAGAATCCGGAATATCCAAAATAGTATCTGCCTGAGACTCATGAACACAAACAAGACTTTAGGGAAAAAAACTACAGAAAATTCACTAACAAATGCACACTGAGAAATATATGCCAATGTTTTGCTTGCAAGAATATTATTGAGAATGTTTTGCTTCTATGTTTGAGGGATACTGGCCAGTAGTTTTGTTTGTTCTATCATTACATGGTTTGAGTATTAGAATGACAGTGGCTTCATAAAATGAGTTTGGACATGCTCTTTCAGTTTTTGTTCACTTTAATAATTTAATACATATTAATTTCTTCAAATGGAGTTTCAGTGGGCATATATACTACATGGGTAGGCTCCCTGCCCAGAAGTAGATGACCAAATGAAACAAACTTACCGGTGTTTTTGCAGATTTTTTTGTCTTGAATAGGGCAATTTTTTAACTTAATGGTCTTTGTTTGCAAATTAAGCTTTCCAATTTTGTGGGTTTTTATTTGCGTGTGTGTGTGTGTGTGTGTGTGTGTGTGTGTGTGTGTGTGTATGTGTGTGTGTGTGTATGTGTGTGTGTTTGTCTGTCTGTGTGTGTGATATAAATCTGTTTTGTTAATCTGTTGATCTCTTCTTGCTTTAATTGTGGAAGCCCATTTTCAGTTTCCTAGTGGCTTTATCTAGCAGGTCTGCATAGAAAAGATGATTAGACCACAGGCCTAAATGCAAGTGTCTGAGATGGTCAGCACTTGGCTGTGCTGAGGGGAGGTCTTTTGAACCACCCCTTGGTGTTTCTCTAAATACCCTAGGGCAGAGACAGTCAGGGCCCATTGGAATGGGTTTCAGGCCTTCTCAAGGCGATCCTGTATTTTCTATCTGTTTATCTCCACAATCTAAATTCTTTTATCTAATATTTCCTGCTACTCTTACTCAAGGAAACTCTGGGGAACTGTGGGGTTGGTGGGTAAATGCCCAGCATTAAATCTTGGTACTTTGGATGAAGATAGAAATTTGTTAATTTTATTTAGGGTTTCTACATTAATGGAATATAGGACTTGAAATTATTCCCTTATAATGTTCTGAATTTCTATGGTGTCTATTGTAATATTTCCCTACTCATTTGTGATTATGTTAATTTGAGTTTACTGTTTCTTTCATTTGATAATCAGGCAAAGTATTTGTCAGTCTTATTTATCTTCTCAAACAACTATCTCTTAGATTTGTTGATTCTTCGTATTGTTTTATTTGTTCCTATTTCATTGATTTCTGGTCTGGGTTTTATTATTTCTTCCCATCTACTGGATTTGTCTTTGATTTGCTCTAGTTTTCCAAATTCTTGAGTTGCATCATTAAGTCATTTATTTGTGGTTCTTCTAAATTTTAATAAAGGCACATAAATCTCTAAATTTCCCTCTTAAGCAGTTTTTAGTGTATCCGAGAGAGACTAGACATAATAGTATCAGAAGGTGTTATGAAGGCTAAAGGAGAAATAGCAACAGTTCTACCAATTATAAAGTCTATAAACCAAAACAATATGTGGCCTGAGGAAAAAAATATTTTCAATGGTGCGATAGTGGCAGTTTTATCTTGGTAGTAGGCAACAGCTATCAAATTGAACTGAAAGCCCATTCAATGAAAGGGGATTCATGATCAGTATTATAAACCTAGAAAATTATTCATACCTGAAGCAATCATAAACCCCAAGAGAGAAACTATTACTGTTATTTTCCTGAACCAACATAATTATATTTTAACTGCATTGTAAGTATTTATTCTTTTTAAATTCTTCTCTCATACATTATATCCCAACATTTTTCTCCCTCCACTCCTCCCAGTACCCCCACCTCCCATCTCCCCTAGATCCACTACTCCTCCATTTCCCTCAGAAAAGAGCTACCAATTAAACACGGTAAAACAATTTTCAATAAGACTAAGCACAAACCCTCATATCAAGACTAGACAAGGCAACCCAGGAGGATGAAAAGGATTCAAAGAGAAGTCAAAAGAGTCAGAGACACTCACACTCCCATTCTTAGAAGTCTCACAAGAACAATAAGCTACACAAACATAACATATATGCAGAAGAACTAGCACAGACCCATGCAGGTTCCGTGGTTTGCCACTTTAGTCTCTGTGAGCTTCTATGAGCCCTGCTTAGTTGATTCTGTGAACTGTGTTCCCATATGATGTTCTCACCCCTCTATCTCCTACAATTTAAGTATTTATTCTTTAGCTCATCCTTTATCAAAGAAGTTTTATTTGCAGGAGATGGTGACTATTATAAATATTTGAAACTGGTCAAACACAGAGAAATTTATATCAACCCCAGCTGATACATCTACAGTGCAAGCTCTACACCTAAGACTCAGGAACACTCGTGGTGGAAGGGCTAGAAAGATTGAGAGAGCTGTATCAGAATACCTGTTGATAGATGATATCTTCTAGATATGATAGGAAAGCTGCACCCATAAAATCTCAACAATATAATTTCATAAACAAGACCCATAACGACATCACCTGTTCAACTTTTCAAAATGGGTAGAGAAAATTTCACAAGGCTCCATCCCTAGATGAAGAGCTACATTCAATCAGTGGTTGTTGAGAGGGGAAGAGTCAATAGATTTCAAATGTCATATTTTCCTTGACTGTTAAACCTAAAGATGTTGCCCATTATATTAATGACACATGAGGTACAACAATCAATGTAATTAAGATTTTATTTTAAAATGAATTTAATATGCACTTAACATTTGTTAATAAAGGATTATGAAACAAAGTTTCCAATTTCAATTATGTAAATGGAGATATAATGAGGCACAAATTGGATAAGAAATATAGGTAGACTATGTCTATATTTTTAACAAATACAAATACATTGTCATTAAACATCCACTAATATCAAATGAGTTTATCTTTAAAACTTACCTTGCATCTAATTTCTTGCAATATCAATTTTTAAATTATAATTTTATTTATTTATCTATAACTACTATCAAATTTTAATTGTTTATCCATAACTATTATCAAATGTAGGATGAATAAAATGTTAATCAGTTCATATTTCCAAGTTGATATAAATAATCACACCTGTAAAATCAGTCTATTTGATTTGACAAAACTCAGCCCAGACAACATGTATATAGTTTCTCCACCAGGCTGTACTCTGACTATAACATCACAGTAGACAGGAGAGTACATTCTATTCCTTGACTCATATTGTATATTTGCTAAATTCCAAGGCTTTCTGGAAATGAAACTTTATACAACCTTATCAGTTTCTTTAATAATCATTCTATGCCTTTACTAAACTATGTCTTGTGATCAAAATTTAAACCAAACCATTTTAATAACTTGACTAAATCAAGTACTATAACAAATGAGAACAAAATAAGTATATCTTACGCATTCATACTTTGCTTGGAAAATTAAACTATTTAAATATAAAAACATTATAATGAATATAAATGCATCAATTATCTAATACTAATAATCAGGTTGAATTGAAGTTTTTAACTTGCTCTTTCTTCTAAACCTATGTTACTAATCTACCATTTCAGGTCTTTTCAAACATCATAATTTTCAAGTAGATATGAGAATTATATTTTGAATAATCATTGGTCTCTGACTACTGTATCTCCACTGATGAGTACATTCTCTGAATTCATGCAAGGTTTAGATAGAAAATGACAATGTACTTTCTATACTAGATACATATAAGAAAATTTAGTAGTGCATAATTTTCTATTTATTTTATTATGAATAAATAATTTTACTTTTCAGGAAACACATAACATCTAATAGGCTTCTTAATCTATACATTTTATTACAGAAATATTGACATACTTCACAAAAAGGCTTGAACCAAACATGGCTCCACCATCCCTGAAAGAATGATCAATAATCTAAAGAAAGAAGATGAAATGTCACATTTTAGTTTGCTCTATTCACCTAACTTAAAAATAATGCTATTGTGGGAGCATTTGCTTTTCCCACTTGGCTATTAAAGCCTTGTACTACAGTCCACTTGACTAGACCAACATTCTCATGTTCCCTTATTTAGACCCATAATGAAACAACTCTGAGAAAGGTCTCTATTTCTTCACAACTCTTTCAGTATTTTCTGAATAAATAAATACTATTCTTTTTTACAGTAAACACCTATTTATCTTAGAAGCAATCCACAGCTGATCTTAAGGCTTGGTGATACAATGTTACAGGCTTGGTTTCCTAACTATAATTTCTAGGATTCAAAACAGTGCCATGAATTTATTTTCCTAGAGAAAATATAAAAGATGAAATATAAAATAGTATTATCTTTGGGTATAGGAAATATGTCAGACCAAAGTCTTCATCTGGTACAAGTAGAGTAAAGATCAGGTTAGATAATCTTGAAAGTGCAGAGGAGTCTCTAATCAAGAGTAGGGACATAAAGCTATATAATAGCTGATGATCTGTGCTCGCTCTCTCTCTCTCTCTCTCTCTCTCTCTCTCTCTCTCTCTCTCTCTCTCTCTCTCTCTCTGTGTGTGTGTGTGTGTGTGTGTGTGTGTGTGTGTGTGTGTGTATGAATGGTACAGTAGAAATTCTGACCATAATGTTGAAAGAAAACAAAAGGAAGAATAGAAGTAAGGTAATGAGGGGAAATGAGAAAACCTTACAATGCAGTCAGAGACTATGGCAAACACACCTGTTCACTCAGCTTATGATCATCTTCATGGTTCTCTTTGCAGCAAGCTTGACATCCTTGTTCCTGAGACTGTAAATGAGAGGATTCAGCATGGGCACTACGAGAGTGTAAAACACTGAGAAAAACTTTCCCTGGTCCACAGACTTTGCAGATGCTGGTTTGACATATGTAAGCAGTCCAGAACCATAGAACAGACTAACAGTTACAATGTGAGAACCACAAGTGCCCATGGCTTTGGACCAACTTGTAGCTGATGACATGTGAACAATATTTAAAAGGATGGAAGCATATGAGGTCAAAATAACAAGACCAGATACAATGACAACTATGCAAGCAATAAGAGAACTCACAAGTTCATTGGCATAGGTGCTGCTGCAGGAAAGCTGTAGAAGAGGGAAGATTTCACACATGTAATGGTTGATGATGTTGGAATCACAAAAGCTGAGCCTTATCATACAGCCAGTGTGGGCCATGGCACTCGCAAATCCTATCAAGTAAGACCCAAACATCAGCAGGGAACACATTCTAGGAGACATGAGGATGGTATACATCAAGGGCTTACATATGGCCACATAACGATCATAGGCCATTGCTGTCAACACATAACATTCAGAATTAACAAAAAAGCCAAAGAAAAATAGCTGGGTCATGCATCCTGTATAAGAGATGACACTCTTTTCTGAAACAAATCCCATCAGCATTTTGGGGGTACAGACGAATGAATAACAGAAATCAACAAAGGACAAATTGAACAGAAAAAAGTACATGGGGGTGTGAAGGTGTGAATTCAGACAAATGAGAATCATTAAGCTCAAGTTTCCCATCACAGTGGCTGTATAGTTCAGCAAGAACACAAAAAACAAGGGCAGCTGGAACTCAGGTTGGTCTGTCAAGCCCATAAAAACAAACTCAGTCACCGCAGAGTCATTCTCTACAGCCACTTGCTTCATGGTGTCATCTATAGAAACAGAGATAGCATATGGAATTAACAGGGAAATGTCTTTTAACAGGCAGGGATAGCTGGAGCTGCTGGATTTGCAAGCTCAGTGTTTTGTGAAGACACTACAAGGCATACAAGCATGACAACACAGGTTGATTGCTGAGGAATCCCCGTTTCCTTTTTCCCCAACTATGATGTCTGTCTCTTTCCAGAGAGAATGCCGATGAATCTCTTATTGACTCTAGAACATCATTTTCTCCCTTCTCTTTAGTCTTCAGTAAGAATCGGAGATGAAAGAAGCAATTGTTAAAAAACATCAAAAACCCAGAATTTATAGCCTTGTGACTGAAGGAAAATTATCAAGACAAGATGAGTCAGTGATCAGCTTTGTTACACAGAGATTTCACCACAATTACAATAAATAGATTCTTCCCCAGTGTCCTCAAGTGTCTAAAATCTTTGATGATGAACATGGTAACAACCATCAGTGAAGGTCTGTCTCTAACTCCCTGCAAGGGATACACTGTGGACTGTGACACAGTTTCTGTATGAGATTTTCTTTAGAAAATCCTCTTCACTGGAGAGGGAAAACAGGATCATTTTATGAGACTGTAAGATGCCATCTGGCTAGAGTAAGAACCCATTTCATGTTCCAGAGTTCAGTAAAAATTGTTTAGAATCCTGGAAAATTATTCTCTCCTTTAAGATTTCCTCCCAGGTTTCATGAGTCCCTTGAGTGAGGAAATTACTGAGCCTGTGTTTACATCATCTTCCATATACATAATGTTGGTTCATTTGAGACTCAAAGTTTTTCTCACTTTATAAATCCCTATCAGATTTGACAAAGTACTTTAGAATCTTCATCACAATTGTCTACATACTCTTCAAGTAGAAAATGGAAGTGTATACCACATGCTTCATTAGTACTTTCCAATAAATAACAAGAATTGTATTAACACATTGTAAATAATAGATAAAAATTCTAAACTGTTTTATAAAAATTAGATTGAAAGTATAGATAGTATATGTGTAATATATATATATAAAATTTAAAGCCAGACTTTCCAAATTCCACACATTGAATCTGTAAATAGTTATGCAACTTCCCTGACCTTTATTTATTTATATTTGTACCTGTGTATTTCTCCACATACCTATAAATTGAGACGCATAAGATAAGGCTTGCATTGCACCTCAGTGGCACTACTCTTGTCTTACATATATAAAAGTATAGATGCAATTCCTGTATCACAACAAGTAATATAAGAATAATAGTAGAATAAAATATAAATGTGTAATGTATAAATTAAATGAGATGATTCTCACAATATGTTAGAACTGACATAGATACATAAAAAGCAATTGTTGGGTATTGTTTCACCTTTTCTTATTGCATGTCCTTATTCATGTAAATCAAGTTTCTTATCCTTGGAATTATTGTTATTTGGATTAGACAAGCATTTATTTTGGTGCTATTCTGTGTACCATCGCTGGTCCCTGCCCGTCCCACAGGAATATTATCATTTCTTCCACCACACACACACAGAAGTTGGAACCAATAAAACTTAAGCATTGTTGAATGTTCCATAGTACCATAGTGACTTAAAAAATGAGAGATTACAGTGTGATGCTTTGTCATGTTGAGCAAATTAAACAGAAGAAGAGATACTAATTGGGTTAAGAAGGTATTTTCTTTATCACTTCATATATTTTTTAATTTAAATCCAACTACATATTTTCTTCCTTCCTTATATTCCCTCCCACCCCTTTCATAAACTAAAATTTTTCCTCCACAAATTGCCTTTGGTCATGGCATTTTATCACAGCAATAACCCTAACTAAGACAAGAACCATATGTTCAGTTTACTTCAGGAGTATAGCTGAGGGAACACACTGAACTATATAGAGATAAAAGAAAGCTCCATATTTTAAAAGCCTGCCATAGCCTAGGTGACTATCAAAAACTGCATCCATGGAGCTGTCTGCAAAACTAGCATCCACCTATATAGGTGGGAGAATGAACTCCAGGCAGCTCAGCTGGTAAGTGTCCCTTCTGTAGCAGTTATTTTCTGCTTCTGTGACATTCAGGATGGTCTTGTGACTCTTGTAAGTTTAAGCTTTCCTATACATGTGAGGTTTCTTTGTGTACTCATGAGCCTCCCTACTCCCCCCACCCAGAAGAGAATATTTCAATTCAAAGAAAATGGCTGTGAAACACTCTCACGCATATATTGGTAAATTTTGAGTTATTTTTTTGAGTATCTATGTAAAAGGCAAACAGCTACTCCCTATTGCAGATAGATAAGCAGTCACTCCTGAGTTATCTGTAGTAGGATAATTCTTTCCTTATTTGTATACTCTTGACGACTGGCTTGAAATTAATTGAACACGAGTTCAGGGTTTACTTTGCTCTCCCAGTTCTCTTTCTCTAATTTGTCTACAGGTGTTCCGTAGCACAGTATCCTGACCACTACAGCTTTCTAGTAAATCTTGTAATTTGGAAGTCTGAGTATGGCAACTTTAAATTCTGTTGTGTGTGCGTGTAAATATTTGTATGTACATATGTGTGGGTTCACTTATATGTGTCTGCACCTGCATGTGCAGTCAGAGGTTGACATAGACTATTTTCCTCAAACTTGTCTCTACCTTGTTTGAAGAAGTTAAAGTTCTCTATGACCCAAAGCATATCAGTTAAATAATCAAAGCAATTATCTGAATTACTAATTGCATTGTAGAACTGAGTTATGAAGAGTAAAACTAAATCACAAGTCTTTCACTAAAGAAACATTAAAAGATGATTAGTTTAAAATTCATGAGGTTTTATATAGAGCCATAACAAAAACAATTTCTAAAGTATTTAAAAAACTATCCATGCAATGAATTATAATTATAAATGTAGCCCTTTATTTTTATATATACATTTGGTTGTTTAGTGTGAAAAAACTTGTATTTTTTTAAAAGTTCTTAAAATATGTTTTAAATTAAAACACAACTAATTCCTCCTTTCCTCCCTCCAGCCCTTCCCAGTCCCCACTCTCAAGTTCATAACCTCTTTTTTGTTGATTATTATTGTGACATAGTTTAAAATTAGTATTTAGTGTATATATTCATTTTACAAAGTATTAGGTTTGGCTATAAATTCTTTGTATTTGCTCTAGGAGGTGACTGAGAATTAACTACTGGAAAAAAAAAAATGATAGGGACGTAAGACTTTTCCTGACTGGAAATCACATGTAAAAACTCTGTTCCTTGACTCTGGACGCACTAAGGAGTAAAGGAAGTATATAAAATATCTCCCCATTTTCATGATGATAAGTGCTAAACAGGTAGGTCTTCCTTTCTCTATGCATTCCATCAATCCCACCTCTGCATTATGTGGGTGCTTTTAGCTGATTGCTCACATGGAAAGTTAAGAAAAAAAACAAGTTTTTTCAGGCTGTTATTTAAAGTTCTGTCTTCTGACTGTCTAGTCACTATAGCCAAAGCAATGCAATCTTTGTGTACATGCATATAGACATATATAGAATATTTTAGCAAAATAAAAAATTAGCAAAAAAATAAAATAAATAAAAATTGCCTGGGCTACAGAGCGAGATCCAGGAAAGGCGCAAAGCTACACAGAGAAACCCTGTCTCGAAAAACCAAAAATAAATAAATAAATAAAAATTATTTTCTCAGTGAAAAATAAACAGAAATAGTTACTTCCAAAATTTAAATCAGCATTTGTATCAGTCAAAGTTCTGTAGAGTAACTCAACTTACAGAATTAATCTCTCTTCTCTCTCTCTTTCTCTCTCTCTACATATGTATATATACATATATGTATCAATGTATCTATATACACATCCATCTATTTATCTATCTATCTATCTGTCTGTTTGTGTGTCTGTCTGTCTACCTGGATTTATTAGAGAGAATTACAGACTGTGGTCCAGATTATCCAACAATGGTTGCTTATGTATAGAAGGTCCCAAAATCCAATAACTGTTAGTTCACGAGACTGGATGTCACAGCTGGTCCTCAGTATATATTGGAATCCCAAGAAGAATTAGACTCTAATACCAATGAAGGAATGGACTTACTAGTGAGGGCAGGAGGAAGCAGGCAAAGGGAGCCAGCTTCCCTCTTTCATGTATAGGCTTCTAGCAGAAGGTGTGGCCCAGATTAGAGATGGGTGTTCCCATTTCAAAAGATATGGATTAAAGGTGTGCCATCTCACCTCAAAGATCCAGATTAGAAGTGGATCATTCCACTTGAAATGATCGAATTAAGCGAAAAAATTGTTACATGTGTCTACCCATTTTGGGGGTTTCAGATATTCTAGATGTAGTCAAACTGATAACAAAGAATAGCCATAACAGCATTGAAATTAAGGAAAGTATTGGATGTATAACTGAAAAACTCTAGTGTTAGATAACTTAAGCCATCATGTCCATAGTAACCTATGACCATGGTTTCCCTGGGATCTTGGTGCCGTCTTTCCTCCATCTTTAGGTGCTATCTTCTGGATAGCACAGAAAATCTACATAAGTAGTCTTCAAACATCTTATCTTGATGATGGCCCTAAATTGTTTATATTGTTTTTCTGCCTTTTTGTTTGAACTTTATAAAGTCAATGGGGTCTGAGAAATGGATTAGTGGGGAATGTCATTTGTCACAAAATCTGACAACCTGAGTTTAATCCCTGTGACACACATGATTGAAAAAGACATCTCATTTCTACAAGTTTTTCTGTTTTTCACACATGCATCATGGCTTGTTTGTGCATGAGCACAAACACACCCACTATATAAAAAATGAATTTAATTAAAAAGTGGAAAATGATATGAACACCAAGTGAAGAAGCAGATGAAATGATAAAGGCATGCTGTTGGAGGACAGGGGGAAAACTATCACTTTGTTCTACCATGAGATAACTATCATACATCTTTCTTCTTGGCAGCGTAAGTCATTCAATAATGATATTTAATTGAAAGTATTAACTAAAATCATTCTCTATTAGTCAGAAAATAAATTTTAGTGAACTGCCCTTTATATCAGTGATTAGGCCAACTTTGGTATATTGTTGTGATCCAAACACTCAGAGTATGATTTATTAATGAAATTTGTCCACAAATAATTTTGTTTTTTATCTGTCCCTTTGTTTCTACAATGAATGAAATTTTAATGATCATTTTCATGTCAGTGTTAGTTTGAACGGAGAAAGTACCCTGAGATCACACTTCTATCTGAAGAACTATTGGCAGTTGATGGCTGTGGAAAGAGGAAGTATATCTTCCTTTGAGAAATGGCCACTGATATGCCTTAGGGGATAACCACATACTCATATGCTTACAGACAGGATTAACTGGAATTAGGGGTTATTAATAACAATAAATAAGAGGATGTAAAGCTGGAAGAAAGATGAATTTGGCTCATTAAAGGTATTTGGAGGGATGTAGGAGTGGATTGATACTATGAATAAATGTATAAATGAATAGAACTTTCAAAGGATAAAATATAATATGTCAAAACAACTTTGGTATAAAACAAGACAAATGAAAGAAAGGAGTTACTTTCACATAAAATTGTGTTTTGGAGTTATCTTTCATGGCATTTAAAAATTACTATTAAATATTCAAATAATTTAAAAAAGATAAAGACTTGAAAAATAAAACATGAAGACATTAATATCCATCTATTAAAATGACTAAAATAAGGAAACAGGACAATGCTGAATATTTCAAAGGATAGAAAAATAAAGGTATCAGACATTCTCATTCATTTCTGAGGGGAATGTAAATGATTGGCAGAGAATTTTCTAGTTTCATTCTCAACTGATTTAAAAACACACAGATTATGGTTGACACTTCTTTCTTCACTCTTCCAATTTTCTTTATTCAATATAGTTACCATCTCAGAGTCTCTTTTTCTGATCTCCATTGTTATCAACATAACATTGACAGTGTCTGAAGAAATTTCATTGGCCACAACTGACACATGTGAGTGATGGAGAGGATAGATAGACATGGAATAGAAGGGGCCAGGCATGCTGTTTATTCTTTTCTACACAGGGCAACAGCACCACACTAAAAATGTATTTCATTCAAATGTGACCAAGTTAGAAACTTGATATATCTGAACAAAAATGTGAAAAAAGATAAAGCAACTACCATGTACCAGGGGATTTTCTTGTGTCTACTACCATTCTAATACATCATGTGCACCATTTATATATCAAAACCACAATGTGATAGCTCTTTAATTTTATTTAATACTGTTTATTGTGTTTAACAGAATGTACCCCAGAAAATTTTTAAGCATGAACTTTTGCTCCACACCTCAAGCCCTATTTTCCTGAGTCTATTTTGTAGGCATACATAAGAATATGCAGATATAATTATATATAATCAAGGGACAGCAAAGCCTACAATTTCATAGTTAGGGACTGGAAAGGAGTGAGTATGAACACAGGCTAGTTTGGTAGACTGTTCCTCTCCTTTCAGTGTCTTTGTGGAACTCTTTCGCACAGTATTAGACCATTGGTCTAATGTGTATTACTGTAATCAGAGATGCCCATAGAAAAGTGACAAATGGCAGGTTACATGTCCCTAGACACTCTTCTTGTAGAGTTATACAAAGCATAGAGGAGAAGGACAAAGAGGAACGCCAACAGCTCTGCCAAGGGGACTAGATACTCCTGGTGGGAGATCATAAATTGAGTAGAACTTTGAATCTCAAAAGATACAACGTTAGATCTGTGGTACTGAATGCAAGTGCAAGCTTACTAATTAAGACTCTCAAGGCACAGATCCAGCAGGGAGGAAATCATAAAGAAGAGACTAATTTCTCATGATCGTAATGAATTTCTCAGAAATCTTGACCTTGAAATAGGTATTCTCATTTGAATGAGGCAATGCTTTTGAGGTTTACATAAGATTGCTATTTTATTTTGTGTATGTGAAAATAAATTTGTCAAGAAATTCTCAAACAAAAATTTCCTATGTGACTCTTCTAAGAGTTCCTAAACACCTTTATGCTAATGCCTATAACTTCCTTTATTATTGGATACTTGGTCCTCTCAATACAGAAAGAAGGGAGGCTCTAAGAGCATCAAAAAGAAAGAGGGCTCCAGGTGATGAAGGTAAGCAGAAAATCATCTTTGTCTTGAGTATGTATCATGAAACCGAAAGGTATATAAATTATGAATACTATATAGAAGCTCTTATGTATTGCTTTTATGCAGTTTTAATTGTCATTAAAGACTAAGGAAAGTGATAGAATTACATTAAAGGTTGAGTTGTTTATCAGTATACTTTCTGGGCAAACACACATATTATGGGTATGATAAAGAGGAAATAGATGCTCTTCAGAAATCAACATGAGTAGCTGAGGATCTTTGTATGGCTTATTATGTGTTCCCTCAATCCAAGCTTATAAACAAAATAATTTCATCTTCTCTTTCTGGATTCAAAGAAGAATTTCTTGGTAATGTCACCTTCTATTTTTACAGATGCCACCCATGCAGAAAATGGCTACAGAAAATGACTCTTCAGTGTCTGAGTTTATTCTTCTGGGACTAACAGACCAACCTGAGCTCCAGTGGCCCCTGTTTTTTCTGTTCTTGGTGAACTACACAGCCATAGTGGTGGGTAATTTGAGCTTAATGAGTCTTATCTTCCTGAATTCACATCTTCACACTCCCATGTACTTTTTCCTTTTCAATCTTTCCTTCATTGATTTTTGCTATTCATTTGTTTTTACCCCCAAAATGCTAGTGAGTTTTGTTTCAGAGAAGAATGTCATCCCTTTTACAGGATGCATGACTCAGCTGTTTTTCTTCTGTTTTTTTGCCCATTCTGAGAGTTACGTGCTGACAGTCATGGCCTATGATCGTTACGTGGCTATCTGTAAGCCTTTACTCTATAAGGTTATTATGTTACCTAGGATCTGTTGTCTGCTAATGTTTGGTTCATATTTGATAGGGTTTTCTAGTGCCTTGGTCCTCACAGGCTTAATGATTAGGCTCAACTTTTGTAGTAACAACATCATTAACCACTACATGTGTGACATCTTCCCAGTCCTTCGGATCTCCTGCAGTAACACTTACGTTAATGAGCTCGTGAGTACTGCAGTGGTGGGAACGGCTATCATTTTATGTAGTCTCATAATCTTAGTCTCATATGCTATGATACTTTTCAATATCATTCATATGTCCTCAGGTAAGGGTTGGTCCAAAGCCTTGGGCACTTGTGGGTCTCACATTGTAACCGTTAGTTTCTTCTATGGATCTGGGCTGCTTGCTTATGTCAAACCATCATCTGCTGAGACTGTGGGCCAGGGAAAATTTTTCTCAGTGTTTTATACATTTTTGGTGCCCATGCTGAATCCTCTCATTTACAGTCTCCGGAACAAAGATGTCAAACTTGCTGTGAAGAAAACCTTAAAGAGAATCACAAGTTAATTAAACCAATGGCACTTCTCATAGCTTGTCCCCATTTGTTTTCAGTGTCTTTTTCATTACATGTCTTTCATTCTTTTTCCTTTTCCTCATATTTCTACAACATCAACACAATATCTACTACCCATCTTTTTTCTTCTCAACATGAATTGTAAATCTGTTTGTGACTTTTTGGGGGCTTGATACCCTTATATTTAAGCTGGTGTTCATTATCCATGTCAGACTAAGACCCTGTTGGGCTATACAATCTCAACTATGCATTATTTGTAATAAATATCTTCCTCACTTTTTGGAAAACATTTTTAGAACTATTCCCTGATTTGACAGTCTTATTACCTATAGATGTATTTTTAAAAAGTAAAGGTGACAAAAATTGTGGGTGTGGCAGAACTGCCAAAGTACCAGCAATTTCTCAGTGTCTTTTTGTGAATAGTTCTTATTCTAGACTTTTAGTTTCAAACCTAGTATGGAATTCCATAATTTATTTGAGTAAGGTTTTATTTTTATAGCTATTTGAGTATGTATTAGACATCTGCCCAATGTCTCAAATCCATCATTTCTGATAGTACATTAACATATTTATATTTTGTTATGAATTTAAGTAAAAGAGTTGCTTTCTTTTCCCTGACACTGGAATTATATCTATGATATAGTTCCTAAGAACCTCTTATTTTCTTGACTATGGACAAAGAATAAAGGGTCATGGTAATGTTTGGTTATTTTCTTTATTACCTCAAATGGATACTGTGATGTAAAAAAATAAAAATAAAATGGAGGAATCAACTTACTCCTTAAAAACATTACCTGCTGGGTTTAATGCTTAGGGATATAGTCGTTACATGCTCTTGTTTGTTAGTTCAACTCCGAAGAGCAAAAGAAACCTCTACTTACACTTCTGTCTCTCTGTATCTCTCTACACATCTATAATTTAGATAAATAAATGGCTGTGTAAATTTTGTAAAGCCATACAATGGATGATGCAAAGCACAATTTAGTACTCATTGTGTATCATATGAAGAGATGAATGGGGACAGGGATAGAAGAGACATCTTAGTGGACAAAGTAACATGCAGTTCTTGAAGAAGACCTAGATTTGGTTTCCAGCACCGATCTACAACATACCCCAAAATTGTCTGTAAGTACAGTTCAAGGGGACCCAATGCCCTCTCTGGGCCTTCATGAGTGCCAGACATGTATGTGGCATACATATATACATGCAAGCAAAACCACATGAAAAAAAAAATAAAAGAAAAGCAAGAAATGCATAGGAAAGAAACAGAATTCTGAAGAAACAGAGTGAACTTCAGGAGAATTATTCCCAATGATTGCAAGATGGAGATTGTATCAGAATCTGAACTAACACAGAGATTGAGGGTTCTATAAGAATGTGAACTACTATAGAGATTGGGGGTTGTGTTAAAATATAGATGACTATTGTAGAGAATATATTTATAAGGATTTGAAATATAAATGAAAAGTTACACACATTCCTATAAGAGCCTCACATTGAAGTCCTGCAGGTACAGTGAGTGTCAAAATATTTCATGTTGTCTTTTCCATTTGTGATTCTTTTTTCTGGTATGATGGAACTGAGGAATTTGGTTAAGCCTTTCTGGTGAGGCATGTCACTATTCCCAAAGTTAAATATGTACTTTAAGAAGTCTGTTACATGTTATATCTTTATTTGGCCAGAAAACAATTTATTCATAAAATACAGAAATGAGAATTTGCATTATATCACACTTTTTCTTCTTCTACTGTATCTGCATGAATGAGTTAAGCGCAGATGATTCTCAGTGAATGTTGTGACTTTTCCTAGGAAAGCAATAATAAAGTCTATTTACTCCAGATGAGGAACAAACAGTGGACCAAAGAAATAACATTGTACAAGTCTGGCTTGGTGACACTCTGAGTATTTGGGGGTTATCTATGTAGGTGGGCCTAGGCAGGACACTGGCGGGAGTATGGGGGATGCATAGGCAGGTGCCTCACAGAAGAAGCCACAGAAGCATGGTGACTGATTAAAGCCACCTCACTGAGGCTCGCTGTCTAACTTGCAGTCAGTGCCCTACATTCTGCTTTCTCCCAGAAATTGTTTAGTGCTAATGTGTCCTCTGGACACTGCCTTGTCAGTATGGTGAGTTATGTGAGCTTACAGAATATGATGAACTTCTTGCAAGAGGGAATGCTTCAATTTTGAGGAATAGCTACACAATATTTAATATGTCCTATGTATGATACAATGAATCTTTAAACTGTTATTTTTATAATGATAATTGAAAAATTCTAAGAGATTTTGTTTACAAATATGTGGTTAGACCAAAAAAAAGCCTGTTAAAAATGTTAAATCGACCTAACTTATATTCGTTGTCCAAGAAAGTTAAGCACTTACATTTACTTTAATATTGAATAGATTACTAAAATGTTCAATTTTGCAGGTGTCAACTACTGTTCTTCCGTTTTATTCATTACAGTGCCTGACTAAATGGAGTTGAAATTTTTTCAGAAACACATATATTAATAAGCAAACAATGTTTATTAAAACACAGAATAAGATGTATAAAACTCATATCTATAAAGCTTTCATACGTCACCAAAATGTGAATGTGAGTTACAAACATATAAATTGTGGTTTGAGTTTTATATTGCAGTCAGCATAATAGCCTGGTACAGAGCAAATCAGCAATTAGCCTAGATCAGTTCTGTGAAGTAAAATTTGAATTTCTAATTACTTATATTTTCCTGAGAAAATTTAATGACTTACTCTTTTAACAAAATATATTTTAATATTTATTCTTAAAGTACTGGCCAATAATTTTTTAAAGTAACATAAACATATTGCTAGCTAATACAAGCTTATTTGATAATAAAAAAGTTTTGTTATGTTATATATGTATTTGTTAAATTATGTGTATATCTATACACATTGCTTATATTATCCTGACATCATAGGTTCTTCAAATATATTACTGAAGTTAGGAAAGCTCATTCCATTAAATTTATATTAACATATACCAGATTCATATTGAATCTCTTCCACACAAATGCGTAATTACATTGACTCATGAAAATTCAGTATCATCAACATAAAGGCAATATACATATGTTGAGCTGTCAAAGAAAATATGAAACTAAAATGTCTCAGAAACAACACTTTCATGCCCAAAAAGGTGCCTGTTTACCCACCTAGTTCATTTCATCTCCCTAAGTAATTGAATGTTCATGGTTTCTTGATTTGCTGCATTCATCAAAAGTTTAAAATGTTTTTCTCTGCAGTTCTCACCCTTACTTGTTCATAAATAAGCATCAGAACAGAGCCTGGCCACAACAGCATGTGTTTAGATGAAGAGGTGTGAGCCCAGGCCAGTCATATGTTACCTGGCACATTTGGCATTTTAGTATTGGTCGCTCTGGCAGATAACTGCCTAGAAAGGAGTATCATGGGGTCAAGAGTATGGAGGCCTGATGTGCCAGCACTCCATAGTTCTGTCAGGAGCAAGAATGAGGATAAAATGGCATTGCCTACTCTGTCATAACAGCTTAAGCAAAGACTCATCCTACACTGGGACAGCAGCTGTGGTGGTTATGGAAGAGGATGTCTGTGACTACAGTACAAAGTCCCTTAGCTTGATTCAGGTGCTCAAGGATCGTCAGCCTCATGTGCTGTCTTTGTGGTGGTGGTGTGCCATGTCAGGAGTCTTAATGGTTAACTCTCTTGAAAGAAAAATGTAACTTTTTCTCCTTTGATAGTACTTCTGTTCGATTCTAACTGACATAGTTCTTCAGTGGCCTCAGAAATAGTTGTATTTTGGGTATTCCTATTCTGAAAATGTTTTGTGCTAACCAGGTGGATTTTGCATGCATGAGATTTCAGAAATACTTGAAATCGATTTTAAATTGTCCAAAGTTAAATGTGCCAAAAGAACAAATGTTTAAATGTGATTTGACTTCAATGTTTTAAATGATTGTAAACAATACTTGATATGCCAGTGTGGTGTTTCCCATCTATGAATGTAGTTATATAGAGCTTGTCTTTCTGTGTCCATTGATGACTTCTAACTGAGGATAGAATGATGATTGCCAAAGTAAGGAAGAGGCACTTAGAAGGGAGAACTGAGGCCCTAGCCAAAACGTACCGTTTATTTGAGAAAGAATACATTTTATTGTATTGCAAACCAGGCAACTGTAGTCAATAATCCTGGTTTTTCTCTCTCCTCACTCTCTTTCTTCTTGTCTCTCCCTCTTTCATTTCCTTCCTGTTGTTTCATACCTTCCTTTCTGTCTTTGAAACAACACCCACCTCATTTCTATTCAGATGCTATACAACAGTCTTGAGGTGACACACTTTTTCATAGTAAAGTAGACTCTGCATATATTTGTTTATTGCTGCCAGAATTTTTGTTTGAACGCTTGTAAATTCACCTTAGTTGCATGTTCACAGTTAAGTCTGCCACTATTTATTGATGTTCACAGAAGTCACAAAACACTTGGGTCAGCTTCAAACAACTTGATCATTCAAGACAGACAGCATGAACTTCAAGTTCTTATCTCTTTACATCTCTAAAATCTCATAGAGCCTGTGTGAAGGAAGCTGAAGGGCTGTACACAGTGCTGGCTGTGTCATAGCCCTAACCTTAGGAACCCTCTTTGTAAGGGGCTATTGTAAAAACACCCCAAATTTTTAACCTTCAGAAATTTCCTTTCTTTTTCCTCAAACAAATCCATTCGTTTTCTAGGAGGAAATTCTATCTCTGTTTTCTCAAGGTTACTTACTGCATATTCTTGGAAAGATAGCTCAAAACAAAGCTGTTAATTTTTCATTGTGAGATATGTAGAATTGAATAATTACTTCCCGATGATAACCAGACCAGATAAAAATAATGCCAGCTTATATTTAAGAATTCCTTTCTGTTCATTAGCCATCATTTAGGCTGCATTTTGCTTACTTCTAATGTTACCTAAAATATGGGCTAATGTGGTAAATAAGTTTCATAATGCTATGAAAAATTATGCATTAGAGATATCATTTACATGTTTAAAAAGGTCCCTGTCTCTCAATTTGTCTTTGTATTCTGTCTTATGTAAATATATTTTGTTAGTAAAATTGTGTTTAGTTTTAGCTCTTTACAATAGAGATTATTTCACTTTCTATACTTTATGTTCATTCATCTATGGATAAATAATCATAATAATACATAAATACACACACACACACACACACACACACACACACACACATTGGAACACAGTCAAGGAATGAGGTTGTGCAAGGGGAATTCTGAGTGCTTGTGAGAAAACTCCAAGAAAACAAAACAAGATTCTTGTGACCACAGTTTCTTCAGCAACACAAAATTTTTCTTGGAATATGCTTTTGTGCTTGCCCCAGATGTGGTAGACAGGAGTCAGTTTACCTCAGCTGTTGTTATTCATGTGTCTCTATGGAAAAAAAAATGTTTTTGCCACATGTAGCTTGTCCTTGTGATTGAATACCTTATTCATATGATTCTTCTTAATTCTCAGAATATAAATTGCCAGATGCTCTGAATAAAGTTGGCTATTGCATGAGACTTTTGTCTGCCTCATTTTGAGACTCTGCTCTCCCAGGTTCCCACTGAAACTAGAACAGAAAACACACAAACACACACACAAAAAAAAAAACTGAACTAGGGTGGCATGTTCATAAAATATAAGAATTAAAGAAACTAAGGCAGAAGAATCATAATTTGAAAGCCAGCCTGGCACACATAATGAATTCCAGGCCAGGCTGGATGACACAGTGATACCTTATCTCAGTAGCAAAGCAATGTAAACAATAACAAACAAACAAAAACAAAAAAGCATCCACAGAAAGAAAATGTGACTAAGAACATTGTTGGTAAACTTTAAATGTAAAGTAGCTTTGTAATCCCAGCACTAGAGAGGGAAGGGTATAGTATAAGAGTCTTGAATTTGCAGACTACCTGGGCAACCTGGTAAAATCATGTTTGAAGTAGTTAATAAATGAATAAAAATAGAAGTTTCAATCAGCTGTTTAAAGGTAAAGCATGATACAGTTATAGTCCAGAAATAGGTACACATTTTCATCAGTAATTAAGAATTTAGTTTACTTAGGTATATTACATAATCCAAGGAAAATTATTGCTCAAATAGTTGTGGGATTATTGTATCAGCAATTGTCTCTTTCTTGGAAGGTCAGTATTATAGCACACTTAGCCTATAGCTAAATGAATTTGATAAATTTTTTCTTCCAAAAGTTTATTTTGCATTTTCTGGTATTATAAATTATAGCCAATAAGGAGGAATCTTCCAGTGCAACTAACTTGATTTCTTTGCCATGTGTCCAAATTGTGTTATGCAGTTAACAAAGGGATTCTACTATCTAGCTCTGGTGGGCAACCAAGAGCAATTGAACATGCTCTATTAATTGGGAGGCCTCTGTATATAGCTCATATAGAGGTATCTCATGTCGGGAACTTGGGTTCTTGTTGAAATGCTATGACTTCTGTATACAGCAAAACTGTATTTTGATTTTTTCTGTTCATTTAAAATATGAATATATTTTAACTCCATAAATTTTTCCTTCTTATGAATTTCCTTGCATAATGGTTTGAATAAATTAACAATCAAATTTCATGGAATTTGAGATAAAATTTGCCATGTGTATGAATTAAAATTATTCATGAAAACATTGAGACCAAGAAAACGAATGAAGATTCAGGCTTGGTCATCATGGCTGGTGATGGAAATGGTAAAAAAAAATTCCTTGCAATATTTGACAGGGTTCAAGGGTCAAAAGTTTCCATAGGAAGAGAAAACATCTAAATTTTTATCTGATTTTATCTATGTGTCTTCTTTTTCTGTTTTTGTGTCAATAAATAAACATGAAACAGTGGGGCATGCTGGCCCATGCCTTCAATCCCAGCACTTGAGAGACAGTGGCAGGAATATCTCTGAGCTCAAGACCAGCCTGGTCGAAAGAACAAGTTCCAGGACAGGCAAGGCTGTTACATGGTGAAACCCTGTCTTGAAACAAAACAAAGAACAAACAGCAACAAAAATATCCAAAAAAACAACAACAACAACAAAAAAGAAATATAAAATAAAACACTTAATGACAGAGAGTACTTTAAAATGCATATCTGATGAGAAGCGTCTATGTACAAAAAGTAAGTAACACTAAAACCTCAATCACAAAGAAACAAAACAGTAAGACATGGGCAGAAATCTAAATAGCCATATCAGCAAAAAAAAAAAAAAAAATATGGGCATGGAACATCAGCATTTGAAAAAAAAAGTAAACTGTATTTAAAATTAGGAAATTATAGAATTAAACACTTCAATATATTATATCCATCAGGATGACTAACATAAAAAAATCCTAATACAAAAATTCCCTAACAGTGAAAAGAATCTAGAATGATGAAAACTTTCATTTGCTTTTTATGAGATTTTAGAATGAGAGACATTTTGGAAGACAGAGTGATTTTTTTAATTGAAAAATTTTCTATAGACATTATATTTTGACCATGTTGATCCCCTCCAGAAATTCTTCCCATATCCTTCCCACCTTCCTATCCACCCAAGTTGATTCTCTCTTCTCCAAAAATTCCAAACCGAATCAAACTAAACCAAACACAAGTACAAACAGAAACAAAAAGAAAAATAACAAAACAAATCCTCTTCTTATTTTACAGTCCATTTGCTCCTAGATATTTGTATTGACTGGTTTGAAAATAAACGTGAGGACAGAAAACTTGCACGTGAATGTAGCAGCTTTACTCATGGTTGCCAACACCATCAAGATATTCCTCAAAAAGTGGGTCCATAAACAATCTGTAGTACATTCCATATAAGGGAATTGGAAGAAATTAGCTACTAGGGCTTGTAGAAACGTGAAGGAGTCTTAAGTACACATTGCTAAGTGAAAAACTCAGTCTGCATAGGCTGGACACCAGTGAATTCAGTGGCGCTACCATGTGGAGTAGCTAAACTCCCAGTGACATGCAAATGTCAATGATTGCTAGAGATTAGGAAAAGCAGAGAAAAAACAGCGGAAACACTGAGATTCTAGGGCCAGGGGCCGCTTCTGAATGATGTTGTGGTGCTGTATGCAGGATGCCATGCATTTTCAAACCTTGGAGAATCCTGTAGCACAAGAATGCATCTTCTTCTTGAGGTTCTCTATTAGCATATACTGACTGTGTAAATTAATGGTCTTCAGGATGGAATTTTAATGGATGTAAATAAAGTACTTTCACCATCTTTGTCCCCACCCCACCCTCTCGTGAACTGAGCTTCTGCACGGAACAGGAACCATGGTATCTCTCTGAATCTAACATTTCAGTTGACTTGATCTGCATTTCCAAGCTGTTTCCTTCAATTTTCAGAATTTAGTTCTATCATGCATCCACAATCTATTTTCTTTATCCACTCATTGAGTTCTATACTTCTATACTGGTTCCATAACTTGACTACAATGAAGAATTTCAAAGAACATGGGTGTGCAGGTGAGGCTTTTGGACACCAGGAGTTACATAACAAGATCACATGGTGGCTCTATTTTAAGCTCTCCTGGAGGAATCTCCACTCTCATTTCCATAGAATCTGAACCACTTTAATTTCCACCAATTCTATATAAGGGTAACTTTCCCTCAATATCCTAGCCAGTTGTTTTTTTTTGTTTGTTTGTTTTTTGTTTTGTTTTGTTTTGTTTGGCAGACCTTTTCTGAATGAAGTGAGATAGAATCTCGATGTGTGTTTTTTTTAATTCTTTTTTGTTTTTCTATTTTCTTCCTCTGGCACAAAATTCATACAAATCCACCTGTTTCCAGGATTACAGACATGAGACTCCATGTATGGCTTCAATGTATTTGATTTATATATTTCCTGATGGCTAAGAAGAGAGTATTTTTTCATATATCTATTTCATATATTTTCATATATATTTCCATATATCTAATATTTTCATATATTTTATATAGAGCTATTTGCAAGTCTTTATTAAAGATTAGCTTTTCAATTCATTTGCTCATTGATTATTTTGCTTATTTACTTTTTGCAAAAAAGTATCAAAGTAAGGATGTTGTGTATACTAGGCAAGCAGTCTTTCAGAGTGCTTCAATCCCAGCTCATACTTGCCCATATCAATTTGCTGATAGAATTTTTTTCTACTTTGTTTTTTAATACTTTATATATTTTGGATATTTACATATTGTCAGATAAATAGCTGGCAAATTTTTTCCTTCTATTCTGAATGCTGTCTCTTTATCAATTATTTTTATTGTGCAGATGCTTTTTAGTTTTATGTGATTTCATTCATTATTTCAATTGTTTTCTGTACTCTTAGAATCTTATTCAGAATATTATTTGCTGTGTCCAGATCTTGAAGAATTTTCCTCTAGTGATTTTGAATTTCAGGTTTTATTTTAAGGACCTTGGTGCCTTTTTGAATTGGCTTTTGTACAGAGTATGAGATGGGAATCCAGTTCCATCTTCTACATGTGGATATCCAGTTTTCCCAGCAGCATTTCTCGAAGAAGCTGTCTTCATCACTACAAAATTAGAGCCATTTTGGTGAAACTTAGAGGACCACTGATGTGTGCACCAGTCTATCTTTTATGAATTGTACTACATAGCTACACAGAGGAATATGGAGCTATCAATATAAATAAGGTTGGAGGGAGTTATATAACCTTTTGGCAGCTTTATAGATAGAAAATTTACAACATGGATTTAAACTCAGAAGGACTTAAAGTGACTTCTCTATTATTTAATCTGTTATTTAAAAATTTTCCTCCATTGAATGTTAAAGTATTGCATATTTGTTAATGAAATCACAAAGGATTGTAGGTTTTTCCATTAGAAATGGAAAAATATTTATATCATTGGTTTTCCTTTAGTAGATTTGTTCTTACACAGTGGAAAAATTCCCAAAGGACAACACACAACTCTGCCCTGGGAACTAGGTACTCCTGGAGGGAAATTACAAATTGAGTACAACTTTGAATCCCCAAAGATTCAACATTAGGTCTATGGTATCTATTATAAATAGGCTCAAAAATTTCTACCATCAAGGGGATCATGCAACCTGGGAGGAAATCATAAAGGTGAGAATAATTTTCTGTGCTGGTCCATTTAATGGACTATAATTTGAGTGAGGTGATGTTTGTAGCTTCATATTTTTTTCTGTCATGTAGGTAAGTAGGAAAACCTATATAAATTCTCAAGTATAAATTGTGTCATTTTGCCAGTGTACTGGTTTTAGAAGGTCAGAGGTGGATCTGCTCTGATTCTGATGAATGTTAACTCATTTATCATCAGAAATTGGGAAGAAAGAGCTCTTGTACTTCAACAGCAGTGAAGCATCTTGAATAAAGGTAAGCCCTGAATCACCCATGTTTTTATAATTTCCATTGAAATACAAAGCAATATAAATCACGGGATTCAGAACAAGCTACAGGATTACTTCTTTTAACCCAAATCATTCATTAGTAGATGCTAAACAATGGGGAAATCATCAGCAATATTCCTATCAGCATTACCTCAGAAAAGAGTCACTCATTGTGGATGGGGGATTGAAAAAATGTGGTATTTATGTTCTGTGGATGCCTTGCTGTTTTTCCTTAGACAACCCTGAGATCTTAAACAATAAACTCCAGCTCGCTCGCTCTCTGGGGTCATGATGCAGCAGTCCTTGTTAAGGTCACCTGGTTCTGACTGATGTTCCTACAGATGCTACATATGAAGCAAATGGATACGGAGAATGACTCTTCAGTGACTGAGTTCATTCTTGTGGGATTAACAGACCAGCCTGAGTTCCAGCTGCCCCTCTTTGTCCTGTTCTTGGTGAACTACACAGCCACTGTGGTGGGAAACTTGAGTTTAATGAGTCTCATCTGTCTGAATTCACATCTTCACACACCAATGTACTTTTTTATCCTCAACTTGTCCTTCATTGACTTCTGTTATTCATTTGTTTTTACCCCCAAAATGCTGATGAGCTTTGTTTCAGAAAACAACACCATCTCCTTCACAGGATGCATGGCTCAACTATTTTTTTTCTGACTTTTTGTTAACTCTGAGTGCTATGTGCTGACAGCCATGGCCTATGATAGGTATGTGGCCATCTGTAGGCCCCTTCTGTACACAGTAGTCATGTCTCCCAGGACTTGTTCCCTGCTAATGCTTGCATCACACTTAATGGGGCTTTCTACTGCCGTTGTCCACACAGGATGTATTATCAGGCTTAGGTTTTGTGATTCCAAAGTCATCAATCACTACATGTGTGATACATTCCCCCTCCTTGAGCTCTCCTGTGGTAGCAGCCATGCCAGTGAGCTTGTGAGTTCTGTTTCTGTGGCTGTAGTCGTTGTTGTATCTAGCCTCATTATTGTATCCTCCTACACTTTGATTCTTGTTAATGTAATTCATTTGTCGTCATCTAAGGGTTGGTCCAAAGCCGTGAGCACATGTAGTTCTCACATAATAACTGTTGCCCTCTTCTACGGATTTGGTCTGCTCGCTCACATCAAACCATCATCGGCAGAGTCCGTGGTTCAGAGGAAATTTTTTTCAGTAGTTTACACTTTTGTGCTGCCTTTGCTGAACCCCCTCATTTACAGCCTCAGGAACAAGGATGTCAAACTTGCGGTGAAGAGAACACTGAAGAGAATCACAGTCTAAGTGAACAAGTGGGGTTGTTGACATCATCCATGTCTCCAATTTGGATCTTTCTCTTCACTTCTCTTTCCTATCAACTTCCTTCTGTGATTCACTTTCCATCTCTTCATTTTTCTTTCTATAATATTTTTAAAGTAGAAAAGGAATATTTTTACTCTAATATCTTTTCTTCTTTCCCCATGAAATGCAGTTATATTTTGTATTTCCATGTATACAGTGGAGTTACAAATTCATGGTCTGGAGACCTGTATTTTGAGAGTGTGACTCCAACTTACTCCTGTATCCTGTATGAGATAGAGACCCTGGGATGATACCTTTTCATATTTTTCCATTATTTATTTATTTAAAGAATTTCAATTATGAGTATTATATACATCATTTGTAACAGACTTTCCTCCCTCAAACTCCTCCTGTGTTTCCCCAACCCTGTCTCCAATTCATGACCTCTGAATTAAGTTAATATAGATGCACATATAACAGTATAGATTTGTATATATATTTAGTTTAGTTGGTGTTACTTGTGCTTATGTACTTTATGGCAACTGTTCAGGATCAGATAACCTATCAGAGAGCTCATTCCTGGAAAAGACTGAGTTCTCCTTTTCTCAGCAGCTTTTATTGCCTATAGCTCTTCATCTGGGGGTGGGACCTTATGAGGTTTCCCCTATTCACACTGACATGACAACTGTTGTTATTGTTGTTGTTGTGAAGGTCTTATTTAGGTAGCCATATTTTTTGAGATTTCATGGGTACAATTCCCTGTCATATATAGAGGACACTATCTCACAGCAGACATCCTGGTCTTCTGAATCTTACAGTCTTTTCAACCCTCATCCATGGTGTCCTCTGAGTCTAAGGTGTAAGAATTATAGTGAGTAATGTATTCTTTGAGGATGAGTAACCCATGACCATTTGTTCTCTGAATTTTGGTCAACTGTAGATTTCTGTAATGGTCTCCATCTGCTACAAAACAAAGTGTCTTTAATGATTGAAAGCTATACTTATCTGTGGGTATGAGTATTTTGAATGTAGTGAGAAATTATACAGGTTTGGGAAATGGACAGCAGCAGGTTCTCCTCTAGGGTCCATAGAGCCACCAGCCATGGTTATTTGGTTAGGTTTACAGTATCAGGCAACAATTCCCTCCTACTATGCAAGCTTGAAGACACTTAGACAACTGTTGGTTGCTGTAGGACTGATAAGTGCCATCATTGCACCCGTGGGGATATCGTGCAATGGTGGTCATTGTTGTCATTCATGGGCTTTAGGCTGGGCAGGACTCTTGATTGTTTCCCCTTTTGTTGGCTTGCATAACACCCTTAGATACTGTGGGAGCCGGTCCCCACGAAATCTTCAGTGCCAGGCATGGAAGCCTTCGAGTTGTTGTGCGAGGGAGTTGAAGAAACTCCCCCCAATAATTTAGGCTATTTCTGTGGTCCTTGGTTGCCCCCCAAACCCCCACGCCAGGATTTCAAGGCAAAACCTTATTGCTGAAGATATCATCCTCTTCAGAAACAGAATTTGGAGGAAATGAACTGGAATTTATATCTTCTTATTTTAAACTAACACTACCAACAACAGTTTTATTTTTTTATTGTTTTATTTTTTTCCCTGATGTATTTTATCCATCCAAAGAATGCCAGGAAGTTGTTTTTTTTTTTCAAATAAATTCATCTCTGTTTTGCTTTTCTGAAAGAATTCTGCAGATCCATTTCCTGTTTCAGGGTATTAATTACTTGTACTTGCCTTAAAAGAGAAAATGGATGACACAAATTATAGACTGTAAACTCATCAATACTTTGAGAATTTTTAGTTTTTTAATGATATTTCTTATTCTGTGTTTTCAGCCATGTGCCTTTAATGATACTCTATATTTTCTTGGACTAATATTCAATTTTTACAAATATTTGAAGCTGGATTAAATTACCTTTCTGCCCATGATTTTCTTCAAACCCAACTTATATTGCTATGGTGAACTGATAATTTGTCCTGAATATAAATGAAATTATCATTAATTTTGATCGGTGGATTCTGTTTGTGATTGCTTTTAAAAGTTTCTGGCTATTGAACAGAGCATTGTACATAATACCAAAAGTTGCTATTTTTTTATTACATGATGAGGATTCTCTTACAACAAAAGGTCTAATGGCAAAAACAAACCACAGCTGAAAGTATATTCCATTGATCAGATATATGCTTCTCCATGGTTTTAGCCTTGATCATTAACATTAATATGTATATATAAACATATATATATATATATATATTAAGGCTATATTCATATACATGTATTTATATCTTAAATAGGGGACAATAAAGACTTTCTTTTAATGTGTAAATTTTATATCTTTCATTTTTCTCTTAGTAAAAAATATCTGAAATATCATGCCATGTGTCACATTTTAAAATACGCTGTTAAATATAATTCTTCTTTCCTATATTGTGAATAAGAATAAGCTGGGCAGTGGTGGCACACGTCTTTATTCCCAACACTTGGGAGGCATAGGCAGGTGGAACTCTGTGAGTGAGATCCAGGACTGGGCAGTGGTGGCACACGTCTTTATTCCCAACACTTGGGAGGCATAGGCAGGTGGAACTCTGTGAGTGAGATCCAGGACAGACACCAAAACTACACATAGAAAACCTGTCTCAAAACAACAACAACAAAAGTTTTACTTAAGGCTATACCGTTAATGGTATGAGAACATATAGGTGGCATGCCTTTAGAATCTCGGGTTTTTAAACATTGTGAATTCTATGAAGGAATAAAAGTATAGAAAGAGAATTGTGGCAGAATATGAAGAACTTCTTCAGAGTTGTTTCATAATGAGTCCAAAAGTAGGCGTTTGATGCGCAAGAAAACATCAGCAAAAATGTCTCAAGGAAAGAGATTATCTACAAGGCTTTGATGGCACATTTAAGAAATGCTCATTTCCCCATGCAGGAGTAGTTTTAACATGAAGCAAGCAGGGTGAGCTGCACAGAAACATTTCTTTGTCTTTTCAGATAAATGATGCTTTTTCTCACATGACAAGGCTGAAGAATTTTGCTAAAGACCTTTTTCCCAAGGCATACGGCTCCTTCTTTAACAAACAGATGCTTAAGAAGTTCATTAGACATTATGCCTTTATTTAGATGTAAAATTGATCTATTCATAATAAAATAATAGAAAACTGCACACATATTATACAGATGACATTGTCTCGTGTTCATCGTTATCTTTGTTTCATTGTTTTGGGAATTTCATACGTGAGTACTATATTTATTTCATTTCCCTCGTCCTTCTGCTGTTTTTAATTAGAATCTTCTATATATGAGAGGGAAATAACACCATCAAATATCAAACTGAGGTTGCTTATACAAGACCTAAAATAATGACAACACCAATTGACAGGCCAATGTGGCTAGGAGACAACTCATAAGGCTCTAGAAAAAGAACCATAGGCAATTAATGGTTGATGAAAGACGGAGAATCAGTCTTCTCCAGGGACAAACCCCTGATGGGTTATCTTTATGTTTTGTACTTTTCCACATTTGTTGTTTAATTTAATTGTTCCTACTAATAAAATTCATTCTTTTTTACATTTTCATAGATGTATATGATATATCCTGATTACCTCAGTCCTCCACCTTTAAAAAAAACTCTTTGCCTCACACCCCTTCTATTAATCTCTCTTCCCTACAAACCCCTTTCCCTTATTCATAACATTTATTTTAATTTTGTAACTAACTGAATTTAGCCAGGACTTTCTATCTGATGGAGCTTCATAGGATCACCTGTGGGTACTCAACTAAAGACTATGACTTCTCTTCCCTTGTAGTCCATCAGGTTTCAATAGTTATGCAGGGAGGGCTGGGGCCCTAGGAGCCCTTCCCTGTCTAATATTTGAGTGTTATCAGGCCCAGTCTTGTGCAGGGTGATAATAAAGCTGTTGTGCTTTCATAATTCCAATGGCTCTGTCATGATCAGAAAATAGCACTTTGCAGACTTTCTCCCTATCTTCTGGCTTCTTATATTTTTTTTCTGTTCCCTTTTTGTGATGTTCTCTGAGATTTGGAGGGGTGGTATAAATGTCCTACTTAGAGATAAGCACTCAACTGTCATTTATTTCCAGAACTTTGTGCAACCTTGAGTCTCTGCATTGATTGTCATTCACTGCAAAGGAAGCTTCTAGCCGGGCGGTGGTGGCGCACGCCTTTAATCCCAGCACTCGGGAGGCAGAGCCAGGCGGATCTCTGTGAGTTCGAGGCCAGCCTGGGCTACCAAGTGAGTTCCAGGAAAGGCGCAAAGCTACACAGAGAAACCCTGTCTCGAAAAACCAAAAAAAAAAAAAAAAGCAAAGGAAGCTTCTATGATTAAGGCTGAGAGTAGCATTTTCTTATGGGTAAAAACAAATATTTAGACATTGTGCCAGTTTAGCTAAACAAGAATAGTAATACACCCCACAAGGCCTATGAGCTCCTAACTATGGCTTTTGATTAGGGATTTAATGCTTGCCATACAGTCTCTCCTGTGGAGCAGCCTGGAAACCAACTAGAGAATTATTGTGCATCCCCATAACAGTTCTGTTATCAATGCACTATTGGGCACATCTTGCCTGGCACATTAGTATCATAATTTCTAGAGTTCACAGATGGGTAAGACTGTTGATGTGACAGATGGACCCCATCCCTTCCAGCAGCCTGCCTAGCACCATCCATCACCATGGAATGTAGGAGGCTCCTAGTTCAGCTACAGTTGATTTCTCTCTGTCTTGCCACTGAGGTGTGTGGTGTCATCGCCAACATTGATTTATCATCTAGTGTTGGTGGATAACCTAGAAGAATTGCAAATGCCTGTGTATTTTTTGAGGGGTGGGGGAAGCTCTGAGTTTTCATGGAATAATAGTTGATAAGGAATTGTACCACATTTGACACTGGGGCTTCTGTTTAATAACTCATGAATTTAGAAGCAGCATTATCTAGCGATGCTGCATATCTCACTTCAAACTCTATTTTTAAAAATTGGCTTACAAAATAGTAGACTTTTATATAGCTTTTCCATGTTCCCCTATCTTATTGTCATTGTTTCTCCTTCTAACCCTTGTCTGGATCATTCACCCACCCCCATCTCTGCTTAAATCTTTCCACTTCCATTATCCTCCCTCTCTACTTGCCTTCCACCTATGCTTTATTCTGCACTTTCCCCTAAGAAATCTTCCCCACAATGCCCCCTTTTAGTTCCCTAGCTTTTACAGTTGCTGGTGACCATCTCAAGAGAGCAGCAAGTCACAATTGATTTCAAGAGATTGGCCCAAGGAATGCAAGGCACTGATGGGTGAATCTCGGGACAGATAAGGCTTTATAATGTTTCTTGCTACTGATGTGCCTTTACATGCTTGCTGCTGCCATTTTTCTCTGGTATCTAGCATGGTGTAAATGGCTGTAGGGGGATCTCCACTGCCTTTAATGTAGTGCTATTATCTCATGGAAATACCCCGTTCTACTGGACATTTTTACCTGTGGATTATTATGAAGATAATTTCCTCTTAGGCTTCACTGTTTGTTTGAAGCAATGATTTTAAATAATAGTAGTGTTAGTTTAAATAGAAATTTGATGATTAAAGGATTTTAACAAATATAGTAAGATATTATGATAGAGGTTAGTTTAGTAGAAAAAATTAATATAGGCAAAGGCAGGATATGGTGTTACCCCAACTGAAGAATAGAGAAAATAAGACCAAGGAAGTGTCAAGCAGCTAGGACTTATGAATTTCAATCGAGAAGCTGTAGAGTGTGGCTTAAGTTAATGATTAAGAAAATCAGTTGAGTTTCAAAAGGTAAGATAGCTTGAGTTCTTTTAATCCTAATGTTGGGAGATGTGTTCATTGGTTTTGGTGTACATTATAGCTAAAACAAAACTTCAAATAATGACTTAGGGTTAGGTTAAGATGTTTTTGTTAATTGCTTTGAGGTAGAAAATCTTGAAGAATAATTTAAAGTTCATAAAGACATACTTTTAATAGTTGAACAAGGGACCCATTGGGGTCAGGGAACAGGAACAATGACAGCCTGGCTATTGCTGGCTGATGTACCTTTCTTGCTGGGATGGGTTGGTGATCAAGGGTGATGATTAACTCCTTGTACCATTTCTGCTCTCAGCTTCCTGGTATAAAAAGCTGTTGATAAGTGGGTTTGCACCCTGAGCATTTAAATTAGCACTTACTGATTATTTTTCATATATAAATGTTTAGATTCATGATTCTTTTAAGATTTCTTATAAGACTACCTTTTGAGATAAATAATAAAGTGATTGACCCTTTTTTGAACCTGTCAATATAGCCTGTCAGTAAAAGAACTGGCTGAGAAAAACACCTTGGGTATGGTATATGTGGGCTCTTGGGACAACTTGTTTTTCACCTGTAATATGTAAAATGTTTAATCATGTAAGGAGTATGGAAAATATGCTGTTTTCTTCTTGTATTCATGGTAATCATTCACTTAAATAAAGAGTGTAATCAAAAAGTGATTTTTATTCTGCTTGAAAGATTTTTCTGGGATATATAAACTGTAAGGGTAAAATAAAGTTGGCTAGAAGGAAGACATTAAGAGAGACAGAAGAGAAACATGAGGGTAGAAGAATAGATCATAAAAGGAATAGAGCAGAACAAGCAACAGTAAGAGTAATAAAATGAAGAACTGAGCTTTGGCCATCAGAAAAGCCCTCATGTGTCTATTTGTCTGTCCTGTAGTTTGTCTGCTCTGCATCTCCTCTTCAGTTTCTATGACTGGAGGCTTACTGTGCTAATATTGTGTTCCCCAAAATATTGTGCATCCTAATGAACTTATCTGGGGTCAGAGAACGGAACAGCCACTAGATACAGAGGCCATAAAATGGTGGCACACATGCCTTTAATCCTGTCATTTGGGAGGCAGAGATCCATCTGGATCTCTGTGAGTTTAAAGTCACACTGTGAACAGCCAGGCATGGTGACTCACGCCTTTAACCCCAAGAAGTGAGCCTTTAATCCTAGGAAGTGAGGGCAGAAAGCAGAAAGGTATATAAGGCGTGAAAACCAGGAACTAAGCTGGTTAAGCTTTCAGACTTTCATGAAGCAGTTCAGCTGAGATCGGATGAGGACACAGAGGTTTCCAGTCTAAGGAAACAGGATCAGCTAAGGAACTGCCGAGGTGAGGAAGCTGTGGCTTGTTCTGCTTCTCTGATCTTCCAGCATTCACCCCAATACCTGGCTCTGGGTTTGTTTTTATTAATAAGAACTTTTAAGATTCGTGCAACAGCTTACCATTCATCAGCACTCTGGGGGAGATCCTGACATGTTGAAGGGGTGTGTGTGTGTGTGTGTGTGTGTGTGTGTGTGTGTGTGTGTGTTGCCTGAGAATTAAGTTTTACTCCTTCAGATAACAAAGTCAAATTGAGTGATTAGTTTCTTGACTCTGTGGATGCCCCTCAATCACTGAGCTGCTCAAGGCTGGTCCTTATTGCAGTAAACTCCAGTCTGTAGTTAAATACCAAATCTAATGAGTCAAAGCTAGGACCCACTTATGAGAGAGAACACGTTGCTTTTTTCATTTGGGGCTTGTGTTACCCCGCTCAGTATAATTTTTCCAGTTCTATCCATTTACTTAAAATTTTCATTTTCCTTTTGGATTAACACATATGCACATTATTGTGTGTGTGTGTGTGTGTGTGTGTGTGTGTGTGTGCATGTAAATATCCAGGTGGGCACATACATACAAATAAATGCATGTGTATGGATGGCAAGGTTCAACATTAGGTAACCCTTAATGGCTGGAGCCATGTGACTTATTCGGGGAACAATGCCTGAGAATAGCACAAGTGGATTCCTAGTGGCAAGATTTCTGGAGACCCTGAACCACTTGGCAAGGACCTGTGGAAAATTTGCAGCAAGATTCTGTACATGACCCCAGGAGGGAGCATGAGTGCCATATGCTCTCCTTACTTTCACTGTGCTAGCCATACTGCTGGCTGCTTTTAGTTTAACTTTGTCAGTCATGGATGAGATGAGGTTGTTAAGGGAAATACTCCCCCACACCCCATGACTTTCCTGTGAGTGAGCCTGAGGGACCGTTGCCCAAAATATACAGTGGAGCTAATGCAGCCCCTAAAGCCTTTGATGTTTCATATGTGACTATTATTCCAGCCTCCTTAAGAAGACAGGATGTTGCCTTTATGATACAGCCTGCAGCCCAGAGTCAGTCACAGTAGGTCATGGAGTTTAATGTTACATATTTACATAACTATTCTGGGGAGAATGATTCTAAGCATAAGAGCCGGGATAGTCCAGTCACCAGAGCTGGGCCCTCCTCTAGAAGTTTGGAGCAGAGAATTATATAAACAATTAGGGACATGGTGGGCAACATTTGGTGGCTATGAGGTTGATGATGAGAATCCAGACTCTACTGGATGATATGAATATAAATATTAACCACAAGAGACAAAACTGTCTTTCACCATGCACAAAACTGTCTCTCACCATGCACGATGCTGTAACTCTATGTGCTGCCAACTGGGCACATTGTTTAACCCGCAGACCTGCCTAGTTAGAAAAGTTATTTGCAGGTTGCAAGACTGCTCATGCTGCTGATGCTAGAGAGTTGGTCAGTGAGAGGGAAGGAGACTGTTAAAAAGCTGGCAATTTTTGTAACAGTTCTTAGAGACTCAAGAAATAGAAATTGATTGTAAAACTGTTGATGCAAACTTAAAATTGTATAAATAAAGACAGTTCAAGCTATTTGGGGCCACTTGCTTAAACGACAACTGGTGATCACAATCTTTTCTTGGTGCCTATTCCATACCTCCATCCCAGGTCACCGAACTCAGATGGAGCAGGTCTCCAACATTTTAATATTGCTGTTTTCATTCTTATATTTTTATTTTAACATATATTTTATTTTGTGTGTATGGTGTTTTTCTGGATGTATGTCTGTGCACCTTGTCTGTGATGGTGCCCGTGGTGTTGAGAAAATGTTGTCAGATGTCCTGAAACTGGAGTAACAGACAGTTGTGAGCCACCATGTGGGTGCTGGAAATTGAACTGGGGTCCCCTTTAAAAGCAACAAGTGCATTTAACTGCTGTATCATGTCTCCAGTCTCTCCATCTTACTTTTTCAGTCAGGGTCTCTCACTGGGGCTGAAACTCACCTGTTCAGTGGTCAAATACTAACAAGAAGTAATCTGAAAGAGAAAGAGTTTATTTCAGCTTACAATTCAAGAGGAGTCAGTCCATTACGGTAGAGTAGACATGATGGCAGGAATGTGAGGTGGTTTGTCCCAGTGCATCTGCAATCAGGAAGCTGAGCCAGATATAAAGCTTTAAGGTCTGCTCACAGGCACTCAGTTCCTCTAACAAGTCTCTACTTCCTGATGTTTCTACAACACTGCCAGTTATGGTGACCAAGTGTTGAAACACACAAGCCTATGACTGATATTTCACATACAAACCACAAGAATCGTGTTGTCTTGAATTTTTGTCTTATGCTTGTGCATTGGATATTTTCTTTCACCCAGGATTGTATTATTTCTTTGATTTTTTTTAATCATCTTTACTCTTTCAAGTATTTAATGTTCAAGAGAGAACTGTTGTGTTAAGGTTGTTGTGTCATCCCCCTCCCCGCAGTGCAATGGGAGAATGGCTTAGTAGCCAACCTCCCAGCCCAGGTAGTTAGGTGTTATGGTGTGATCTCCAGCACATCCCTGAGAGTAGAATGTTAATTTTAGAAGCAGCAATAATAATGGATAAGTCTATAATGAAATTTTGCAGTAATAGTTAAAACAATTATGCATTCATATTATTAATGCCTATGGAATAGATAATATGATGTATACTAGGATAGTAGTTATTTAGGGAAATAATGAACAGAAACTAGGCAGAGTAAGAAAAAGAATTAGTATAAGAACAATGGAGTAACATAGAGCAAGGAAAGATCAATAGCAAGTTGGTACTGGATATCATTAGAGTAAATGGAGTTTAAAGTTTATTAGTTAGATGATGAGGCTACCTTAAGAGAGTCATACTTACTTCTGCCTTTTGTCCACACTTCATTGAATTTCTTCACTTTGACATTCAAACTGCTGAGCAGAAATCACATCCTGCCAACCTTGCCTCAGACATTCTTCATGCTTTGTTTTAATTAAATACCATGATTCCCTGGGCCCACACCAGTTCTAAGTCAGCTACTAGGCTCCAGCTACAAAGGAAAAACAAAAATCAAAGACCGAGTAACATACAAAGGAAGACCTATTATAATTACACCTGACTTCTTAATGGAGACTCTAAAAGCCAGAAATATTTTGACAGATGTCAGCCCTGACTGCTATACCCAGCAAAATTCTCAGTCATCATAGATGAAGAAAATAAGATATTCCACAACAAAGCTGAATTTAAACAGTATCTATCTTCAGCCCTACAGAAGTTATTAGAAGGAAAACTCAAACCTAAGGAGGTTAACTACAACCATGAAAACACAGGGAATAAATAATCTCAGACCAGCAAAATTTGAAAAAAGGAAACACAGCCGGGCGGTGGTGGCACACGCCTTTAATCCCAGCACTCGGGAGGCAGAGCCAGGCGGATTTCTGTGAGTTCGAGGCCAGCCTGGGCTACCAAGTGAGTCCCAGGAAAGGCGCAAAGCTACACAGAGAAACCCTGTCTCAAAAAACCAAAAAAAAAAAAAGGAAACACAACACACACACACACACACACACACACACACACACACACAACTACCATCACCAACAACAACAACAACAACAACAACAACAACAACAAAATAGCAGGAATAAAAAGTCATTGGACATTGATACCTGTCAATATCAGTGGCCCCAACTCCCCAATAAAAAGACACTGACTAACAGAATGGATGTGACAACTGGATATATACTTCTGCATCCAAGAGATGTCCCTCAACAACAAGGATAGACTTCACCTCAGGATAGAGGGTTGGTAAAAGATATCCCAAGAAAATGGACCTAAAATGCAAGGTGGTGGAGTCATTTTAATATCTAACAAAATGGACTTCAAAGCACAAATAATAAGAATAGATAGGGAAAGACATTGCATACTCATCAAAGAAAAATCCACCCAGAGGATATTGCAATTCTTAACATCTATGCTCCAAATACAAGAGCACCCAAGTTTTTAAAAGAAACATTACTATAACTTAGATCACATATTGACCCTCACACCCTTCAATAACCCACTCTCATCAATGGCTAGGTAATCCAGACAAAAACTAAACAAAGAAATGCTTGATCTAACAGACATTAAAAAGCAAAAGGACCTAACATATGTACAGAACATTTCACCCAAACACAAAAGATTATACCTCTTCTCAGTGCTTCATGGAACTTTCTCCAAAATTGACCACTTACTCAGATGCAAAGCAAGTCTCAACAGATCCAAGAAAATTGAAATAACTACTTGCATCCTATAAGACTACCACAGATTAAATATCAACAACAAGAGAAAGCTTACAAACTCATTGAAATTGAACAACTCTCTACAGTATAAAAAATAGATCACGACAGAAATAAAGAAATTAATTAGCATACTTGAAAAGTCTAGAAGGAAAAGAAGAAATCATATCCAAATAGAATAGACAGCAAGAATTATTCAAACAAATCAATAAATTAGAAACAAAGAAAAAAATTACAGAGAAAATTAAACAAAGAGTTTGTTCTTTGAGAAAAATAAGAGACAAATCAGTATCAAAATTAACAAAAAAGCAGAGAGAGAACATTACAGTAAGCAAAATCAGAAATGCAAAGGTTTAAATAACAGCAGACACTGAGAAAATCCAGAGACTCATAAGGACTTACTTAAAGAAAAAAAACTGCACTCCTCCAAATTGGAAAAATTTTAAAGAAATGTATAATTTTCTTGATAAGTAACATTTGCCAAACTTAAATTAAGATCAGATAAGCAATTTAAGCAGACCTACAACCCCTCAGGAAATAGAAGCAGTCATTAAAAGTCTTCCAACCAAAAAAAATCCAAGGCCAGATGGTTTTAGGGTAGAATACTACTAGACTTTCAAAGAATTAGTGCAATACTCCTCAAATTATTCCACAAACTAGAAACAGAAAGAACATTGCCCAATTCATTTTATGAGGCCACAGTTACCCTGATATCCAAACAACATAAAGATCTAACAAATAAAGAAAATTACAGAGCAATTTCCCTTATGAACATAGTTGCCAAAAATACTCAATAAAACATTCGCAAACTGACTCTAAGAACACATTAAAAGGATCATCCACCTGATCAAATAGGCTTCATCCCAAAGAGGGAAGGATAATACAATATATAAAAATCAGTAAATGTAATCTACTATATAATCAAACTGAAAGACAAAAATCTCATGATCATCTTACTAGATGCAGAAAGTCCTTTGACAAAATCCAACACCCCTTTATGATAAAAGTCCCAGAAAGATTAGGGACACAAGATAATAGAGGTAGGGACAACATAATAGAGGTAGGTTACAGCAAACACATAGCCATCATCAATTTAAATGGAGATAAACTCAAAGCAATTCCACTAAAATCAGGGGGAAAAAAGGTTGTCCACTCTCTTCATACCAATTCAATACAGACTTGAAGTCTTAAGGAGAGAAATAGAGCAGCTGAAGGAGACTGAGGAGATTGAAATTGGAGAGGATGAAGTCAAATTATCTTTATTTAAAAATAATATGATGGTAAACATAGGTGACCCTAAAAATTTCCCTGGGAACAGTTAAAGCTGATTAAAAACTCGCAGGAAAGTAGCTGGATAAAACATTAACTCAGAGAAATCAGTGGGCTTTCTATATAAAACTGGCAAACAGATTGAGAAAGAAATTAAGGAAACAGTATCTTTTACAAGAGACTTAAATATTGTAAAATATCTTGGGCTATTATTATCCCTGCAAGTGAAAGACTTGTATTATAAAAACTTCAAGTATTTGAAGAAAGCCATTAAATATATAAGACGATGAACGATTTCTCATACTCATGGATCAGGAGGATTAGCATAGTAAAAATGGTCATTCCACCAAAAGCAATCTACACATTCAATGCAATTCCCATAAAAAATTCCAACAAAACTCTTTAAAAAACCTTGAAAGGACCATTCTCAGCTTCATAGGGAAACACAAAAGAAACAGGATAGCTAAAACAATCCTGAACAATAAAATAACTACTCCAAGTATCACTATTTAATATTTCAAGTTGTACTACAAAGCTATAGTAATAAAAACAGCATGGAATTGGCATAAAGATAAATGGAAAAGAATTAGACATAAATACACACACACACACACACACACACACACACACACACACACACACACGGATACCTGGTTTTTTAATTAAAAAAAAAAAGCCAGAAACCTATGTTGGAAAAAAAGACAGCATCCTCAGCCAGTGGTACTGGTCATCCTAGATGTTTGCATGTAGAAGAATGCAATAGATCCATACATATCACCCTGTATGAAACTCAGCTCAAAATGGATTGAAGACCTCAACATAAAACCATAGACTCTGAACATGATAGGAGAGAAAGCGTGGAATATCTTAGAATCCACTGGCACAGGAGATGACTTTCTGAGCAAAACACCATTAGAGCAGGCACTGAGATCATCAATTAATAAATTGGACCTCATGAAACTGAAAAGTTTCTGTAAGGCAAAGAATAACGTCATAATGATAAAGCAGCAGCCTACAGAGTCAGAAAAGATCTTCACCAGCCCACATTTGTCAGAGTTGATATCCAAAATATATAGAGAATTCAAGAAACTAGATATTAGCAAGCCATATAATGCAATTTAAAAATGAGGAAAAGATCTAAAGAAAGAATTCTCAAAAGGGAGTTCTCAATAGAGGATCTCAAATGGTTGAAGTAGTATTGGTCTTTTAAAAAAGAAAGAGTAGTAATAAAATGAATCCTCATGTTATTCTGCTATTTTCTTATATCAGTTCCTTATTCCTCCATCTGCTGCAAGAGAAAGCTTCTCTGATGATGGCTGAATAGGGCACTGATCTATGAGTATAGAAGAATATCATTAGAAGTCATTTGCCATTTTTTCCTACCTTTTTCCTCAACAGTATTTGGTTTTACACTAGGTCTCTGGGCTATCTAGTCTCTGGTCCTTGGTCACCAAGGAATGTTGGGTATGGGTTCCATCTCAGTGAGTGGGCTTTAAGTCAAATTAGACAATGGTTGGTTACTTCCACAAGCTTTATGTCACCATTGCTTTAGCGTATTTTTCAGGCCCATAGCCAGACATTACAGGGAGAAAGAGATGGAGAGACAGAGAGACAGATAGAGACAGATAAACAGACCTTGGAACACTCAACTCCAAACAGAATGTTTCCATCAAATCCCTCCCATCAGAGCTTTGGGAACCTAGCAAAAGAGGAGGCAGAAAGAATATAAGAGCCAGAGACAATGGAGAACACCATGAGAACAAGGCCCTCTAAATCAACTGAGCAAAAATCATATGAACTCAAGGGACTGAAGAAGTAAGCCTATGCCCTGCATCAGGTCCTTTGCATATACATTATATGGCTTCCAGTTTAGTGTTTTTATGGGACTCCCTCAGTGTGTGAATGAGTGTACAAGAAGCCTGTTCTTTTCTAATGAGAGACAAAAGGAAATGGATCCAGATGGTAGGGGAGGTTGGGAGGAACTTGGAGGAATGGGGGGACTATAATTAGGATATATTGTGTGAGAAAAGAATTGATTTTCAATAAAAGGGGGAAATAAATAAATACATGAGTTGACCTAGTATGTAAAACATTTTTAAAAGAAATAGAATTACGTCCCTTTCCCCCTCACCACCTTCCCTGTTATTCTCCCTTGAACCTTCCTCATTTTCAAGTTGATAACATAATTTTCTTTGATTAGTTACATGCATTGGTAAAATGCAGATACTAATAGTACTTATGACATAGAATGGTTTGCATATTAAAGAAAGCACTACAAATTAATCCTTTCAAACTGGTGCCTTTTAAACAAAACCAAAATGAGTGGATGTCACTATTAAAGTTGCAGAAGACAACTTGGTCCTCAGTGTAGACTAGGATGCCCTTTAGTGAGCCCTTTGAAGCCCGCTTCACCACCTTTTGATGTCTTCATGCTTGGCAGCTTTTTCCATGTCAGCTCTGTGAGAGATGCATTAAGGTAGGAACAGTGGAAGGCCATGCCAGTGAGCTTCCCTTTCAGCTCTGGGATGACCTTTCCCATAGCCTTGGCAGCACCAGTGGATGTGTGGATGTGTGGATGATGTTCTGGGCAGCCCCACAGCCATCATACCACAGCTTCCAAGAGGGGCCATCCACAGTCTTCTGGGTGGCAGTGATGGTATGGATTGTGATCATTAGTCCTTCCACAATCTCAAAGTTCTCATGGATAACTTTCCCCAAGAGACTAGTAGTTGGTGTAGGAAGCATTGCTGCCAATCTTGAGTGAGTTGTCATTCTTCTTGTGATTCACAACTATCACAAACATGGGGACATCAGCAGAAAGGGCAGAGATGATGACCCTTTTGGTTCAACTTTCAAGTAGGCCTTGTTTTCTCCATGGTGGTAAAGATACATGAGGTTCCACAACATATTTGGCATGAGCACCACCCCATTTGATGTTGGTAGGATGGTGATAGCCCTCTGGTTGATGACAAGTTTCGCATTCTCAGCCTTAGCTATGCTGTGGAATTTGTCATGGGTAGAGTCCCACAGGAACATGTACACCATGTATTTGAGGTCAATGAATGTGTCATTGATGGCAAAAATAACCACTTGGCAGAGCTGAAGGCAACCCTGGTAACCAGGCAACCAATATGGCCAAATCCATTCACTCAGACCATCACCATCAGTATCACAGACTAGATTGGAACTACATAAGAAGATGATGCTGACTCTAGAATGGAAAAGAGTAGAGTGCCAGCTCTTAAAATCAACTTTAAGTCAGCCTTCTGTGATGTTCCTTGAGCCTTAGATGTAAGAGTTGTGTTGTAAATGTAGCTATTTTGGCTAGGCTCCCAGTGATCAGTTTATCTCTGCACCATATCCTCATTATACTAATAGGTAATTTCAATTTATAAGCAAGGCAAAGTTTATTTGAAATGACATGAAATGCAGATCAAAACTTGATTAAACAGTGTGTAAATAGACAATAAATTTTAATACATGAGAAGGAAAATCAGTAAGTTCAAATATAACCATATGTCAAGTTAACATACCAAAGTAAAAGGAGCTATTATGCTGCTCCCAGAAGTCATGGCCTTTTCAATAAGAACCCCAGGCCAGGTGCAAAATGCCTTCTACTAATTGTTGGCTAGAGAAATCCAAGAGGCTCCTAAAGGAAAACAGGGTATCATCATTGTTACTCTTGGTTGCCTACCATAACTAGATGGTAAGATCTTATTTCTGAAGACACTGCTAATTTTGGATACATGACACAGAGAAATTGAATTGGTACTGAGATACAAACTCCTTCCCAGCTGGCTAGGTTTTATAGTTTCAAAATGTGTGCTTTGCAGGTTGCTGGCTAGAAAACTCATTGAAAGCCAAACTCAAGCATTGACCATGCCTACTGTAATAATAACCTGCCAAGCTGGATACGTCCACTGATGCAATTGTGGCAAGGATATTGGGATATTAACCAACTACTTAGTGATTTGATTTGATGCCTGCTTCATAAGAAATACTGTATTTCTGGTACTATAAACCTTTTCAAATGTTTATTGTGAGTGAGGGAAGACATAAGCTTGAAGGACAACAGAATACCACTATTTACCTAATTGAATATGTAGTCAAGTCATCTTGTAATTGTTCATCCTTATACCCATAGACTAGTGCTGCTCTCAGCCTGAGACAAAGAAATTACTTTTTTTCAGAAGCTTATAATTAATACAGCGACTCATATCTTGTCAAAGTACTAAGAACATTTGAATGATGGGCTCTCAACCCTAAATGGGACCTCTGTATCACCCCCTTCTGAAAGCCCAGGGAACATCATAGGAGAAAAGGCAGAGAGAATTTAGGAGCTAAGAAAATGGAGAAGAGTATCATGACACTCTGGTCTATGTAATCATCCCTACAAGTGACATTGTTTCAAATATTGATTACCACCTTTTAAAATGATTAAATTCAATTGTATTTAAATAACACAAGATGTCTTCTATTTCTCTGACACACTGAACTTTGAACTGTTCAAAATCATTTTTCAGTTTCAAGTACTTCTAAATATCAAAGGCAAAAATTACCAGAAAGCTTGTACCATGTTGACACTGCAACTATTTAAGAGGCCACTGATGATGTCAGCTGAAAATGAACAGAAGTATCTATATCTACCCTGGAAACAAAGAGGTTAAGGCTTCTGCCTGAAAAGATGACATCACAGGAATGCTGGCCTGGCCTTCCACTACCACAGAGGAAGTGTCTAAGGCTAGAAAACATCCTCCATCAGCACAGCAAGAGATCCACTAGAAGCCCAAGCTACCTTTTATCCACAGTGGACATTGCCCCCTGTCAGTAACTGCTGCAGCTGCTGTGAAGGTATATGCCTTTGCTAGGGCTATAATGGTGGATTAGTCAATGACATTCATCTTGTCCTTGCTCCTGACAGGACCATAGGGTGATGATACATCAGACCTCCCTACCCTTGGCCCCCCCAGACTGTTTTCTAGACAATAATGCCAGCACAATAACACTGAAATTACAATGGATCCAGGTTACTCATGATAGGCATGGCCTCCATACCTTAATGTTTGTTGGAAAACTCCATCTTAATATTTATACATGAAAGGGAAAGGGCGAGGACTGTGGAGAGATGTACCTGAGGCCTTTCATGACCATCAAATCAAAACTCAAGAATTTTCAATGCCTTTAGATGATGGAATGAACTAGTTGGGTAAATATACACTGCTCCATGGGGAGATAAACCTATTTACTTCCCAGAACTGAGCTAGGCTATTTGCTGATTTGTTTTGCTTCAGGCTATGATGCTGAGTGCAATATAAAACTAAGACCACACTTTATATGCTGTGCCTATGGCTCCCATTCACTTCCTCTATTTAATCACACGCTTTAATGAATTAGTGAATAAAAACAACTGAAAAGACTCCAGGCATTCAGAACACCTTTGAGGAATTAAAAACATTCAATAATCTTATCATCATTATAATAAAAAGAAATGCTTAATTCTCTAGTACCAATAACTTTTAGCAGATTGAATTAATTTTTTAAATGCATCATTTTTCTACTTCTGCAGTTCTAAGTCAAATCTCTTTTTTAAACATTATTAACATAAAATATATACTTTCAGGACTGAAAAGATGGTTCAGCAGTTAAGAGCACTGACTGTTCTTCCAAAGGACCTGGGTTCAATTTCAAGCACCCACATGGCAACTCACAACTCACAACATCATAACTCCATGATCTGATACCATCACACAGACATACTTGCAGGCAAAACACAAGTGCACATAAAATAAAAATAAATAAATTATTTTTAAAAAATTACACTTTCATGATTCATTAAACCCTAAGCATGATACATCCTCTATCATGCAGTTATTATCTAAAAATTGACATTTTCACTCCTGGAGGGAAGACAGATGCCTGTAGTACTAAGAAAGCTCACAAAGCTCATTGTCTTCACAAGGTGCTGCCTAAGAATATATCATCAGTATACAGAGTAGGGAGGAAAACAGATTCTTCAGTGAAGCCAACTGCAAGCTGGGCTGGGAGATGCACTGAGGGAGCTTAGACACTCACTATCCACACATCTGTGGGTTTTCAGGGGACACTACAGAGCATGTCTCCTATCCAACACAGACAATAAGAAAGGATAGTACAAGGCAAATAATCAATTGTGTAAAAGTAAAACCTTACCCCCCTAACTTAAAGATTTCTATTTTCAATTGGAAGCTAAAATGCCGGAATAAGAACCATATCAAATAATTGCTGAAATGTTAACAATTATTTTATGCTCTCAAGTGTCTTTTCATCTCTTTGAATTAATATACAGGTAATAAACGCTCCAAATAAGGAAAAACATCAAAACTGTACACAAAAAGAAAGAAATGAATTAGAAATAAAGTGTAGAATGTCAGGGATTTCATTAGCTGGGAACAAAATGTAATTGGGGCCATGAAGAGGACTCAGGTGTTAAGAACTCTTACTTCTCCTACAAAAGATCTGAGTTCTATTCCCTGAGTTCTGTTCTATACATGGTGGCTCTCAGTTGCCTATAACTCCACCACTAGGAAATCTGATACCTCTCTGTCTCCCTCAGTCTCCTGCATGCACATGGTAAATGTGAACTCAGGAACACTCACACATACACATAAATAAATTTTAAAATAAGTGCACAATGACATTTACAAGAAAAAGTACTAAGAATGTTTATTCTCAGATAATGTAAAATGTAAAAAAAAGCCAACCAGGCTCTTAATCTGATATATGCAGTGGACATTCCACCATCATAAACACATTTGAATCTAAAGATGTCTCCTATCCTCATGGTACATACAGAGCAATTTTGCATGGAGGAAGAAAAAATGTACAGTATAAATTCTATCAATTCTATTGAATGAGAAGGAGAAAGAAAATAATAGTATATATGTAATGTAAAAGACAAGAAAGAAGGAGACACATCGAACTGGAATAAATGAGGCTAAAGGACTCGTCAATGGATAAATTAGCTTGCGAGTCTCTTCCAGGTTTTCTTCACAGCAAGCTTGACATCCTTGTTTCTGAGACTGTAAATGAGAGGATTCAACATGGGCACCAAAAAAGTGTAAAATACCGAGAAAAATTTCCCCTGGCCTACAGTCTCAGCAGATGATGGCTTGACATAAGCAAGCAGCCCAGATACATAAAAGAGACAAACAGTTATGATGTGAGACCCACAAGTGCCCAAGGCTTTGGACCAACCCTTACCTGATGACATATGAATGATATTGAAAAGGATCATAGCATATGAGATAAAGATAATGAGGCAGCATAAAATGATAGCTATACCCACCACAACAGAACTCACAAGCTCATTCACGTAGGTATTACTGCATGAGAGCCTAAGGAGCGGGAAGATGTCACACATGTAGTGGTTGATGATGTTAGAATCACAAAACCTGAGCCTGATCATGAAACTTGTGTGGAACAAGGCACTAACTAATCCCATTAAGTAAGTACCAAATATCAACAGACAACAGAGCTTAGGGGACATAACAACTTTGTACAGCAGTGGCTGACAGATGGCCACATAGCGGTCATACGCCATGGCTGTCAGCACATAACTCTCAGAGTTGACAAAAAATAGGAAGAAAAACAGCTGAGTCATACATCCTCTGAAGGAGATGGTGTTCTTCTCTAAAACAAAACTCATCAGCATTTTGGGAGTAAAGACAAGTGAATAACAGAAATCAATGAAGGACAGATTGAAGATAAAAAAGTACATAGGAGTGTGAAGGTTTGAGTTTAGGCAAATGAGATTCATTAAGCTCAAGTTTCCCATCACAGTGACCATGTAGTTCACCAAGAACAGGATAAATAAGGGCAGCTGGAGCTCAGGTTGGTCTGTCAGTCCCATAAGAAAGAACTCAGACACTGAAGAGTCATTTTTCATAGTCATTTGCATCATGTGTGGCATCTGCAAGAGTAAGTGTAGAACGCAATGTTAACCCACTAACTATCATTCACTCCAAGGATTTATCAATTTCCAAGCTTGAGTGAAGAAGATGGAGTCCTGAGGAATCCTTATTTTTCCCTTTGCCTACCCATGTTGTGTATATCACCCCAGAAACATGCTGGGGGGTTTCAGTTTCTTTGCAGGAAGCATCCTTTCTTTCTTTTAGTGTTTACTAAGGATTAAGACTGAAAACAGCAATGCGTGCATTTTCCTCAGAACTTATGATTCATATAGATGTGCTTTCGAAGGTAAAATGTCAAGATAAAGATTATTCAGTGCCCACCTTGGTTCACCTGGAGCATTCCCTAACACTGGGATTCACGGTGTCTTCCTCCAAAAAGTGCTCAGAGGGCCAAAGTTGCTAATAATAAAGCTGGCAATTGCAATATGCAGACAATGTGTCTGACTTGCTAGAAGATGTTTTCTGGGGAAAATGACATGGTTGCTGTTTGAGAATTTCACAAAGATTCTTCTTTCATAAAAAAAAAGAAGGTAGCTTTCTTTTAGGAGTCTCCAATATCTCAAGGTAAAGATTTTTGAGAAAATTCATTAGAAGCGCAGAAAATTATTCTCTTCTTTATGATATTCTCCATGTTGGATGAGTTACTTGAAAGAAAAAATTGTTGAGTTTGTGCCATAGAACTAACATCAGTCCTTTGGAGATTCAACGTTCTACTCAGTTTATAAATTTCCAGAAGGAGTATCTAGTCCCCAGGGCAGAACTGTGAGTGGTCCCCTTTGTCATTCTCTTCATTAAGCTTTACACACTTCTACAAGAAGAAATGTCCAGGGACATTCTCACTTGCCACTTTTAGCTTTCCTCTGATTTCAGTAATAAACTGTTGACCAAGGATTAATATTGTACAAAAATAATTGTATGAAGGGGATAGAAGTATAAATAGGCTCTCAAGTTAGTAGAAATTTACATTAGAACTTTTTACTTCCTAGCTATAAAACTGTAGACTATGTTGATCATTGTTTATTTATATCTGCACTTTTTTGTTGTTTTTTGAGACAGGATTCTTTGTGTAGACCTGGCTGCCCAGGAACTAACTCTGTAGATCAGACTGACCTCAAACTCACAGGGATTCACCTGCCCCTGCCTCCCAAGTGCTAAGATTAAAGGCATGTACCACCACCTTGTGGAACATCTGCATATTCTTATAAAAAACTATAAAATAGGTTCATAAAAATTAGCTTAAATTCTGGACCAATGGTAAATCTCTTGGTTACCATTAAATTGTACCCATTAAATTGATGGGTACAAATTATAAAATAATAATAATAAATTAAAATATATAAAATAAAAGATCTATTATGTTTTGAGAAAATTTACACAATGTATTAGAAGTTTATTAGATACATGAAAATACAATAGTATTTGTCCCCTTCTACTGTTCACATGCTTACTCAGATAAGTAGAGTTGTCATTGTCGTGACACACTTCAAGAAACTAAATTATTGCTGTGCAATTGTCCTATGTAGTGGAAACAAAACAGAATCTTTGGCCCCTACCATTCTATGACATGCTCTCCTCCTCACCACCATACACACATGAACTTCAGCCTACAATATTCCTCTAGATATAATCAAATGTTCATTGCAAAGTAACTGCCCTCAAAAAATGAGGTGCTGAAGTACATATTCTCACTAGGACTATTTTGAACAAAAGGACATTGGATATATGAAGAAGGGTGTTTAAGATTGATAATAAGATTTATTTATTTATTATTATGTATACAGTGTTATGTCTGCAGGCCAGAAGAGGGCACCAGATCTCATTATGGATGGTTGTGAGCCACCATGTGGTTGCTGGGAATTGAACTCAGGACCTCTGGAAGAGCAGTCAGTGCTCTTAACCTCTGAGCCATCTCTCCAGCCCCAAAATAAAAATTTAAAAAATATATATATATAAAGAACTAAAAAAGCAAGACTTCAAAATACTGAATGGTCCAAAAAAAAAAAAAATTTTTGATAATAAGGCCGGGCGGTGGTGGTGCACGCCTTTAATCCCAGCACTCGGGAGGCAGAGGCTGGCGGATCTCTGTGAGTTCGAGGCCAGCCTGGGCTACCAAGTGAGTCCCAGGAAAGGCGCAAAGCTACACAGAGAAACCCTGTCTCAAAAAACCAAAAAAAAAAAAAAAAAAAAAAAGATTGATAATAAGAATTATGTATACTACACGCAAAAATTAATTCACAACAAGCCATCTATGTAAATATAAAATCTAAGGCCATAACACTCTAACAAAAAGACTGTAAGATAAAAACACTGAGACTTACAGATCTATAAACAATTTTAAATTAGGCTTATCTTTAACTGTGAACAAATCTCATTAGTTTTTTCAGCGGATTGAGGGCTACAGAGGACCTGGATCATATTAAGAATTCAGGACAGAGAAATGGGAAATTTAGAGGAGTTAATGGGGTTAATGAGCAAAAAGTCAAATTCTTTCTCTTTCTCTCTCTCTCTCTCTCTCTCTCTCTCTCTCTCTCTCTCTCTCTCTCTCTCTCTCAGTGTGTGTGTGTGTGTGTGTGTGTGTGTGTGTGTGTGTGTGTGTGTGTGTGCTAATCATGCCTTCATTTCCATTTCAGGCAGGGACACTTATTAGTCTATCAGAAACAGTCTTGGAACATTATTAGTGACATCTTTTACATTGCTCTTCATAGCTATACAAGCTTTTCCTCTGATGTCTCCCATAGGATCAAATTTTTATTAATTTCAAGGCTAATTTCTTGGCCAATCATTTTATAACTCCAAGCCTAATCCATGCTGATCTGACTCTCAGTCATCAGCATAAAATTCTACAGGAATAAATCTCAGTCAGAAGAATATGGAAACAGAGGTTACTGCTTCCAGTGAGGGAGTGCTCTAAGAATCTAGACAACTACTGACTGTTAAATTATCAAGACATTGCTCCATAGCATGTACTGGTCTCATAGAAATTTCCAGAAGAAGGACTTTTTACAGAACTTTTGGTTTCTGAATGTGTGCATGAAATATATATCCCTAAAGTCTTGAAAATCAATTTGTCAAAATTGCATCTATAAGATAGTTAAAATAACAAAATAAATTCAAGGTTACTACCTTGTAGAGGAAACCCCAAAGGGAATCCTTAACCTGACAGAAAACTTTGCTATATAATACATCATACGGGATTACAAATTTGAAGAATTTTTGCATCAAATCCTGAGTCTTCCTGTAAGGGATAGACAGCACTCTTGCATCCACCTGGCTTTATGAATGATATTTATGGTGTCTCATAGATCTTCTACCTAGAAAAATTGTCTACACTGAGAAAAAATTAGCTTTAACCGTAATGACAAAATGAGGAAAATCTTCCATTTTACATTTTCTTTTTTATTACAGAAAGAAACATACACAAACATTTTGTACCAAAGAAATAGAGAACTGTTTCCAATCCAGTTGGGTAAAAGGTCACCTACCTACAAAAAGTACATGAAAACTTAAAAGAGAAAAACTCTGAGCAAAAGTATCTCCTAAGCAAATCTGGATTCTGTCACTGTAACTTCTGTGGCTCTCCGATGTTCTACACATGATCTTAGCCAGAAGTCAAAGAATGATCACCTAATGTTCATAGTTAGGACTGACTCCTTTGCCATCCTAGCATAAGTATCAGTCTTCACCAGAGAATCATCCTGACTATGCCTTTGTGGGAAGCTAAATTTCCATCTTTTTGTCCATCTCCAAAAAAGAAAAAAAAAATACTTCATAACTAATTTAGGGGGTGTCATCCATAGGGAGAACTAACATCCTCCAAGTGTTCCTTGATTGCCTATACTTCTCTGTCTGTGGGTGGAGCCATGTGAGAATTGCCCCTTCTATATTGGCATATCTACTTGTGCTATACTCCTTCAGGCCTCGTTTAGGAAGCCATGCTGTTTCTGTATCATCAGTTAAGTTCTCTGTTTTTATGAGACCCAATCTTACAGTAGTTTCCACGTCATCTGGCTCTTACACATATACATACTCCACCTCTTACCCAAGTTTCCTTGATGTTAGGTGCTGAAGTTGTATTACTGATATAGCCATGGGGGCTAAGCAGTCCACAATCATTTTCTACATTTTGACCCTTCTGGTTTTCTGAAATCATATACATACAAATAACACCAGTGGGACAAAGCTGATGAGAGAGAAAATGAGGGGGCTTGAGGGGGGAAACTATGTAATTATGTTTTACTTCTTAATAAATTAAACTTTAAAAAAAGAAAAAACTTTACAATGGCAACCCTGTAATTATGTGTAGTACTACACTGAGGATTTACAAGACCAGTTTTCCTTTTTGTCTACTAACTTCTTGTTGATAATGTACAAACTTGGACTCTAAAAGCCCTAGTGCCCAGAGAAACTCGCTCCATTGAATGATTTCATGCAATCTGGCATTTTATGCTGTTTCTTGGCTTTTGTTTCATCTGTTTCATTAAATTTTAACACTGCTACAGGAATCTAAGAATTTTTCTTTCCCCAACTCTGAGAGGACTATAAATAATGCTATTTTATTTTGCTTATTTGTGTTTCTTAATTTCTTTTTGAATACAAGGAAATTCAAGAGAGAATTTGCAGATGTAAATGCCTGATAACAGTTTTGGCCGAGCCAACCAAATGGAAAACTCGGGCTTAACCAATCCCAACAGTTACAATACAGCACAGTTGTCAGCTTCTGGGACCTTTCCCCTCTCCAGTGACACCATGTAGGTTCCCTATAAATGCATATTGATGAATTAGTTAAGGAAAAGAGTTTTGGTCTTGACCAAGTCTTATTTGTAATGTATTCTGTTTCTTGGCTTTATCTTTGGGGAAGTTCCTGGCATTTGAAATGCTTGTCATTTTGAAAGCTGAGATGAACATCCCATTTTATGGTTGTTTGCTTAAGTGGCAGGAGGAAAAGTTCATATTTTCCTTGCCAAAGTGTTCACTTTATTTGCCTTGTTATGTAGCCTGACTTGACATTTATGTGTTTGGGTTTTGGTCTCATCTTTAACACTATATTTCAGATACAACAGAAATATGAACTCATATTGAATCATTTTGCTAACAAGTCATGTGCGATCAACTATGTCTACTGTCTTGTGGTTTTAATAGTCATTGGAATAATGCCATTTTAGAATAAAGAAATATTCAGGGGACTAAAATTGTAGGTAAACTAGTCTCCTTATATTTGAATTTGAAGATTTTTATTGCAAGTTATATAGGCATGAGAAATGTTTTTTGAAATGTTGATGACTCCTCAGGGAAATCCCTAATGGCACCCTCTTAGGAATATGATCCAAATCAATGTAACAATTTTATGGGTCACAGGTTCATTGCTCTATTCGTTTCTATTTATAATTGGTTTCATGAAGGCTGAAAACCTGATGGCTGCAACAACACTATTACTACACATTTATCTATAGAGGGTACCTGGGACTCCACAGAGAAGAGACAAAAAAAAAAATGTTCCCTCTCTCTCCAACTCACCTAGACTTATGACTCTAGGTGACTAGGTTCTTAAAAGGGATTTTAGTGGTTTCTGGCCCCATGAAATTCAGTGGTTCTATAGGAAATCTCATTATTATGTATCCCATTTCTGGGTTGTGATCAACTACAATAGCACATCTTGCAGATACACCTAAGAATTAATTGTTCTGTTCCTTAAACTACCTGACAGCTTTTGTTGGTTGAGTTTCTTCAGAAAATGAGGGGTGGTACTCAGTTCATTGGCAACATTTTGAGAAATAATATCTATTAATCATCATGGTTTTTGGCCCAAAGCACTGCCTAGCATTATTTTTTGCTTCATCTACGAAGAAGAGCCTCTAACCAAATGAGTTTCAAAATAGTATGAGGAAAAATTTAATATAGCATAGAATTCCTCAAAATAGCTGAAGATATAATTCCAGCCGCTTCACTATTATATTTTTAATACATTGATTCTGAAATTATTTCTGTCCTCCCTAGTTTATCATTTGTGTAGGGATATGAATTGAATGCATGCATGTTTAGGATGAGTTTGGGTCTTGCAGTTATAACAGTAACATATGTCCTATGGACCTAGTTTAAAACTAACAAACATTAGCACTGTATTTTACAAGATTTTTTCAAAGTTAACTATATTTGAATCTGTTTCCATGTTCAAGTATTCTTATGTGGTAGAAAGACCGCCAACTAGTAGAGGACCCGATTTCCATGTAGTTAACCAAAGTTCTCTGAAGAAACTACATGTACATTAAGGATCCTGAAGACAGCTATGTCTGTCTCAAATATCACATCATGGTTGTAGAGAAATGTTATCAGACAAGAGTCAAAAGCATATTGGACTATTTTAGTGTTTTTTAAAGCCATTTCCATTTCTTCTTGCATCTGGCATATCCAACTTGTGACTATTGGGTAAACATGCCACTGTGAATCACTATGTTTACCAAGACTCTAGTGTACATTAAAACCAAGCTAAAGAAGGCTTCAAGAAAACACAATAAACTTATGAAAGAGTTTCCCTCTTCTTGCTATTTAATATTCCCACCAGCATAATTAGAAAATGCATTGATTTATGGGTTATGTCACTGCTTCCATGTAAGAATATGTTATTCAGGCTAATTTGAATCTGTGTTTATCAGACATGGTTACACACACTTAGCTCAGAACTCACTCTTTTCTCATTTTCTTGAAAGCACAATCATTATTTTACATCAACATATTCATGAGGTCCTAGATTTAATTCCAAACACAACACCTCAACAGGGTTAAAAGAACTATGTAATTGTTAGAGATGAAGTTGACCAGAGGAGTTAAAATGTAGTCTAGTTTCTTATTCTAATTAACAAAAGAATTGACAGCTGGTCTAAGAAGGTCCTCAAGTAAAAGTTTTATTTGGAAACAGATTTTTTTAGACCACGTGAAAATATGAGCACTAGAGAGATGGAAGCATGGCTGGCTGACACAGGACAGCCAGGAAAATCAGTGGCTGTGTGAGGAAGCCTAAGGTTACGGCTCCTATCCAAAGAATGCTTTCTCGGACAAGGAACACAAATGAGATCAGCAGTTTAAATGTAAGTTACCAGGAAAAAAAAAATACTTCCAACATTAGAGATTATAGAAGGCTTATTCACTGGTTAGCATTTTGTGGTTGTGGAGCATTGGAATATTACCAGCCTAGAAATAAATTATTTTAAGATATCTATCTCTAACCACTTTTTACATTAGGTAGAACCTTTAGAATGTTTTAATTTAACCTATCACTGGTTTCTACAAACTTAAAAGTGAAGATTGCCATCACATAATGTCTAAATTTATGGACCTTGATCATGATTTAGTGTAAAGGGGTGTTCTCAATCCTGTATTTTGAAAATGCCTTCACATCTAGCTTTCTTTTATTCTTTGACCATGAATGTTTATGCATCCATTTGAAATAAATAAATATAGACAACTTGAATCCATTGACACAGGCCAGAATCACTCATATTTGGTTCAAAATACATGCTTTTTTATTCCCTAAATAAAAAGCTTTTGTTTCGCATAACCAAAACAACATTCAATGAGACTTCTAATAAAATAATTAAAGCAGGAGAGTGGAGTAGAGATTGAGGTATATAAACATAATTGTTCACAGAAATAGAAAAACAATCTTAAATCTTATATGGAAGCAATAAAGATACTTGGGAAGCTAAGCAATAATGAGCAAAAAGAATAACACTAGAGATACCACCATTCCTTGAGTTCAACTTATACTACCAACCTTTAGTAATAAAAATTTGTAATGGGATACCTTACTCAACCTTGATGCAGGGGGAAGGGGCTTAGTCCTGTCCCAACTTGGTATGCCAGCCTGTGTTGACTACCCAAGGGAGGTAGGCCTTACCCTTTATGAGGAGTGAATGGGGTGGGGAGGTGGGGGAGGTGGGGAGGGAACGGGAGAAAATGAGGGAGGAGGAACAATGTATGGTATGTAAAATGAAAAAAATTAAATAAAAATTGGTGCTGTGCTGGCATATAGGTCAGTATGACCTATATAGTCCTATGTGGCATACAGGACAGTAAAATAAACCTATTGAGCTACAGTCACCTTATTTTTAATAGTATTTTATCAATTATAAGAATTTCATGTACGAATTTTGATTATATTCATACCCCTTACTTAATGCCTCCCATATTTACCCTTGCCTCCCTGCCCACCAACTTGGAAGGTTTTGTTTTGTTTTGTTTTTTATTAAGGCTTTCCAGTCCTACTAATGTTTTCTAATTATGCTTCAGTGTGGGACCTGGACAGGACTGTGGTCGAATTAACAGGGATCACATCATTCAAGAAAATTGACTCTCAGTCTCCCAGTCACTATTAAATGTTAACACAGTGGTTGACTCAGCTAGTTGTAGGCTTTTGTCCACACCTCCTTGCCTCTATGCTGGGATTGAAAGGTTTTACGCCTGCTGTCACAGTTGCTGTGGGTTTATAAATGCAGCTTCCCTGCTGTAAAAGGGCACACTCCTTCCTTGAAATTATCCACCACTAACTCAGGTTTTACTGTCTTTCTTTACTCTCTTCTGTAAAAATCCCTGAGCCTGAGGGAAGGGGTATAATACAAATGTTCCATTTATGATCAACCACTCCAAAAGAATCTTGTTATCTGCATATTAATCGCTAGACAGTCTCTATATCAATTGTCATGTACTGCAAGAAGAGGCATCTCTGATGTGAATTGACAGATGCACCGATCTATGGGTTTAGCAATAATTCATTAAAAATCATTATGAGCCAGGCGGTGGTGGCGCACGCCTTTAATCCCAGCACTCGGGAAGCAGAGCCAGGCGGATCTCTGTGAGTTCGAGGCCAGCCTGGGCTACCAAGTGAGTTCCAGGAAAGGCGCAAAGCTACACAGAGAAACCCTGTCTCGAAAAACCAAAAAAAAAAAAATTATTATGATATATGTCCATTTAACAGAATAATAGTAGTATGCTATCTCTAAGTCCGATGACCTATCTAGTCACAGCTTCTTGGACCCATCAGATATACCAAAGTGTATACTGAAGAAAAGATAGCCTGTTTAACAAATAGTGTTACCCAGCCTAAATATCACCAGTGTAAAATTGAACCTGGATATCTGTATCTCACCTGTATTAAAATCAATTACAACTGCATCAAAGATGACAACATAATACCTGGAAGTCTTAGAGGAAATCATGGAGAAAGTAGTATAAGACATAGGCATAGACAATGATTTTTCTGAAAGGATTCCAGAAACTCGGAAAACAATGAAAAAATATATTTACATGGTATTAAAAAGTTCCTGCACACGAAAGAAGCTATAATTAGAGTGAAAAGACAGGCAAAATAACAGAAGAAAATATTTAGTATCTATACATTAGAATCAATATTTAGAATATACAAAATAATTAAAAATTTAAAAACTAAGCACCTGGAACCAAACAAAACAATCAATGAAAAGTCTAATAAAATACATACACAGCTGCCAATTAACAAAGCAAAAATAGCCAATACACAGTTTAAAATATTCAAAATCACTAATCATTAAAGAAACATACATATAAACAATGAGTTTCCATCTCACTCCATTCAAAATGGCAGCTACCAAGAAAACAGATACCATCAATGCTAAGTATGATGTGGATTAAAAGAAACTTTTGCATACTGCTAGTGGGAAAATAAACTCATCAAGCTAACATAAAAATCAGTGTAGAGGTTTCTCAAGGTACTAGAAATAGATTTACCAAATGACCCAGCCCTACCGCATTTTGTTATTCATCCAAAACTCTAAGTCAATATATTACAGAGACACTATATCAAGAATAAAAAGTAAAAATTTCAATTCTACTCATGATAAATGTTTGCTGATCTGTTGTCATGATTGTGGGGTCTGAGAAATTGAAGTAGAGAAATAAATCTAATAAATGCTCAAATAACCATAAAAATAAAACCTCATTTAAATAAACTACACAATTCCATTACAAACTTGAAGCTAAAAGCCTTGAATGAAAAATGCTGGCAACTTCTTAATGATTTCCTAATGCAAATCCCTCTTTCAAGTAGCTAGGTTGGATGCTATACAACAAATGCCTTCATTATATTAAATCAAATCCAATATCTGCTAAGCAGCTTAACAAACACATAACCCTATCTGTGTGTCAGTTTTCTCATTTCAAAATAAAAGCAATGACAGTAGTGTCATGTATTTAATAGTTATGAAAAAAAGTTCTTAGAACTGTGTCTAACATATAAAAACTCAATAGTTATGATTGTTGGCAATAACAGTATTATTAAAACATATTTTATTTATTCAGAAAGGCTCCGATTTTTTTACTGCATGTAATTTTTTTCCTGTATGATTTCTATATAAATGTCAAAAATATAAGGGGAAAAATAAAGGTAATACAAATATTTAAAAAGAAACTGCTAACAAAGTAACCTGATAAATTATTGAAATTTTGACTATTATGTAACCTCTTATCTATGTTAATGAATATGTAGAAAATAAACCTGTTAAAATATAGAAGTGCATATACAAAATTACTACAAAATCAAGAAAGAAATCAGTTTGACATAAAGAATACAAGTCCATATATTTTCTTGGATAGAAAAGATGCATAAGAAAAAGTAGTAGGTAGTCTTGTCTTACATAAAATAAGCTAACAAAACAAGATATTAATGTGATATAGGCAATAGACACCATGTTGGATACAAATGAATCAATGGATACCTCCAGACAAAGTATGGTCACATACAAGTGACATTACACAGTGGAAAGGCAAATGAAACTATAGAAAATTTGATGATGCTGTAGAAACAAGAGAAGAAAGCAAACTAGATAGATAGATAGATAGATAGATAGATAGATAGATAGATAGATAGATAGATAGATAATCAAAAGTACAAAAGAGAGGGAAACAGTAGATAGGTAGAAACAGATTTAAGAGAAATACCCCTAGATAGATCAGCTTGTGATTCTCTTCATGGTTCTTTTCACAGCAAGCTTCACATCCTTGTTTCTGAGACTGTAAATGAGAGGATTCAGGATAGGTACTAAAAAGGTATAAAAGACTGAGAAAATTTTGCCCTGGCCCACAGTCTCAGCAGATGATGGCTTGACATAAGCAAGCAGCCCAGATCCATAGAAGAGACTAACTGTTACAATGTGAGACCCACAAGTGCCCAAGGCTTTGGACCAATCCTTACCTGATGACATATGAATGATATTGAAAAGGATCATAGCATACGAAACTAAGATAATGAGACTAGATAAAATGAGAACGGTACCCACGAGAATGAAACTTACAAGCTCATTGACATAGGTGCTACTGCAGGAGAGCTGGAGAAGAGGGAAGATGTCACACATGTAGTGGTTGATGATGTTAGAATCACAAAAGTTGAGCCTGATCATACATCCTGTGTGAGCCATGGCCCCAGCAAAACCCATCAAGTAAGAACCAAACATCAGCATAAAACATATTCCAGGTGACATAACAACCTTGTACAGCAGTGGCTGACAGATGGCCACAAAGCGATCATAGGCCATGGCTGTCAGCACATAACACTCTGAGCTCACAAAAAAGGAGAAGAAAAACAGCTGAGTCATGCATCCTCTAAAGGAGATGGTGTTCTTCTCTAAAACAAAACTCATCAGCATTTTGGGGGTAAAAACAAATGAATAACAGAAATCAATGAAGGATAGGTTGAAGATAAAATAGTACATGGGAGTGTGAAGGTCTGAGTTTAAGAAAATGAGACTCATTAAGCTCAAGTTTCCTATCACAGTGACTGCGTAATTCACCAAGAACAGAACAAATAAGGGCAGCTGGAGCTCAGGTTGGTCTGTCAGTCCCATAAGAATGAACTCTGACACTGAAGAATCATTTTCCCTGGTCATTTGCTTCATGTGTGGCATCTGCAAGAAAAAGTATAGATCAATGTTAACCAATAATACATTTTTCCCTCCAAGTGGAGAGCTTGATTTAGTGATTTCCAAGCATGAGTTGAGAGAACACATAGCTGGACCTCCAAAGAGCAATACCTGTTCATGTTGATTACTAAGTAATCCCTATTTTCTTTTCCCCTACCCATAATATATATCCACAAAAAAAGATGTCAACCAACCTCCAGTAACTCAAAATATATTTTCTCCCCTTTCCCTTTCTCTTCACTAATAATAAGGCTGAAAAGAATAATATTTAAAGAGTTTCTTCCAAAACCCAAAATTCATGAAACTCTGAATTTCAAGGGAAATTATCAAGACAAAAATTCAGTGCTCACCATTGGTCATCTAGAAATTGTCTTGCTTTGGGATCTCTTGGTAACTTCCATATCACTGTTCTAGGATATCCAAAGTTACTGGTAATGAAATAAGTTATTGCAACCAGTACAGATAATGTATGACTTGCTAGAAGAGGTTTGTTTAAGGAAATGACATTTCTCTAGAAGGTTCTTTCCACACAGCAAACTTACATGAGTCTCCAAAACAATACCTTACTCAAATGAGAATATGAAGGTCAAGGTTTCTGAGAAAAATGTTTTAAGTACAGAAAAGTATTATCTTCTTTATGATATTCTCCCTGTGGGATATGCCCCTTGAGGTAAAAATTACTGAGTTTATGTTTACATCAAATGCTATTAAACTAAGGTGGATCTTTTGAGATTCACAGTCCTATTCACTTTATAATTCCCACCAGGGAGTATCTAGTTCCCAGGGCAGAGTCCTGTAGCTAGAGTTTTCCTGCCTTGCCCACAGTCAGGACAAATCTCTGTCACTCGCCAGTCCCACAGCCACTCAGACCCAACCAAGTAAACACAGAGACTTATATTGCTTACAAACTGTATGGCCATGGCAGGCTTCCTTCTAACTGTTCTTATAGCTTAAATTAATCCATTTCCATAAATCTATACCTTGCCACGGGGCTTGTGGCTTACCAGCATCTTCACATGCTGCTTGTCATGGTGGCGGCTGGCAGTGACTCCTTCCAGCTTCCTGTTCTCTCCATTCTCCTCTCTGTTAGTCCCACCTATACTTCCTGCCTGGCCACTGGCCAATCAGTGTTTTATTTATTGACCAATCAGAGCAATTTGACATACAGACCATCCCACAGCAGAGTCCTTTGTCATTCTCATGCTCTGCACAACTCTACAAAGGAGGGTTCAGAGAACTGCCCACTTGCCATTTGCAGCTTTCCTATGGTCATCATTGATTGCAGTAATAAATAGCAGAGCACAGGTTAAAATGATACGTACATACATACATACATACATACATACATACATACATACATACATAGATTAAACTCCACAAATAAATTAAGAGATTAGAAATAGGCTTTCAAGTAATATGAGTTTACCTCTAGGCTTTTCCATTTTTTAACAAAGTAGATGTGGACTTCAATTACATATAATTATACCTGTATATACTTATAAGTATATCTTGTGTGTACTTAATAAATTAACAGACTCACTGAAAGAAATTTGAAAAAAAAAAGGATCTGAGTCTTGGATTGATGATACAGTTCTTGCTTAGAGTACAAAAGACTGTGGGATCAGTTCATATGTTTTTATACATAAAGATACTGTAAGCTGTTTTTCTCATCATGTGTATTATGGTAAAACATATAACAGAGACAATTTAAGGGAAAAATATTTATTTAGTCTCAGAATATCATGGGATTTTTGTCTGTCTTTGCAGGGAAACCACAACAGAGGAAAAAGTATGACTTCTTATACTATATGACTATAGTCGTAGGAACATGCAGAAAAAGCATCTTACATTGAGCTGACCAGAACACGGACAACTTGATCCAGAATCCCAAGTCAATATAACCTTCAAGCCCTTCCCATAGTAATCTACTTTTGCTAGTGAGGCCACAGTCACCCAAAATGGTACAACCAATTTAAAGCCAGGTGGTCAAGGGCATAAGACTTTAGAGGTCATTTTACGTTTACATGATATTGTGTTCTATCCATACTTTAGTAGACAATTACCCACAACTGCTAGGTTGGTTTATATCTAGTTCTCTACTCTTTCACACTAGCATCAATGATATTGTATTTTTAATTTCAAATGTCTGTTACTCTTACATACAAAGCAACTAGATTTCACATTAATTTTTTCCTATTATTATTTTATTTTACTAGTCATTTGGCTACAGGGATTGTTTTTGATAATTTTTATCAGTTAACTCTGATTTTTGACAGGCTTTCATATCAGTAAAAAAAAAAAAAGAAAAAAAAAAGAAGAAGCTTTATAGCATTCTTCCTAAACTGCCTACGTAGTCAATGGTAAATGTATAAAGTTATCTTCCAACAAAGCATCATGACTATGAATGTTGATTTGAAATAGTCATCTCAGTTACAAAACTGACAAAAAACAATTACATATGCAGATGTGAAACAACTAGAATACTCATAAATTTTTAGGAAAGTAAAGTTACACTAACTCTTCAGAAAATATCTTGAAAATTTTCAACCAAGCCTCACATAAATGTAGCATCTACAGAAACATTCTAAATGAATACATAAGTAATCTATAAATATATACACTGTGTGCTCAAAAGAAATCACTAAGTCCTTAACAAATTCTTGTATATTTACTTAAATGTCATGAATTATAGTAAAAAAAAGGCAAATAATAAAAATATTTATGGACAAATATCACTAATAAAGTATCTCTTATCTGTTTGGCTGACAATAATATAACAAAGTTTGAATAATGATGAGTATATTCAAGGATAGTCCACTAAGGTTTATCTTCAGGTCAATAATGGAAGATCTTTTCTAATACTTTCTAATAGCTTTATTTAATGGCTTATCAAGCCAGAAGAAATATGTACAAAAGTGATTTTGGGACAAAACAAAAGTGGTGATATTTCTCTCTTATTTAAAACTTTTGTTTGAAAAATTTAAATTCATCTGGTTCTTGACTTGATGTTTTTATCGTGGGCTGTTTTATAAACACAAACTAGAAAGGGATAAAACACTACTAAAATATTTTAAACAGCATCTAAATAACTAAATATGTTTGAGATTTGCTTCTGCAGACATCCTGTACTACTCACTTCCATGCTGCAAGTACCTAAAGATGGAGGAAAGACAGTTCTGATAGCCAAAATAAAGCATTTGTTCAGATTTCCATGGTCATGATGACTTAACTAATCTAACATTGGGATTTTTATTCGTTTGTTTTTCTTATATATAAAAATTTTCTAAAATTTTAAAGCTAATTTAAATTTAGAAAATAAAACATCTTTCAAATTAATTGTGCAGGAAAAACATTACAATATGGGGTTAGTTTCTAAGTCATAAGTCACAACTCTCCAAAATAATATCAAAAGGTCAAAAGTAAAGAACTAGTACATCAAAATGTCAAATTCCAAGTTCGCTTTAAAAAGCCACAGGCATTAAGATTCAGTGATTTCCACTAACCTCCTGACAGTAGAACACAGTGTTTCACAGTAGATGAAGATTATATTAACCATTCATGAGACATACACACACCACAACTACTGAGGTCACACTCTGTGATATTATTTAGAAATCCAGCTTTAGGTTTATAACATGTAATTCTCCAGCATGAGTTTAAAGTTAGTACAAATGGAGTTGTTAAAAGTATCAGACTGCAGCAATCTTTTATCATTTCTCAGTTGAGACTATGAACAATTTACATAAGCAAGGGGGATTAATTTCACAACAAAATACTCCAAATATATGCCCAAGGTGCCCAGTCAGATTGTGCAATAGGTATATGGCATATTACATTTTATTATTCAGATATACTTTTGTGTTAGTCTGAAGAATTGGTCTTAAAGAATTCTTTCTGGAAATATTCATCTATCACAAACTCTGGGGTTTTTTTTTGTAAAGTCTGGTGTTTCATTAAGTTTCATGAAGACAGGAAGGGAACTATGCACTAAGTATAGACTTTGCTCTCTAGTGAACTATATATTCTTATGAAGCACAAATCTTGCTTTCCCACGGTTAAGTATTCTGTCATTCATTCTGATAAACAACTCAACAGTTCTTAAATTAATCCTCATAAGCAGAAACCAGTCAGAAGGCATTGCTCCAACTGTCAAGCTCAGACCTGAAACTGGGTAAAGATATGGTTCATCCTCAAACAAAGAACTGTCTCAATCTGTTGTCTTCCTTTGAACTCCTCAGATATCCATAATCTACTACTATAAGGAAAAAAATTAAGGAGATTATCTAAGTCATTTTTTTGTTTTTGTTTTTATATTCCACTGTATACTTCAGCATAAGGCTTTGTAATCTCTTTGAAGTGTTCATACTCCCTCCTGCTTTTCAGCAAACTACTTTGAGCAACTGTTGGTAGCTGTTTACACACCTTAATACATCAGTACAGTTGAAATTAATCCCAAAGTCAAAGCCATACAAAAGTGTTAAAATGTTGTGTCTAAGCATCATGTGGGGAAACAGTGGTAATAGCAATCCATCAGCTTGCTGAAGTTGCCAATTGCTGAGGTTGTGTGATCTGAGGGAATGATCCACAACAACATAGATTCATAAAAACTGTGAAGAGTCAGTCTTGCTTCCCACCTAGCCCAGTGCTCTGCCAACTTCTGTCGAGAGCTTCATGTCTCCCCAGCCACTGTCTTTATGATGTGAGTCTTGGCCAGTGTCAGCTTTCATGTCACAAAGAATTCCTTGTAACAGATCTGGGAACTGTTGGGTCATCATAACACACTCCTGCCTGCAGAGGCACAGGAACCAGGCTGTCCATGTGGTCACCAGGTACTCCCCTCTTTCAAACTCATTCTGAACATCTCTTTAGTTCTCTCTGTCATTTCACAATTCCCTATCTTTACTTCTTTATGTTTCCTTATTGAATGCAAAATGGGTAAAAACTAAAATTTGTATTCCTAACCATATAACCTGAAACAAGTCAAATCTAGAGAAGAGAAAAGAAGAATTATACTAATATTATATTTAAGAATGTTACCCATTACACAGACATTCAGGTGGATTAGCTTTTTTTCTGGTTTGGCATGAGTTGGGGTGAGAGGTTCCTAGAAATGGGCAAAAGAAAAAATTAGATTTACACATTTAAATAAAAATTCCAGTTGCTCAATATTTGTGCCGTAAACACATGTATATGAACATAAGTTTAAGATGTATACATATGTACATGTGTATGTGTATGTACATGTGTGGTAAGAAACAAAGAGGAACATATATAAGCACTCTATCACTGGATTATAATAACACCTATGCTTTCTTTTTAGAACTAAGTAGACTTTTCTTTGAAAACATCACCCTTCTTATATAACAAAGGGCATAATGACTTTAGACATTATATGTTGTTATTGTGACATTTTTAAAAGTAATCAGTCTTTATCAATAGTTCAAATGCAGTGAGAAATTCCATTTTATTTATGACAAAGCATCCTTTTATGAAATAATCACCATCATTGTTAGTGATATTTAAGAAGTCTAAATTAAAAATTAGCGTAATTTAATCTTCAATAATTACAAAAATTGATCATTACTCCAAGAAAATAAATAATGTCATTTTGTGATGATGAGGTGCAGAAGAAAAATCTTGACAGACAATAAATAATGCTAGAAAGTTTGACAACTTTACACTGGCTACAGTTTTTGTCATCCATTCTCTCTTTTACTGCAATTCACAAGTGATTTTAAAGACCTGAAATAGGAAAAGCTCTACAAATTCCTATCTGAAAAGTACAACACAAGCAAACTAATATTTGAAAGCACTCAACTCCATGGCTTTCCTTGGTTGTAGAAGTACATAGTATATACAGTTGTCTGAAGATACAAAATATGTCATCTTGGGTCTCTACCTTATACAGAGATGAAGCTGGATCCACATTCAGGCTGAGTCCCCAGATCAAAAATATTTTCTTATCCCAAGAGAAGAAGATCAAGAATTTTTTTGGAGGAAACAGAAGAAATAATAAAGTGGAAAGTCTTACCAGAATAGAAAAAGAAAGATGAATGGAAGGAAAGAGAATATTGAAAAGAAGATGATAAGAAAATGAAGTAGAGAGAAACACCTGAAGTAGAGACATAGACTATGGCAGACACAGTGGTTAACTCACTGTGAGTCTCATCAGAGTTCTCCTTATAGCAAGCTTGACATCCTTATTCCTGAGACTGTAAATAAAAGGGTTCAGCAAGGGCAGCAAAAATGTACAAAATACACTAAAAACTTTCCCCTGATCCACAGATTCATTTGATGATGTTTTGATATGTGTAAGCACACCAAATCCATAGAATAGGGCAACAGTTATTATATGAGAACTACAGGTGCTCATGGCTTTGGACAAACCTTTACCTGATGACATCTGAATGATATTAAAAAGAATCAAAGCATAGGACATTAAGATAATGATGCTGGACGCAATGACTACTATGCTGACAACAACAGAACTCACAAGCTCATTGGCATAGATGCTACTGCAGGAGAGCTGGAGAAGGGGGAAGATATCACACACGTAGTGGTTGATGACGTTAGAATCACAAAAGTTGAGCCTGATCATAAACCCTGTGTGAACCATGGCCCCAGCAAACCCCATCAAGTAAGAACCAAACATCATCAGGGAACATCTCCTAGGAGACATGATGACCATGTACAACAGGGGTTGACAGATGGCTACATAGCGATCATAGGCCATGGCTGTCAGGACATAGCACTCAGAATTGGCAAAAAAGCAGAAGAAAAACAGCTGAGTCATGCATCCCGTGAAAGAAATTCTGTTCTTCTCTAAGACAAAACTCATTAGTGTTTTGGGAGTAAAGACAAATGAATAACATAAATCAATGAAGGACAGATTAAAGAGAAAAAAGTACATAGGAGTCTGCAAGTTTGAATTCAGGAAAATGAGACTCATTAAACTCAAGTTTCCCACCACAGTGGCTACAAAGTTCACTAGAAAGATGACAAACAGGGGCAGCTGGAGCTCAGGATTCTCTGTCAATCCAGTGAGAATGAATTCTGTCACTGAAGAGTCATTCTCCATAGCCATTTGTGTTGCCAGTAGATCTGTAGAAACAGTGGAAAGGGTCACATTAACAGGGACCTCTGTCACTGACTCCAAAAGGACAGCTAGAGCCAGTTGTTACACATTCATGGTTGTCTTCATCCACTGAGCATAATATTCAAAGAACTTTACTTCTCATTCCTCAGAAATCCCTATTTCTTCTTTTCCTATCCATGATGAGCATCTACTCTGAGAAAACACTGACACAACTCCTAAAGTCTTTAAATGACCATTTCTTCCAGTCTCTTTAATCTACATTAAGGATTAGGAATAGAAGAGAACACTAGTCGGTGAAACGCTAACTTCCACTCACCTGAATATGTCACTGCTCTTGAACCACACAGGCCCTTTCACTCATGTCCTAAGGGGTCTAAGTTTCTGATAATGATGAGATATTAGTTATCAATACAAAATTGGCTCTGAAATCCTAAAATATCTATGCCAGGAAAATGACATGACTTCAATTTCAGAATTTCTCATAAAAGTATTCTTTATTTTCACAAAGGAAAATAACAATCTCATGTGTGCATCCAATACATCATTCAAGCAAGTGAGACCTTTATAACCTATCATTATAGGAAAATATATTAGAAATTGTATTAGTCAGGGTTATCTACAGTCACAGAACTTATGGAATGAATATATATGTACATGATATATATCATATGTGTGTGTGTGTGTGTGTGTGTGTGTGTGTGTATGGGAATTTATTGGAATGACTTACAGGCTGCAGTTCAACAATGGCTACTTATAAGTGGATAGTCCAAGAATCTAGTAGCTACTCAGTCAGACAAGGCTGGGTATCTCAGCTAGTCTGCTGGGATCAAGAAGAAATGGATGTGCCAATGAAGCAAGAACAAGCAGGTGAAGAACGAACCCTTCCTCCTTCCATTATCCTTATGTACACTTCCAGTAGAAGGTGTGGCCCAGATTTAAGGTGTGCCTTCTAGCCTCAATATTAGGATTAGAGGCATGTATCTTCCTGCTTCAAGATTTGGATCCTGAGTGTGCCCTCCTTTTCTGGATTATAGTTCATTCCAGTTATAGTCAAGTTGACAACCAAGAATAACCATCAGAGAAGTATATAATATTATGCTCTCCTTGATGACATCTCCCAGGTTGAGTGAGTTCCTTAAGGGTAAAAATAATAGAACGTGTATTTATATCATGTAGTATGGGTGTAAACACTCTCTCTTTAGAGACTCAAAGTACTACTTAGCTTGTGATTTCCACCAGGAATACCTGTTCCCTGAGCAGATTATTGGGTTGTTCCCTTCAGAATTCTACTCATTATGCCTTGCACAACTCAGCAAGAGAAAAATCCGGGGGTATATTCACTTTTCATTTCCAGCAATTTCCTGAAATCCATGCAATTGCATCAGTAACTATGAGTTCATAGATAAACATCCTAAAAAAAAGGTTTTGGAGCAAAGGGTTGAGGGACAAGGAGTAGGCACTCAGGAAAGTTTGAGTTTAAATCCAGATTTGGAGAGAAGGGGGATTCTATGAGCAAGGGGCATCAAGTTCACGATTGAAAAATCTACAGAGACAACCAAATCAAACTAGTGGGAATTCATGAACTTTAGACCAATAGCTGTGGAACCTCAATGAGACTGGACTAGGCCCTCTGTATAAGCCAGACAGTTTGTAGCTTGATCTGCTTAATGGGCCCTCTGGCAATAGGAACAGAATCCATCCCTAGTGCATGAGATGGCTTTTTGAGCCCACTACCTATGGTAGGAGAACTTGCACAGCCTTGATACAAGGGGAGGGGCTTGGCCCTGCCTCTGCTGAATGTACCAGGTACTGCTGACTCCCCATGGGAGGCCTACCTTGTTGGAGGATTAAATGGGCTTAGGTTGGGGGCAAAGGCAGGGAGAGATGGGAGGAGGGAAGAGAGATGGAATCTGTGGTTGGTATATAAAATGAATGAAAAAATTCCTAATAAAAATAAATTAAGCCGGGCGGTGGTGGCACACGCCTTTAATCCCAGCACTCGGGAGGCAGAGGCAGGCGGATCTCTGTGAGTTCAAGGCTAGCCTGGTCTACAAAGCGAGTTCCAGGAAAGGCGCAAAGCTATACAGAGAAACCCTGTCTCAAAAAAAATAATTAATTAATTAATTAATTAATAATTAATTAATTAAAAAAAGAATGAAACTACCAAAATTGTGATTTCTCTAGCTTTGCTGATTTATATTTACATATCTATACTTCTGTAGATATCTATAAAATATGGCTCATAAGAGAGGGTCTGGGATATGGCCCAGTGATGGAAACCTTATTTTGCATACGCAGAACTTTAGGTCTAATCTTAACACTGTAATAATGATAATAGTAATATGAATCAAGATAAAAGAGCTACTGTATCATATTATTGTTTTAATGAAATTCAATGATCCACATAATGTAGCATGTAAGACTGTCCTAGATGTATAAAAAGGTGTAATCCCCCTTCCCTGTTCCATATCTTTACACAGATAAACCGAGGTTTCTCTTCCTCATCACATGGACATTCAGAGGAAGTAAATATATGCTGTGTTGCTCTCCAGTGTAACACAGAATGAACGTCATTTCTTGGCCCTGCTCATTATTGTATGTCAGTATTATAATCCACATCATTGCCACCAACATGCCAGTCATGAACAATAAAATTTCTCTAGACATTCTAATATATTCCATGGGCACTATTGAGGCCTAGAAAATGATATGCTGGAAACAAAAAGCCTTTCTGACTTTTAAATTTTCTCCCAAGTAACCTGGTGTTATTCCAATAGAATAGACCTTGTAGACCACTTGACCTTTCTCTAATGCAGACAATGATATTCTGCCCGGATAATTTCCTCTACTAGAATATACCATTACAACAAAGAACTTCCTCAAGATAAATTGTAGAATATGGAATCATACCCCTCAAAATCAACCAGAAAACAGAAATACTGTTCTTCCCACTTCTGTGCCTCTATGTGTGAGTCAGCTGACCATAAAGAAATGATCTTACCTTCCCTACTTTATAGTGAATCAATAGGCCTCTATTCGAGAAGGTGTCTTGGCATGTACTTAGGATGAATGAGTATGACACAAAAGGGGCAAGAAGAATCAGAATAGACAGGCTAAGTGGGTTTCATATTCCAAGTTGGTAATTAGTTCCTACTTTTTGTCCAATCACATTTATGGACAGCTTTTCAGTCTCTCTCAGTCTTAGCCATAACATTGGACTGTTTTTCTTGATCTCTAAGTTTTTGGTCCCAATAGCTCCTACTTCAGGCAAAACCTTGAACAAAATAATCTAACATATTTCTCTTTTATTAATCTGTCTTTTGTTTTAAGAATGTCAGACTCTGTCCACAGGTACACTGTCGGCATCTTAGCATTTAAGAAGCTGAGCTGAGGGATTGCAAATCAAGGCTATATAGTAAAACACTATTTTGTTTTGTTAATAAAAGAGGGGAAACCAACAGTTTGGATTAAGAAAAGAAGAGAAAAACACAGACTGGGGAAAGGAAACAATGGTTCATGATCCTCATAATAGCAGCGGCAGGAGATAATAGACCACCTCTGTCCATCTTTATCATGGTAAAATTGTGCAAGTGAGTCACTGGTCTAATTGTACTTCTGCAGTCCACATGGTTGTGTCCTAGAAACATGACTAGGGTGGTGAGGTACTAAAAAAGGAAAGACACACAGAAACAGTCACACAGAAAAGGTGAGATAGGATGGACCAGGCACTCTAATGGAGGTGCGCCAGAAACTCAGCTCCTTTATTCTATACATCTGAACCAAGGATGTAGGTGTATTACTTATACTGTATTGCTGTGAAGAGACACCATGACCAAACTTATAGGAGAGTTTATCAGACTTAGGGTCCAAGAGGGTTAGAGTCTGTGAGCATCATGGTGGAGAGCACAGCAGAGGACAGGCAGGCATGGTGCTGTGACAGTAGCTGAGAGACTGTACCCTTATCCTCAAGTAGGAGGCAGAAAGAGATTGGGCCTGGGATGGGCTCTAGAAACTTCAAAGCCCAACCCCAGTGACACACCTCCTCCATCAAAGCCACACCTCCTAATCCTACCCAAACAGTTTCACCAATTGAGGACCATGCATTCAAATGTATGAATCTATGAGGGCCATTTTTTTTTTTTTTGGTTATTTTGAGACAGGGTTTCTCTGTGTAGTTTTGTGCCTGTCCTGGATCTCGCTCTGTAGACCAGGCTAGCCTCGAACTCAAAAAGATCCACCTGCCTTTGCCTCCCGAGTACTGGGATTAAAGGTGTGCGCCACCACCCAGCTGGGGGCCATTCTTATTCAAATTACCATAGTGAGTTTATTGTATAAAGATAAAGGAGGAAGCAGTTTTATTCCATACACCTGAACAAGGAAACAGGTTGAGCTAATCTCAGTTGGAGGTTTCTGTAGAGGGGCAATCTCAGACTGTAAACATCTAGGAGGAGAAAGCTGTAAGAAATAATTTCTGTCCATGTCCACACACAGACCAGGGCAAGTCTGCCATTTCTCTGAGACTGACTCATGGAAGGTTTGCCATTCCCCTGGGTCTAAGGCATTCACGTACTTGATATGGCTGTGATCATGTCAACAACAGGCATTCACTCAGGAAGTCATCTGCTTCCCATACTCTAAAGCCTGGACTTCTACTATATCTACCTCCCAGACCATTCTATTCTGTACCTATTGATGTGCTCAAAACTCAAACAAAGTTTAAAACTTTTATGATGGCCAGGGATTCTCTTGCACCATTCTTCATTTCTTCTGTTATTTTCACACCATCCAGGCAGCTGGTGAACAATCTAACATCAATACCTCCCTATCTCATTGTCTTCGTCTGGCCTCCAAAACCAAGAGGAACTGCCTCCTTGAAAGGTATGGACCCCTCTTACTTGTACACACTTGGGGGCTCTGTCTTATGTTTCAGGTATTCTGTCAGATTCTGACTTGATCTCCTACTACTCACCAGCACTGTGTGTATAAATAAACTTTTCTTGATGTTTCCCACTACCAGTTTCTGCCACTATTATTGTAACTAGGAATTCAATTGTATCAATATTCTTGTTACTATTGTCAAGTATTTAAAAATATTGTAAATTGTTCATCCATCATTGCTAGGGTTCTTTGATTTACATAAATTAATTTTTGGTTAGTTTTCACAGTATACTGCCAGAGGCCATGGGAATATACAGCAGATGGCAATTAATAGTTCAGGTGCCTACCCACCAGACAAATAACTCTTTCATGGAGGAATCCCAGAAGCAAGGCTTTTGGGATCACAGACTCTGAAAATTGGTTACTTCTGTCTATAATTTTTCTCATGTGCTACTACATTTCTTTCCTAAAGACAGCTATTGATATTTTTCCCACTACCTGTGTGTTTATCTTGTGAAAATATTCCATCTACTGGGCACACATATACCTGCAGTAGGTCAGAAAGATGACTTCACACTAAGTTGTACAATTTTAATATATAAAACATACTAGAATATGCTTCATAATTAGATCTATTATTCCACTAACACTATAAAACACATAGGCCTTGCTTTTTATCATTAGCTCAGACTGACATAAAGAAAACAGCAATTTCTGCTCAGTTCTGAGACAACATACACACAATTGCCTGATTTGGGGTCTCAGAGCATATTCAAACTATAATGAATGCTTCAGAAGATAAACCTCCACAGAAAATACACAGAGACACATTCCCAGGTGTCTGATTGTAGAACCAAGGTCAGGCACAAAACAACTTTGGTGCCAGTTTCCCCGCTTGATAAAAGTCTGGATGATAACCCAGATCAATGACTAATGCCCTACACAAATTTCTCAAGCAATTTACTCACTGCATGAACTTCTAACCCCAGATTTTTAATACAAGACTCAAAGATCAGCTAACTTGCTGTTTATTGTTTAGGTCCTGAATAACAATTAATCAATTAACCAAGTCCAGAAAGAAACAGTTTTATGTCCAGCTAACTGAGAAAATAGTGTCACAGTTAGCCAGGTTTACAGAGGATGGTCCGGCTTTACAGCCTTCAATAAAAAGTTAAAAGTTCCCTTCCTTGTGATCTGGGGTTGCAAGCAGGCTACAATATATATATTTGGGACACTTTCAATGCCACTGCCTGGGAAAGTGCCAAATACCATGTCCCTGCCTATCCATTGTCATGGTAAATGGCTCTGCCCCTTGTCCTTTGTTCAAGGAATGCACTGTGACCTTCAAAATATAGCTTTTTATTGCTTTTCTTTGGGATGATGTATAAGAAAAGACATAACAAAGAAAAGAGATAGAAGAGAACTTGAGAGAAATAGAAAGCATGATCATCAGTACATATATTGAGTCATATTCACTCAGATAGATAAAAATTATTCCTAAGTCCTCCTACTCTGAAGGCATTTCGTTTATAGCCCAGGACCAGTTCTGAGAACTGGTTTCTTGGGCTGCATTACTATACCCTGCATTTCTCTGATTTCTTCTCAACTTATCCCAGTTTTTATGACTCTCCTCTGAGTGTAACCAGTTTCAGGTATTAAATTCCTTCTTTTCAAATAAGATTTTTTTGGGGAATTTTCAGCCCATTCATATATTGATGGACTGTCTCCTGTCATATGAAATATCCCATAACCACTACATTATATTAAGGAACCCATTCATCTCTATTCTGACCTAGATGCATATTTCTTGAGGCACTTTTATCCTTATTAGAGTTTTTTTTTTCCATTTTTGTGCATCATAGCCTTCCCTAGGTTTTTGGAAAGGATGCATGGGATGATTGCTCCTTATCTAGAACTTCCACTATTCAGGTACTATACTCCAGAACTTTCTCCTTTTTATACATTACATTCTGCTTTCTATTTTTCAATCATTTTACATGCCATTTAAATTTGTCTTATTTCATTTTTATTTTAAAAGTTTAATTATACACTTGTGTCAATAATGTATTAAAGAATGAAAACATAGATTTCCTCTTGAAGGAATTTGACCAAGAGCAAGCCCAAATTTGAATTCTCAACTTTGCTCCCTGTGTCTTCTGTCTGTCCATAGATTATGGCTAATGGTCTAGTTCTGATCTACTTATCTATCTGTCTATTTATCTATCTACCTATCTATCTATATGATGTCTGACTGCCCTAATGTCTCTTCCTAACAAAGGGCTTTGCTCTGTATTTTTTGAACAATGTAAAAAGTCTGGCATGGGAAAGTGATGAAGGATTCCTTACAGAACTGCATAACAGAATTTTAAAGCATAGAAGTCATTTTACTGACTCCCCCTAACTCACCCGAAATAATAAAAATAACCTCAAAGAGGGATTATCAAGCTATACCTGCATGTTGTTTTCAAATTGTATGGTATGTAGTAGTACAGGCCCATAGGGAAGAGGAAATTGGCTCAAACCAGTTACCAAGGCATGCACATGATATATTTCCTTATGAGCCAACCTGAAGTCTGCCTGGGGGCCTAGCAAGAAATGCTGTCAGAGTTCTTGATCATACCCAGCCACTGAGGGACAACCACGCAATGCCACCAGATTGTACACAGCTTGGGTGCTGGGAGGAGGGTATATAAGTCCTTCTTCACTATTGAATAACAAGTCTGCTATTTGCCTTCAACTGGCTCCAGGTGTCTGTGTCATTGACACCATGCCTTCTCAACCCCTCCCCTGAGGGGGCTGTTAGGATCCAGCAATGTCAGTAAATATTTATTTTGTATGGTTGCCTCCAACATGTTGACTGCAAGTGACTACCACAGCACACTTACACTCATATGTTACTCTGGGGCATGGACATAGAAAAATAAATTTTAGTCACAGACATAGAAGAATAAATAACCCAACATCAAAGCTATACATTAGCTTAAGTTGTAAAAGCTGAAGACAGAAAATTCAAACTAAATATGGTGGCTTGTTACATTGTTCTCTTAATGGCAGGTTAAACAAACAGGCTCAGTATATAACAAGATATCAATCTTACCTCTTAAGTGATATCAAGATGTATAATTAACTTGGTTTGAAGACCATGAAAAGTCCATTCTCTTTGAATGTGAAAGATTTTTTCATGAAATTGTATCACTATGTACACTATAAATGAGAATGTCAACTAGGTTAGTCACTATGGAAATCAATATAGAGGGTCCTAAAAGATACTAAAAATAGAGTTATCATATAATCCAGCTTTATCATTCCTGGGTATAAACATGAAAGAACTAAAGTCACACAATAAAGATAACTGTATAAAAAATTTGAAAATTGAAGCATTATTAATAATATTCAAGACATGTGATTAGTTTATATGACAATCAATGAATTACTATCTAAAGTAATAACAATAATAACAAAAGACTGACAGCTAAGAAACAAGAGAAAAATGGAAGGATTTAGTGGTGAAAATATCTCAAACTACAGTGGGGCAGTTCTAAAAAATCTTGAGCAGATCGATGAGCAAACTATATCAGGCAGAAAGTAGAGAAACCTAATACATAGACACTCCATGCCTAGTCATTGACTGGAGCATCTCAGTTAAACCTGCCTTTGCCTGAGTATTACAGTGCACACAAAGACTTACCAGCCACAAGCTGTCATCAACTGTGTACACCCCAGGTGTTTCCCTTAACAAGGAGCTAAGCAGGATCATCTAAGGCCAAAGTCCAAGTGACAAACTAAATCCTAAAATTGTTTATAATTAGCAGTATTAGAAAAATAATGTATCTAATTGTTTATTAATTGTAAGAGCAAGGGTATTATTGATTTATCCAAACAGGAAAAAAATCCATGGCTACATAGTGATCACAGGTCATTGAGGTCAACAAGTAGCATTCAGAGATGACAAAAAAGAGAAAGAGAAACAGCTGAGTCATGCAGCCTACATATGAGATGGCATTCTTCTCGGAGACAAAGTTCATCAGCATTTTGGGACTGAAGACAGAAGAGTAGCAGAGATCAATGAAGGAGAGGTTGAAGAGGAAATAGTACATGGGAGTATGCAGGTGAGGACTGAGGCCAATCAGGGTGACCAGGCCAAAGTTTCCCACCACTGTGACAATGTAGATCATTAGAAACAGGTAAAAGAGAGGCAGCTGGAGCTCTAGACGGTCTGTCAAACCAGCAAGAACAAACTCAGTCATGAAGGAGCTGTTTCCAGCCAGAATTCTTATTCTTAAAAGACTGGGGAGACAGAAGAAATTTTCCCTGTTAAACATGCCAACACTCTGCTTTCAACTCACGTGTATAACCAGGGCCTGGTGAAAAAAATCAAAGAAAATTCTCCTTTGTCAATGGCATCTAAATGTACAACCACACACTCCCTTCAACCTTTCAATCTTTCTGGTTTTTACATGCTTGAGCTGAATGTCACAAATTATTTCTCCATTCTCTATTGAATATAAATAATTGTCTGATGTCTAAACCTGTTTGCTGAGTTTGTTTACAAAGGATTTGTCTCTCAAAGCTCCCTTTAATTCTTAGTGTCCACTCATGACTCCATTATTTTACTAGGCACCTCAATTCCCTTATGATGATTAATGAGAAACAGAATTTTTCTAAAAAAAAAACAAAGATAGTCTACCTCTTCTACAGGGTTTTCAGATATCATACTGAAGAATTCATAAGGAAGAAAATAGCGAGTACTTTAAACTTTATAATTAATCACGTACCATAACCTAGTGTATCTATGCAATCTCCTCTCCTCTATTCTAGATAGACAAGAAATGAATAAAGGATTAAGTTATATTTTCAAAGGTTGCTTTATGGGTGAATGATAAACACAATTAATTTGCATATTATTTCTTTACTATTAAATATGAAAGAATGCCCAATTGTATTCTTTTTTAATTTATTTTATAATTTAATTTAATTTTACATATCAGCCACAGATTCCCCTGTCCTCCCTCTTCCAGCTCCTCCCCACTCTCCCCCCAGCCCACCACCTATTCCCATCTCCTCCAGGGCAAGGACTCCCCTGGGGATTCAGCTCAGCCTGGTAGATTCAATCCAGGCAGGTCCAGTCCCCTCCTCCCTTTGCCCAGGCTGAGCAAAGTGTCCCTGCATAGGCCCCAGGTTCCAAACAGCCAGCTCATGCACAAAAGACAGGTCCCAGTCCCACTGCCTGGGGGCCTCCCAAACCGTTCAAGTTAATCAAGTGTCTCACTTATCCAGAGGGTCTGATCCAGTAGGGGGCTCCTTAGCTATTGGTTTCATAGTTCATGTATTTCCACTACTCTGGCTATTCGTCCCTGCACTTTTTCTAATCATGGTCTCAATATCTCTTGCTCATATAATCCCTCCTCTTTCTTGCCACTTGGATTCCCGGAGCTCCACCTGGGGACTGGCCGTGGATTTCTGCATCCGCTTCCATCAGTCATTGGATGAGAGTTCTACCACGACAGTTAGGGTGTTTGGCCATCCGACCACCAGAGTAGGTCAGTTTGGGCTTTCTCTCGACCATTGCCGGTAGTCTATTGTGGAGGTATCTTTGTGGATTTCTGTGGACCTCTCTAGCACTTTGCTTCTTCCTATTCCCATGGGGTCTTCATTTATCATGGTCTCTTTTTCCTTGTTCTCCCACTCTGTTCTTGATCAAGTTGGGATCTCCTGCTCCCCTAAGCTCTTTTTCCCTTGACCCTTGCCCTTCATTAACCCCACTCATGTCCAGGTTGTTCATGGAGATCTCATCCATTTCTCTGACATTGGGCCATCCCTGTGTCTTTCTTGGGGTCCTGTTTTCCAGGTAGCCTCCCTGGAGTTGTGAGTAGGAGTCTAGTCATCTTTGTTTTACATCTAGTATCCTCCTATGAGTGAGTACATACCATGTTTGTCTTTCTGAGTCTGGATTACCTCACTCAGGATGATTTTTTCTAGATCCATCCATTTGCCTGCAAACCTCATGATGTCATTGTTTTTCTCTGCTGAGTATTCCATTGTGTATATGTACCATATTTTATTTACTCATTCTTCAGTTGAAGGGCATCTAGGTTATTTCCAGGTTCTGGCTATTACAAATAATGCTTCTATGAACATAGCTGAGCATGTGCCCTTGTGGTATGATTGAGCGTTCCTTGGGTATATGCCCAAGAGTGGTATAGCTGGATCTTGGGGGAGATTGATTCCCAATTTTCTAAGAAAGCACCATATTGATTTCCAAAGTGGCTGTACAAGATTGCATTCCCACCAACAGTGAAGAAGAGTTTCCCTTGCTCCACATCCTCTCCAGCATAAGCTGTCTTCAGTGATTTTGATCTTAGCCATTCTGATAGGTGTAAGGTGGTATCTCAGAGTCATTTTGATTTGCATTTCCCTGATGATTAGGGATGTTAAACAATTCCTTAAATGTCTTTCAGCCATGTGAGCTTCCTCTGTTGAGAATTCTCTGTTTAGCTCTTAATTGGACTATTGGGCATTTTGATGTTTAATTTCTTGAGTTCTTTATATATTCTGGATATCAGCCCTCTGTCAGATGTGGGGTTGGTGAAGACCTTTTCCCATTCTGTAGGCTGTCGCTTTGTCTTGTTGACCATGTCCTTTGCTCTACAAAAGCTTCTCAGTTTCAAGAGGTCCCATTGATTGATTGTTCCTCTCAGTGTCTGTGCTACTGGTGTTATATTTAGTAAGTGATCTCCTATGCCAATGTGTTAAAGACTACTTCCTACTTTCTTTTCTATCAGGTTCAGAGTAACTGGATTTATGTTGAGGTCTTTGATCCACTTGGACTTAAGTTTTATGCACGGTGACAGATATGGATCCATTTGCAGTCTTTTACATGTTGCCATCCAGTTATGCCAGCACCATTTGTTGAAGATGCTTTCTTTTTTCCATTGTACAGTTTTGACTTCTTTGTCAAAAATTATATGTTCATAGGTGTGTGGATTAATGTCAGGGTCTTCAGTTCAATTCCATTAGTCCACATGTTGGTTTTTATGCAAGTACCAAGCTGTTTTTATTACTGTAGCTCTATAGTAGAGCTTGAGGTCAGGGATTGTGATACCTCCAGAAGTTGTTTTATTGTATAGGACTCTTTTGGCTATCCTGGGTTTTTTTGTTTCTCCATATGAAGTTGAGTTTGTTTTTTCCAGATCTGTGAAGAATTGTGTTGGTATTTTGATGGGGATTGCATTGAATCTGTAGATTGCTTTTGGTAAGATTGCCATTTTTACTATGTTAATCCTGCCTATCCATGAGCATGGAAGATCTTTCCATTTTCTGACATCTTCTTTAATTTCTTTTTTCAGGGACTTAAAGTTCTTGTCATATACATCCTTCATTTGCTTAGAGTTACCCCAAGGTATTTTATATCATTTGTGGCTATTGTAAAGGGTGATGTATCTCTGATTTCCTTCTCAGCCTGTTTGTCAATTGTATATAGGAGGGCTACTGATTTTTTTGAGTTGATCTTGTATCCTGCTATGTTGCTGAAGGTGTTTATATTTATTATATGTAGCTTCCTTATATCTAAATCACACATCAGTTTTTGTGAAGGGACAAATGACATCATTGTGTTCCTGAAGCTAGTAAATCTGCCTTGCTACCAGAGCTGCTAAAGCACCAGAAACTGTTAAATCTGCCTTGCTTCAAGACTATGAATACAGTCAACACAGCAAAAGCTCAGATGAAAGAAATAGAAACAGTAAGCCAAAGATATGGCCCAGTTTCTTGCTAGTCTACAAACGAGTTTTACTATTTCAGCCACATGAATGAGATGAATAGAGTCTCGATGAACTCACCCTGCTTCCCCTCAGAAAACTCAGTCCTGATTCCTATGTTTGTCTCACTTCCACTTTCCTGGAGAAGGATTTAGCTCTGGAAGTGTCAAAGCTGATCAGTGGCAATCACAGAATCTTCTCCCTTTACTGGAAAAATAGCAAGATAGCATACAAAACACATTCTGAGTGATCCAAGAATCACTGTACAGTAGCGATCATACTACTACTTAATCATTTACCAAGAGGTTGTGAAAGAATTGTACAGAGCTGATAGGAGGGCCACCATGTCATAAAGCACATGCCATTTTCATGAGACTTGCAAGATTCTCTGGACTTTATTAGACTTCCAGAGTGGGTCTCCCTTGGGATTTCCCTGTGGTGACCAAATAGGAAGGGAAGAAATAAAAGTACCTATGTTTACATACTAATTCCTGATAATTGATATGAACTTCACACTTGAAATTATGCAGCCCCTGGAATATAGGTGCTAGGAACCTCTGTGGTCATTCATAGAGAAGCAAACATAATTAACATCATTAATGTTGCCTAATTGGAATTCTAGATACTGTTTTGTTTTTACTAAAAGTATATGGACCACATATTATTTATTATGCTGTTTCACATTTTGATTCTCTATTTAAATAACCAAGAGTGAATATTTAAGAACTATAAAGAAAAGCTGTACTTTGGGATTTAAAGAAAAGTACTATATGATTTAAAAATTACTATTTCATTAAAATATATTTTGATTATGGTATTCAGATATATAAAAATTTCTTTGCATTTAACAGATTAAAAGCAAATCTGTGCATTGGGATACAAGCAATTTTTAGAGCTCCCTGCTGTATTTCATTGTCATAGAGAAAGTATGACACTATTTTCCTGGCAATGTCCACTCCCTCTGGCTCTTACAATTCTTCTGCCCCATCTTCCAAGAAGATGCCTGAACCTTGGGGTGAAGGAGTGTGATGTAGATGTCCCATTTCAGCTTACCATTTGTTATCCCTCCTTTATCCTACCCTCACATTCTTTTTTTTCAATAATATTTTTTATTTATTTTACATACTGGCCACAGTTTCCCATCCCTCCTCTCCTCCAAGTCCCCCCTCCCTGCCCTGCTTCTCATCTATGCTCCACCCCTCTCTTTCCACTCTTTCTGCACCTCTATTTAGGAAGGGGCAGCCCTTCATTGAAATGAAAAGGCATGGCATATTAAGTTGAGGCAGGGCTAAGCTCCTCCCTTTGCCTCAAGGCTGGGCAAGGTAATCCAGCATAAGGAACAGGTTCTCATTAGCCAGCTAAGCTCCAGGGACAGGTCCTGATCTCACTGATAGGAAGGAGCCTTACAAACAGACCAAACTACACAACTGTCACACACAAGCAGAGGGCCTAGGTCAGTCCCATGGAGGCTCCCTAACTGTTGGTCCTGTAACCATCAGGCAAAAATTTTTTGGAATGTACTAACTAACCACTAGTTTCCACAAACTCTAAGGCTAAAAATGTCAGCAGACAGAATCTGAGGTCTATAACAAAGATGTGTCTCCTTTTTTCCTATTCTCCTACCTGATGACCCTGCTAGTATTTTAAAGGTGTATTGATTTGTGACTTTGGTTCTGTTATTATAAAAAAGCCTCTGTAAAATTTTCACAGCATTGCAGCACCATATTTCAAACAACCTGAATCCATATCTCTGAGCTGTAGTCAGTTCAGAATAAACCATCTCTTTGAAGTGACAGGAGTTTTTGCATTGAGACTAGTCATCATTTAACTTCCAAGACTTGTCTTATAACCTAGATTGTTTTTAAATTTAAAAAAAAAAAATGGCTCAGAAAACCCCCAAGTAGACAGATGTGAACATTTTTAGGACTTCCTGATGATTTAATGAATCTAACTTTTACACACTTTTGAAATCTAAGTAAACCCTGCAGCTTCTTTTGCTTTCAGCTAACTTTAAAATCACTAATCTTGGATATCATGCAGGTAAACAACATAAAATGTGTCCCCTCACTTTGATTTGCTGTAAATATCATGATGATTTGTGGGTTATGATGATGATGATTGCCTGAGTAACTTTTCATAGACTTTTGCCAAAGCCACAACCTCTTGAATTGGGTCATCAGATTGTTCTAGAGTGACAAAACAGGTCATAAGCTTGACATCTTAGCATTCTCACTGTATCAGTATCCTCTGCTCTCTTACCTTTGGGTCAGATTGCTCCTGTTAAACTTTGCACACAGACATGCTAGACATTCAGAGAAAAGCAGTACGAGATTGAGATATGCCAAAATTTCCTCATCTCTCTAGTCCCCCTCAAGGCTCAGCATACATTGTGTGACTAACATAGCTTCAAGGTTCACAGAGGCGTCAGGACCCACAGACTGACAACTACCATGTGTTACAACTTCAGAGCACAGCCTACAAGGCTCTAGTCACCAGCACTTTCCTAACATAAACCTGTGTGTAACCCTTGCCAAAGTCAAAAGGAACTTAAATTAATGCTGGAGTTAATGTGGTCAGTTTTGGACACTAGCCACCACCTTGCCTTGATGACTCTATGAATGAGGATTTTTAATTCACCCTACATCCACTAAGCTCCTTTCTCCATAGCCTATGTATATGGACTTTAATCCAGTGAACAGAAAAAGAGATTAGTCATCAGTAAAAGCAAATTTGATATATGTGCCTTTTGACCATTAAAGTGATATATATCATACATAATGCAGGGCGTTCACCCACCAACCCCACAGTTCTCCAGAGTTTTCTTGAGTGTGAGCAGCAGGAAATGTTAGACAGAAGGATTTAGATTGTATAGATGAACAGATAGAAAATAAAGGATAGCCTCGAGAGGGCCCGGAACCTTTTCCAATGAGCCCTGACTGCCTGTGCCTCAGGGCATTCATAGAAATGCCAAGGGGTGGAGCAAAAGTCCTCCTCCCAGCACAGCCAAGAGCAGACCATCCCAGACACCTGCACTCAGGCGTGGTCCTAATCATCCTCTCTATGCGGACCTGCTGGGTAAAGCCACCAGGAACCTAAAAATGGGCTCCCACAGCATAGCATATTAAATAAGATGTTTCTATCATTGATGTTACTTTATTTTTTAAATTCTAAATTAAGCCTGAACATTTTATGTCTATCTACTTAATAAAATAAGGTTTTTCCAAAATTAACCAAGAATATGGATCTATTTTATTAGTGTTTTAAACATTTCCTTTACATAAACTATAAGAATAAATCATTAGAATAAATAATAAATATTTTAATAAATATAAATAATAAATATTTAAATAAATAATAAAACTATAAGAATAAATCATTTCCTTTACATAAACTATAAGAATAAATCATTTCAAAAAATGTTTGAAATTAAAAGAATGAGTTAACCCCTTTTTATTTAGTGTTCAAGAGTTTGAAAGGTTTCTAATAGGCCCATCATTGCAAGGTGGGATGTTTTACTCACTGAAAACTATCTTATTAGAAGAGATGTGTTCCTTACCCAAACAAATAATAGATGAGCAAGGATAAGGAAATATTAAGAACACAGGTTTGATCAGTAGACTGAATACATTTAAAGATACATACATATATAAATGCATAGATACAAAAATAAATACATAAATAAATAAACCTTAGAATATCATAAGAATGAGATCACCAAACTCTTTACCTAAGAAACGGGAGGCATGAAACTTCAGCCACCAAGGTCATTCTGGCCTTCTGGTGCTCATCATAATTTTTACCTGGCATAGACACAAAGACCAATGATAGACCAGCATCCCGAAGTGTTCCCAACTGACCAGTGCAACAGTAATGAACAGTGTATTTGCTATAAGCTTGCTACTGCTGCTGTGGCTACTTGGTATTATTATTATTATTATTATTATTATTATTATTATTATTATTATTATCATTATTATCATTATTTCTTCTTCCTTTTTCTTCTCCTCCATCTTCAGATGCCAATTTGAAAAAAAAATAATTTATTTTCTGGGAGCTTAAAATTAGTGTTGTCTCCCCAGATGGCTATATTCCTTTTTCTCACAGTCACAGTCCCTAAAATTGTCTTTTGGATGAATAATATATGTCGCCTTATGATATGTTGGTCCCTAAATATGTGTAATTATTGTTCATCTATTAAAATTATATTTCTTTACATAAAATGAAATCTTTCAAATCTTTCAAAAACTTGAGAGTTTTGGCTTCATTTTTTAGTCTTTTCTTTTTTTGTTTTTTGGGGGTAGGGAGTCTTTTTATTTTGTTTTATTTTGTTTTCTATTTAGTCGTTCCTTTGTTTGTTTGTTTGTTTGTTTGTTTGGTTGGTTTTGAAAGACACAGTCTCCTTATATGGCACATACTGGCCTGAAACTCACTATGTGGCTCAGGAAAGCCTTGAACTGGTCAGCTTTCTGCCTCAGACTCCCACGTGTGGAGTTACAGTATGCAACACAGTATGAACACCACAACTGGTAGATTTGTTTGGTTTGTTCTATTGTTTTCTTTATCTCACTATAGGCTTTTAAGAATATAAAGTAGCTGGGCCTGGTGATACATGCCTAGAATCCTAACAACTCTGGATGCTGAGTCAAGACCTACCTGGACTCCAGGAAAGTCTCAAGATCATTATGGGTCACCCACTGAGACCTTGTTTCAAGTACAAAAGTAAGAAGAATGGCTATACCTAGCACTACAATAAAGCACTTCCTAGTGTGTGTAAATCCTATGTTTAATATCAGGCACACAAAGATTGAAAATTGTACTTTTACCACTGTGTCATTTGCTTACATAAAATAATTTTTAAACAGTGCAATAATCCAGGTGGATTAAACAAGAGGAGATCATTTTCTTGCAGCTCTGGGGGCTGAAAGTCCTCCATCAAGTGTAGGTTATGTGTTTTCTGAGGCTTCTCTGTTTGGTTGACAGATGACCATGCTTTGGCTGTGCTGTCACAAGGCCCTTCCTATGTGTACATCCACTCTTGACGTTTATGTGCCCCCTTTCTTTTCTTATAATTACATTAGTGATTGGCTTAGGATCCATCTTAACATTGCAAACTAACTTAAATGAGTTTTAAACTAATAACATCATTAAGAACCTAGTACTGTTACAATCCACTGTTCTGGGGAATGGGACACCAACAAAAGTTCATGCAGGAACACACCTGCATAATAGCCACTGTTCTACAAAGAATATGAAGACAGTATAGAACTGCATTGAAACAGCAATAACAAGATTAGTAAGATATGATGTTGTAATTCATATCACTAAGCGAGAAAAGGAGGCTGTCAACCCACACTGGTCAGAAATCTACTGCTCAAAATTTCTATTTTATTCTTTTATTTTTCAACAAGTTTTTTAAAAAAATAAATGGATAAAGCCAGCTTTCTTTAATATTTGATTCTATTTTATTCTTATTAAAAAGATCCTATTATATGTACATATATACTCTTATTTTTCAGATGACTCAACAATTTATCCTGTCTTCAAGTATAAGGAGATATATATATATATATATATATATATATATATATATATATATATGCCATTTTGAGCATGAGTTTAAGATATAATGACTTAGTTCCTATGACTTGTGGTTATCTTGACTTTTACAGCATAATTGCTTTGCAATGAGTGAATAAGTAAATTAGTATATAAGAATGGTACAATTTCACCAATAAAATCCTTTCAAAATGAAGGTATATTCATGTGTATTTAATGCTTTCTGACATGGGAAGACACCATATTCATTCCAAGTAGTAAATATATATGTTTTCTTAATTACTTTTAAATATGCTCATATGCTGATATATTTATTATGTATGTGACAGAAGTATATTTCCACTTTTATTATAGTTTGAGTTGACCATACAATTTTAAAACTAAATATAGTTTTTCATAGATGTATATGAATCTAAAATAGCCCTGAGTTAACCTCATATGTGTGTTAGCACAAATTCAACCAATAGCTATGATCAGTTGCTGACATAGATATTAGCAAAGATAGATGTTGGGCTGGGTGGCAGTGGTGCACGAATTAATCCCAGCACTCGGGAGGCAGAACAGGCAGATCTCTATTAGTTCAAGGCCAGCCTGGTCTACAGAGCAAGACCCAGGACAGGAACCAAAACTACGCAGAGAAACCCTGTCTCAAAAAAACAAACAAACAAACAAAAAAAGATAGATGTTGGAACAAACAATAGGCTATTATCAACATTGAGAGGTTGTTAAGCCAGGAATAGTAGACACACCTACAATCTCATTGCTCAAGGGATTAATTTCATGGCCACCCTGGGCTACAAAATACAATCCTGTCTCAATGAAAAACAAAATTAAAATAAGCAGTGGGAGGCTACTGAGTATCAAATAATACTGACTTCAGACAGTTAAGTGAAAAAAACTGCATATTTATATCCCTTGAATATGAAACTTAAACACAATATGTAGTTCTTTTAAAATGCATATCATTTATTTACTGTATACTGCAGCGGTTTTAATATTAGTTGTCCAGAATCTAGGACTAAAAGGACAAAGACTCAAAACTTATAGAATTCAGACTCAGAACCAGACCTGGCCACTCATCTTTCCATTTAACACATTTTACTGAGGGGGAGGGGAGAGACATGATCAAGGGACATCTGTTAACTCCTGTTGCTGCCTCAGATGACATCTAGCAACTGCTGACCAGTTTTTCATTAGCAAAGAAACATCATCCCACCTAGAGGACATGAAAATGTTATTAAAATTTGTTGTTTCATCAGTTTCACTACAGATTGTTAATAAATGAACATCAATGGAGCTTCAGAATCTGGAGGAAGGAAGAAAAGGAAGTCCATTGTATGTTAGATATCACCTGAATTTTTATTATGGTTCTTGACATTCATTCTTTTCTCTTACAAAGCCCCAATTCGACCTCATTTACTAATTTTTTTCACATTTGTATGCATGCTTTTCTGCTTTGCCTTCTCCCAAAGCATTCATCTCTTTCCCAAATCATTCCAGACCATCATAAAGGTTGTTCCCGCATCTGAAGTGCTGCTCAGACCCTCCTTCTGCTTAGATGTTGAGCAGGCAATGCTGCCTTCAGTCAGGTCACCTGCCACCTCCAAAAGAGCCCTTCCTAGCAGCCAACCCCAGAAAAGAAGGCAGGTGTTATTAGTAAAATTACATTTGTTTCAGACATTGTGTATTATTTTTCTGACACAAACTCACAGAAACAAAAATTATTTTTTCACCATCTTAATAGTCTATAGCATTCTGAGATCACAGCCATCACAGGCACCTTTACCTTTCTGCACAGCTATATTTTTTATTTTAATTTTTTTATGCCTCACAAGGAAGCTGTACAATGCAAACCCACAGGAGGAAAGGAGTCTGAAGAGTAGACAAGAGTCAAAGACATACCTGCTCCTAGTTAGGATTCCCACAAAAACATCGACCTAAGAGCCACAACATTAGCACAGAGGACCTGGTGCAGACCCCTGCAAGACACATGCTTGTCCCGTTCAGGGTCTCTGAGCCCATATGTGCCCTGTTTAGTTGATTCAGTTGCCCGTGTTTTCTTGAGGTCTTCTATCCCCTCTGACTCCTACAATCCTTCTGCCCCCTCTTCCTTGGTATTCACAGAGCTACTAGGAGAAAGACCAGATGAAGAGCTCTAACTTAGCCTCTTTCTCCACATGTCTGGCTGTATTTTTAATGTTTGAACAAAGCCTACATACCTTGATGTCTTAAATAGGATACATGTTCAGGTTATATTTATTACTTAATAAACTACATCATTGTATGTAGAATTCTGAAATAGACTGAAAATGGAAATTATCAAACTAATAAAACTGACTGCTAATAAATTAAGATTATATGATTTATTTGAGTAAAAGACAATATCCCTCTACCAATAGCTAGTAAATTTGCTTAGTTAGATTCTTACCAATGAAGACATAGCAGGTCCATATATTCACGTACCTGCCCTCAAGTCCATGAGGGAAAAACCTGATACAGGTTCCCTTTAGCCTGAATGATCTAAAGCGTTTCATTTTCAGTCTTCAAGCACTGGAATTACAACCAACTCATCCATCAACTGCTCTTTCCCAAACTGATTTAGGACTGAAGAGAAAAGATCAGAGTGAAAGGGCATTTTCCCACATCATTTGAACATTCAGAGAGACAAAGGACATTTTGAAATGAACTCTCCTACAAAGATCCCCAGTAGGCTGCTAACTGAATAAATGAGACACTGTCTCTAAAACTACTAAAATTTTTATCTCAGTGGTACAGCTGCATAAGACTTCTAGATGTGCCCTAGTCAAAGATCTCACAGTTCTGCTTAAGATATAGATCAGTGGAAGAGCACTTGCCTAGCATGCCAGAGTTCATGAATATTATTCTCCAAACACACGAATTCCTAAGATATTCAAAAATGTACATTTAAAAGATCGCATGACCTTATCATTTCCAAGTATATATCATCCACTGCTTTGTATTAAAATCCTTGCAATTTCTAAGCCTAGAGTGTACTGTACTAGTAGATGGCTGCACAAATGTGTTTTTCAGTTTTCAATATGGGCAAAAGATACAAATGATTTTTTAAAAATTGTAGAATAAACTATGTACTCTACCCTAAAACGATGATGAGTTAATCATCCTTCACTGTATTTACTTCTGAAATTTCCTTGATATTTAACTTAATTTTAAATAATGTGAAATAATTTTTAATGCTACACTGTTCTCACCTTTGTATTTTTTATGTTATTTTAGTCATTGTAGGCACAGAAGTTATTCAGTATTGTGGGTCAAATCCTGGGCCCCAGCATATAAGTAAGTGCTCTGCTAATGAGATGGTCCTCTGGTCCTCTCTCTAGTTGTAAAACTCACATGTCCTAAGATTTACTTCCATAATAAATGCAGATTCTACTTAGGCAAACATCCTTTTCTTCAAAATTTTTCTCAGTGCAATGTGGACATCTTTATTCCTTATACTGTAGATGAAAGGATTCAGCATTGGACCCACAACGGTATAAAAAATGGTAGATACTTTATCTTCATCCACAGATGCACTAGAAGGCTTAAGATACATGAATGCTGCTGCACCAAAGAAAAAAGAAACAGCTATTACATGGGAGCCACAGGTACTGAAGGCTTTTGACCTACCCTCTGCAGAATGGATGCGAAGGATGTTGGAAAGGATCAAGGTGTAAGAAATGAAAATAGTCAGGCTGGCTGCTATTACATTGACACCCACAACAATGAAAACCACCAGCTCATTGATGACGGTACTTGTGCACGAGAGCTTCAGGAGTGGAAGTATTTCACACATGTAGTGATTGATGATGTTGCCATCACAGAAGACAAGTCTCAGCATGCTACCAGTATGGGCCATGGCTTCCACAAACCCCATCACATACACACCCACCATCATCAAGTGGCAGACCTGATGGGACATAGTGACCTGGTAAAGCAGGGGTTTACAGATGGCAGCATATCTGTCATAGGCCATGGCTGTCAAAATGTAGCATTCATCAATCACAAAGAAGCAGAAGAAAAAGAGCTGAGTCATGCACTCAGCATGGGAGATGATGTTCTGCTTCACAAAACTCACCAGCATTCTGGGGGTTATAACAGAGGAGTAGCAGAGGTCTGTGAAGGCAAGGTTGAAGAGAAAATAGTACATGGGGGTGTGCAGGTGAGGGTTCAAAACAATCAGAACCATCAAGCCCAGGTTCCCCACCATGGAGACCACATAGATTCCCAAGAAGAGGAAGAAGAGAGGCAGCTGGAGCTCTGGCTGCTGTGTCAAGCCCAGCAGGATGAACTCCTTCACGGAAGAGGCATTTTCGGAAGCCATTCTTCTCAGGATCATATCTGTGAGAACAGTAACATTAAAATGAAATCCCAGCCTTCTCCAACCTACCCCATTAAAATTAGACTAAGAACCAGAATCAAATGATAAAATGAAGCACACACTTCTCTGTGCCTCTGTTTTTTACAATTTTGGAGTTCATTTATAGAAATAACCACAAATAAATGGAAGGCCATTTCTTTGAGAATAATATTTAGGTCGCCAATGACCATTCTTGGCTCTGTAGCATCTCTGGTCTTCTATCTTGACAATCCACCTCCCTGTTCAGGCTCAGTGGTCATCTCAAAAGGGAAGAGACAAGGCACATAAAAGACTCCTTTGCTGCTTACCTTTGTGCATGGGGAACTCACAAGTCACCTTAGTAACTTTTCTACTCTGCTCTCACAGAGAAGCAAGTACACATGTCACAGATGAGCTGTAAGGTGGATAGCCTAGAAACAATGTTGTTTTCTGTTGTTACTAGGTTTGCCTTTTTCTTGGTGAGGGTAATTCATTTTGGACTGGGTAATCCAGAGCCCTCATTCTTCTTGATTCTGGAAAGCCATGAGCTGTAGTTCAGGATTTCCAGTGGTGACTTTTCCCAGAATGTCTTTTCTATCCCAGAGATTGCTAAATAATATCTACTGATGTCACAAGAGTCACCTGGTAATGACCCAAGAGGGTTTTATGAGTTTGTAATCTTAGAGACCTAATTAAAAATTGAAAAATTTATGTTTACCAGACATTTTCCCCCAGAGATCAGGCTTTGATGCCATGGTGCTTACAAACTAGTTCAAGAATAATGACATTGGCTGATTGGAGGTAGACACTTTCGTTTTGTTTTGCTGTTATTGTATGAAAATTTTATACACATACACAATGTGTTTTGATGTAGTTCATCCTTGATTTTTTTTTCTCCTCTGATTTTCTCCATCCTCCGACCACTATTCCTTCCTAGCTTCATCTCTTCTTTTCAATTTCTTTAACCCACTGACTCTACTTGTCACTACCTGTGTTATATGAGTATAGAGTCATCTACTTGAGAGTAGGTAGCCTCTTAGAGGCTGCATCCTGGAAACTAACCATGTTGCTCACACTAGTCATCAGCTGCCAATAGTTCCTCAGCTAGAGGTAGATTTCATTAGCATGCCCCTCCTTCCATTCTTGGATTTTTTTTCAAGCTTGATTTTACAGGGATTTTATGCATACTGTTGTAACCATTGTGAGGTCCTTGAGCACATCCTGAAAACATTGTTTTGATGTAGTCATCCATCATTTGTGGCTCTTACAAGCTTTCCAACCCTGCTTTCTTCAGATCCCTGTGCCTTGGGAAAAGGGGTATGCTGTGGAGGTCCCATTTTGAAATGAGCATTCACAGTCTCTTATTCTCTACCTGTTGAGCAGCTGTAGATATGTGTTAATCACCATCTACTGATGAAAGAAACATCTCTGATGAAGGTAGAGATATACGCTAATCTATGGGTATAATGGAAAGTCATTAGGAGTCAGTTTACTAGTATATCCATAGCAGAATAACAGTTGTAAGTACTTCCCTCAGGCCTCAGTGGTTAGCTTCAAGAACCATGCTAGAAATGAGTTTGTCTGTGGAGTAAGCCTGAAATCCAATCCAAAAGTGGTTGGTGGTTGATTACTCCTACAACATTTATGACAATATTGCACTGGTGGTTGTGTCCTGCCAGGTTAGCCATTACTGTAGCTCTCATGACTCACACCATAGTGAATTTGATTATTACATATTTCTTCGATAACATGCATAGACTTTTAGCACTATAAAAGCTAGACAATACCAGATTCCCTTCCCAATTTCTTACACAAGACAGGGCCCACTTTTAACCTGCTGTCTCTTTAACCTCACAAAACAGTTGAGAGACAGCTATCAAAAAAAGATTAGTTTCTCATCAGGCTTTGAATCATGCTGAGGGAAATTAATGCTTAGGACAACTTTATGTAATGCCAGTAAAATTATCACACTGTTTTTCAGGTGGGTGTGTTTTAGTTAATGATTTGGAATTTGGAATTGAATGTAGGTGGACATGATCTAAGTCCATTTTTCAAATATGAAATTACCAAAGAGTAAAAGAAGCAAATACCAAAAAGTAGACATATGCAGACATAGAAATGTTTTAATTGACATATGTTTATTGTATATATGGGGTTTCATAAGTACATTTCCATACACATATGACCCCATTCATATCCCCCCAGCTTTCCCCTTTCTCATCCACTCAAGTATATTATGGACTTTGACCATATTTACTTTCTATTTCCCTCTTTTGTGTGCGTGTTTTATTTATTAAGAAATTTTCTATTCATTTTACATACCAACCACGATCCACCTCTCACCCCTCCTCCCACTCCTCCCCCAGCCATTCCCCATAATCCATCCTCCTTTCCCTCCTCTGAAAACGTAAGACCTCCCATGGGGAGTCAGCAAAACTTGGTACATTAAATTGAGACAGGTCCAAGCTCCTCCTATGGTGAGACACCTTGCACAGAAATATTTTTTTAATTTTGCTAGACAATAGACTACTAATAGACACAAGCTTTGTTTCTCCATGTTATGACATGAATATATGATGTCTTCTGAAATTGGGTCTAATCATCAAGTTTGGGGATAATCAAGAGCAGTGACAATAATAATATCTGTAATATCTGGGCATCTATGGGGCACAGTTGCATAACAACTCGAAAATAGGTAGTTCATTCCTGGTTCTAGGTTTTATTTGATAGCTTATGGTGTCTAGCAGGAATGCTGTCTCCAAATGATAACGTATTTCAATTTAAACTCATTTTAGAAATGAAGATATTTCAAGAACTTGTACAGTAGTAGTTTACACATGACTTTCTCAAAGGACTTAGTGTTACTTATCCCTCCTCAAACTCCCTCCTCTACTCTGCCCTCCCATCTCCTGCCCAACCCAATCCTTCCTGCTCTGGTATTCCCCATTCTTCCTTCCCATCACCTGTGCTCCAGTGTTGCCTACATTTTATTCCTGCCCATTTGGAAAGTCTCCAAAGAGAAAAGCATGAAAACCTGTCCTGTATACTATGGGTTCTCCATACTTTCCATCACTAGATGAAATCTTATACCCTTGTTTCTTACATATCACGCACTCATGCTTCTTAATCTAACTTCATACCATCAAAGGGATATTGGGTGTTCTCTTCAGAGCTACTTCTGAAGCACTTAAAACAATTAAAACTTACATTTTCCCGGGGTGCTCCTTAAATATACATAGAAACCATTAATTAATTAGTATCCTTTCCCAGTTCTCTAAGAATATATATACTACACAGAATATTTGTTCCACTGTCAAAAACTTATATAGTGCCAATGTTTTTATTTCTAGACAAAAATGTGGATAGGGTAACATCTGTAAGACATGTAGAGCCACCAGTAACTCCAGAGGCCATCAAAGGGAACATCATATCAGAGTCATTAAGTACAGAGTGAAAAAAAGATAACTTCCATCCCTGAATATCACTCTGATTTGCTGAAAATACCCAATGTCCTTTCCCACGCCTGTAGCATACACTCAGATGAGAGGAAAGACTGTGATAGTGCATTATAATAAGGTCTGAAATGAAAATATCAAAATTCTCTTCCTTTGGGAATGCCATTGGGAGCCATTAAATTTTGTGGCACAAAATTAAAACAACTTCAGTGCTGAGAAAGATTAATATGGCCAGAGAGTAAGGAGGAAATGACTAGCAGTAGAGAGAAGGAACTAAGGTGTGTTGCAGAGGCGATTATAACAGGCAGTAAGTAGGAACACAAGAATAGGTGGGAGACAGGGAGCAAGGAAGAAAATATAGGGAAGCAGCAATGAGGGAGAAAGAAAGAGAAAAGAAAAAGGAAGGTCCCTGGATTGAGATTAATCTGTTAGAAGTTCTAATAAACACAAATATATAAAGGAGATATTGCAAGGGAGGATTCTTTAAGTTTTCTCATTAAAGGGACACAAGCAAAAGCAGAAACAAACACTTCCAAGACACTGGCCTAAGGGATGACTAAATTGTACTATTGCCACAAGCAGAAGTTAAAAAGCATGAAATTCTGGTCAGATTTTTTTTTAAAGATTTATTTATTTATTATGTATACAATGTTCTGTCTGCACGCATCCCTGCAGGCCAGAAGAGGGCACCAGATCTCATTACAGATGGTTGTGAGCCACCATGTGGTTGCCAGCCACCATGTGGTTGCTGGGACTTGAACTCAGGACCTCTGGAAGAGCAGCCAGTGCTCTTAACCTCTGAGCCATCTCTCCAGCCCTCTGGTCAGATTTTTACACTTAATCTTGAACAACTGGACATGAAAATACAAATTTGAAGTAAGAGAACGAACCAAGACTAAATAAATTCAGAAACAAACATCAGAACTGAAAAAGTGTTACAGGTCATTTCTCTAGATAACAAAGCAGAGGATTGGTGAAGTATGTGGGAAAAAATTAAATAAAATAGCAGAAAGAAATAAAAAGGAAATACCCTAATTGCAGATTTTTCTCTTTGGGAGAAAAAGAAATATAGCAACTGCTAAAATTAATCTCAATTATTCCAGATTCCCCAAAATTACTAAGTGAACAAAATTCCTTAGGGCAACCTTGAGATGTTCCCCACATGACACACATTCATTGGGGTCCCACAGTGATCAGGACTTGGTGATTCCTCAAAATACACTCTATATAAATTGCTAACAACCTTTTCTTTGGTTAGCTTTGTTTTGATTTTCTTCTTTATTCATTTCTTTCTTCTGTCCTTTAAGGGCTTTCCAGCATTGTGAATGCTAGTCAGTACGAGTGAAGCTTCTAGCTGGGTACCAACTAGATATCTCCATGTTCAACAACATGAGTGGTGTCAGCAATAAGACCTCACTGTCAGGTTGAGGAAGAGCAAAAAATAATAGACTTGACAATAGCCTGTGATACTTAGAGGGACAGTCTATGGGACCCATTAGCCAACAAGTTAACATGATGCAACCCATTCATGGCACTGGAGATTTTTGTTGGTTTTTGTTGTTGTTTTTAGAGACAGGGTTTCTCTGTGTAGCTTTTTGCCTTTCCTGGAACTCACTTGGGAGCCCAGGCTGGCCTTGAACTCACAGAGATTTGCCTGGCTCTGCCTCCCGAGTGCTGGGATTACAGATGTGCGCCACCACCACCCGGCCGGCACTGGAGGTTTTATATGGCAGCATAAAATGTCTAGTAAAGATAATGTCTCCCCTATTATATGGTGACTCCTTTTAAATTCCTTTCATATGTATTAGGAAACTTCTACAGTAGTTAAGTTTCCACAGGACTTTTCAAAGAACCTTCTGTGTTAGTTATCTCTTTGCTTGAAGTTATCCACTATCATCTTAGGCTCTTAAAATCTATCTGTCCCCTTATGTGTGAACATCCCTGAACCTGAGGGAAGGGCTATGATATAAATGTCCCATTTATGATTGAGCACCACAAAGTCTCTTGTTCCCTGCATGTTAATCACAAGAAAATCTCTGTATCAATTGTCATCTTCTGCAAGAAGAAGCATCCCTAACATGGACTGACAGATGCACTGACCTATGTGTATAGCAATAATTCATTAAGAATCATTTTAATATATGTCCATTTAACAGAATAATAGTACTATGTTATCTCCAAGGGTTTAAGACTTATCTAGTGACAGGATCTTGGCCCCACTAATAGTGTCAGATATGCCAACATGTGCACTGGAGTAAAGAAAGCCAGTTCAACAAATGGTGCCAACCAAATGGAATATCACTTGTGAAAAAATGAACCTGGATGCCTGTCTCTCACCTGTTCTAAAATCCATTACAGCTGCACCAAAGACTATGACATAAGACCTGAAAGTCTTAGAATAAGACTTCATGGAGAAAATAGTTTAAGACACAGGCATAGACAAAGATTTTCTGAAAGGCTTCCAGCATATCAGAATACAACCATAAAATAGATTTGTATGTTATTAAAAAGTTTCTGAGTATGAAAGAAACTATATTAGAGTGAAAAGACAGCCAAAAGAGTAGAAGAAAATGTTTAGTATCCATACATTAGGATCAAAATCTAGAATACACAAAAATAATATTTTTTAAAAAAAAACTAAGCACCTGGAACAAAACAAAACAATCAATGAAAAGGCCAATAAAATGTACACACAACAGTCAACTAACAAAGAAAATAGCAATAAACATTTTAAAATCTTCAAAATCCCTAATCATCAAAGAAACACACATATTAAGAAGGAGCTTCTGGGAGACTCAGAGACCAGCCCCCAGCTCCCATCCTGCCTGGAACTCCCATCTGGACCAGAAGTAAGTGCCTGGGGTCATACCCAGAGAGGCCTGCCCCTAGGACCCTTCCCTGGGCACCAGCCATTCCAGGGAAGACCTGCCCAACTTGGCCCCAGGTCCTGGCCATTGTGCAGGCCCCTCGGGAAAGTTCCCCTTTTCCAAAACCCCAGGCAGACCCTGCAATCTCCACACCCTGACCCCACACCCATCTGCTTGAGAGCCCAGCCACTTCCTGAGACTTAGAGACAAACCCCCAGCTCCCATCCTGCCCGGAGCTCTCATCTGGACCAGAGATGAGTGCCTGGAGTCATACCCAGAGAGGCTGTCCCTAGGTCCCATCCCTGGGCACCAGGCATTGCTATCAGGCAGGAACCCCCCAAGGTTCCCCTTCTCCAAGACAACCTGCCATAGACCCTGCAATCTCCATGCCCTGCCCCCACACCCATCCGCTGGAGACCCCAGCCACTGCTTAAGACTCAGAGACCAGCCCCCAGCTCCCAACCAGTCAAGGGCTTCCATCTGGACTAGAGAGAGGCTTCCTAAATGTGTCAGTTCTGTCTGGACCAAGAGCACTGATAAGACCAAGAACAAATCCACAAGGAGATGGGCAGACATCAAGGCAGAAGTGCATACAACAAAAAAGAGCAATACAGCATCACCAGAACCTAGCCCTCCTCGAACAGCTAGACCTAAACATCACAAAATGGAAGAAGCAGAAGAAAGCAACCTTATGAATAACATCATGAAGATGCTAGAGGCTTATAAAGAAGAAATAAAAAATGAAATTGAGGAACAGACAAACAAAAAAATGAGAAGAATGCTATAAAAAACTAGAGGAAAGGACAAATAAAGCAGAAGAAAACAATAAATCCCTGAAAGAAAATCGTGAAAAAGCAATGAAACAGATGAGGGAAACAGTCCAAGACCTGAAAATGGAAATAGAAAAAAATGAAGACACAAACAGAGGGAATGCTGGAAATAGAAAATCTGAGTAAATGAACAGGAACTTCAGATGCAAGTATAACCAACAGAATGCAAGAGATAGAAGAGAGAATCTCTGGCTTTGAAGATATGGTAGAAGAAATTGATTCATCAGTCAAAGAAAACACTAACGCCAACAAAGTCATGACCCAAAATGTCCAAGAAATTTGGGACACCGTGAAAAGATCAAACCTACAAATAATAGGGATAGAGGAAGGAGAAGAATACCAACTCAAAGGCACAGAAAATATATTCAACAAGATCATAGAAGAAAACTTTCCCAACTTAAACAAGGAAATGCCTATGAAGAAGCCTATAGAACACCAAACAGACTAGACCCCCCAAAAAAGTCCCCTCTCCACATAATAATTAAACAACTAAATGTACAGAATAAAGAAAGAATATTAAAAGCAGCAAAGGAATAAGGCCAAGTGACTTATAAAGGCAAACCGATCAGAAAAACACCCGCTTTCTCAATGGAGACTTTGAAAGCCAGAAGGACCCAGATAGATGTAATGCAGACACTAAGAGACCATGGATGCCAGCCTAGACTAATATACCCAGGAAAACTTTCAATCATCATAGATGGAGTGAACAAGACATTTCAAGACAAAGCCAGATTTAAACAATACTTATCCACAAACCCAGCCCTACAGAAAGCACTAGAAGGAAAATTCAAACCTAAGGAAGTCAGATACACCCACAAAAACACAGGCAATGGATAACACCACAGAAGTAAACCCCAAAGAAGAGAAGTACACACACACTACCACCAAAAATATAACAGGAAAAAACAATCACTAGTCATTAATATCCCTTAATATCAATGGACTTAATTCACCTAAAAAAGACACAGGATAACAGAATGGATATGAAAGCAGGACCCATCTTTCTTCTGCATACAAGAAACACACCTCAAATTCAAAGATAGACACTACCTAAAAATAAAAATCTGGGAAAAGACTTTCCAAACAAACGGTCATAAGAAGCAAGCAGGTGTAGCCATCCTAATATCCAGCAAAATAGACTTCAAACTAAAATCAATCAAAAGAGATCAAGAAGGGCATTACAAACTCTCACAGGAAAGATCCACCAAGATGAAGTTTCAATTCTGAACATTTATGCCCAAACACAAGGACACCCAAATATGTAAAAGAAACATTACTAAAGTTTAAATCACATATAAAAACCCACACATTAATAGTGGGAGACTTCAACACCCCACTTTCACCACTGGACAGATCTCCTAAATCAAAACTTAACAGAGAAATAAAGGACTTAACTGATGTCATGACTCAAATGGACTTAGTCGATATCTGCAGAACATTCCATCCTAACAAAAAAGAATATACCTTCTTCTCAGCACCCCATGGAACCTTCTCTAAAATCGACCACATACTTGGCCACAAAGCAAATCTCAACAGATACAAAACAATTGGAATAACTGTAGCTAAAGTTTTCCTGCCTGGCCCACAGTCAGGGCAAATCTCTGTCACCTGCCAGTCCCACAGCCACTCAGACCCGACCAAGTAAACACAGAGACTTATATTGGTTACAAACTGTATGGCCATGGCAGGCTTCTTGCTAACTGTTCTTACACCTTAAATTAATCCATTTCCATTAATCTATACCTTGCCACATGGCTCGTGGCTTACCGGCATCTTCATATGCTGTTTGTCATCGTGGCGGCTGGCAGTGTCTCTCTGACTCAGCCTTCCACTTCCCAGCTTTATTCTCCTCCTTGTCCCGCCTACACTTCCTGCCTAGCCAATGGCCAATCAGTGTTTTATTTATTGACTAATTAGCAACACATTTGCCATACAGAACATCCCACAGCAGATAACCTCCTGCATTCTATCAGACCACCATGGTTTAAAGTTAGATTTCAACAACAACAAAAACTACAGAAAACCTACAATCTCATGGAAACAGAATAATGGTCAACTGAATCACCAATGGGTTAAGGAAGAAATAAACAAAGAAATTAAAGACTTCCTAGATATCAATGAAAACGAAGACACCACATACCCAAACTTACGGGACATATGAAAGCAGTGCTAAGAGAGAAATTCATAGCACCAAATGCCCACATAAAGAAGTTGGAGAAATCTCACACTAGTGACTTAAAAGCACACCTGAAAGCTCTAGAACAAGAAGAAGCAAAGTCTCCCAGGAAGAATAGACTCCAGGAAATTATCAAATTGAGAGATGAAATCAATAAAATAAAAACAAAGAGAACAATACAAAAAATTAATGAAACAGAGTTGGTTCTTTGAGAAAATCAACAAGATAGACAAGCCCTTATCCAAAATAACCAAAAGACAGAGAGAGAGCATCCAAATCAACAAAATCAGAAATGAAAAGGGGAACATAACAACAGACATTGAGGAAATCCAGAGAATCATCAGGTCATACTTCAAAAACCTCTATTCCACAAAACTGGAAAACCTAAACGAAATGGATAACTTTCTGGATAGGTACCACATACCTAAGTTAAATCAAGACCAGATAAACTATTTAAATAGTCCAATAACCCCTAATGAAATAGAAACAGTCATTAAAAGTCTCCCAACCAAAAAAAGCCCAGGACCAGATGGTTTCAGCTCAGAATTCTACCAGATCTTCAAAGAAAAGTTAATACCAATACTCTCTAAATTGTTCCACACAATAGAAACAGAAGGAACATTACCAAACTCCTTCTATGAGGCTACAATTACACTGATTCCTAAACCAAACAAGGATACAACAAAGAAAGAGAACTACAGACTGATCTCCCTCATGAACATTGATGCAAAAATACTCAATAAAATACTGGCAAACAGACTCCAAGAACATATCAAAACAATTATCCACCATGATCAAGTAGGCTTCATTCCAGGGATGCAAGGGTGGTTCAACATACAAAAGTCTGTCAATGTAATACACCATATAAACAAACTCAAAGAAAAAAAACACATGATCATCTCACTAGATGCAGAAAAGGCATTTGACAAAATCCAACACCCCTTCATGATAAAGGTCTTGGAGTGATCAGGAATACAGAGAACATACCTAAACATAATAAAGGCAATTTACAGCAAGCCAACAGCCAACATCAAATTAAATGGAGAGAAACTCAAAGTGATTCCACTAAAATCAGGATCAAGGCAAGGCTGTCTGCTCTCCCCATACTTATTCAACATAGTACTTGAAGTTCTATTCAGAGCAATAAGACAACATAAGGAGATTAAGGGTATCAAATTGGAAAGGAAGAAGTCAAGCTTTCCCTATTTGCAGATGACATGATAGTATCCATGAGTGACCCCAAAAATTCAACCAAGGAACTGATACAGCTTATAAACACCTTTAGCAACATAGCAGGATACAAGATCAACTCAAAAAAATCAGTAGCCCTCCTATATACAATTGACAAATAGGCTGTGAAGGAAATCAGAGATACATCACCCTTTACAATAGCCACTAATGATATAAAATACCTTGAGGTAACTCTAACTAAGCAAGTGAAGGACCTATATGACAAGAACTTTAAGTCCTTGAAAAAAGAAATTGAAGAAGATGTTCAGAAAATGGAAATATCTCCCATGCTCATGGATAGGCAGGATTAACATAGTAAAAATGGCAATCTTACCAAAAGCAATCTACAGATTCAATGCAATCCCCATCAAAATACCAACACAATTCTTCACAGATCTAGAAAGAATAATACTCAATTTCATATGGAAAAACAAAAAACCCAGGATAGAGTTTTATCTGTACAATAAAACAACCTCTAGAGGTATCACAATCCCTGACCTCAAGCTCTACTATAGAGCTACAGTAATAAAAACAGCTTGGTACTGGCATAAAGACCGACATGTGGACCAATGGAATCGAATTGAAGACCCTGACATTAATCTGCACACCTATGAACATATAATTTTTGACAAAGAAGCCAAAACTGTACAATGGAAAAAAGAAAGCATCTTCAACAAATGGTGCTGGCATAACTGAATGTCAACATGTAGAAGATTGCAAATAGATCCATATCTATCACCGTGCACAAAACTTAAGCCCAAGTGGTTCAAAGACCTCAACATAAATCCAGCTACTCTGAACCTGATAGAAGAGAAAGTAGGAAGTAGTCTTGAACTCACTGGCACAGGAGATCACTTCCTAAATATAACACCAGTAGCACAGACACTGAGAGAAACAATCAATCAATGGGACTTCTTGAAACTGAGAAGCTTTTGTAGAGCAAAGGACATGGTCAATAAGACAAAGCGACAACCTACAGAATAGGAAAAGGTCTTCACCAACCCCACATCTGACAGAGGGCTGATATCCAGAATATATAAAGAACTCAAGAAATTAGACATCAAAATGCCCAACAGTCCAATTAAGAAATGGGCTATTGAGCCGGGCGGTGGTGGCGCACGCCTTTAATCCCAGCACTCGGGAGGCAGAGCCAGGCGGATCTCTGTGAGTTCGAGGCCAGCCTGGGCTTCCAAGTGAGTCCCAGGAAAGGCGTAAAGCTACACAGAGAAACCCTGTCTCGAAAAACAAAACAAAAAAAAAAAAAAAAAAAAAAAAAAGAAATGGGCTATTGAACTAAAGAGAATTCTCAACAGAGGAAGCTCAAATGGCTGAAAGACATTTAAGGAATTGCTCAACATCCCTAATCATCAGGGAAATGCAAATCAAAATGACTCTGAGATACCACCTTACACCCGTCAGAATGACTAAGATCAAAAACACTGAAGATAGCTTAGCTTATGCTGGAGAGGATGTGGAGCAAGGGGAACTCTCCTCAACTGCTGGTGGGAATGCAATCTTATACAGCCACTTTGGAAATCAATATGGTACTTTCTTAGAAAATTGGGAATCAATCTCCCCCAAGACCCAGCTATACCACTTTTGGACATATACCCAAGGAATGCTCAATCATACCACAAGGGCACATGCTCAGTATGTTCATAGCAGCATTATTTGTAATAGCCAGAACCTGGAAACAACCTAGATGCCCTTCAACTAAAGAATGGGTAAATAAAATATGGTACATATACACAATGGAATACTACTCAGCAGAGAAAAACAATGACATCATGAGGTTTGCAAGCAAATGGATGGATCTAGAAAAAATCATCCTGAGTGAGGTAACCCAGACTCAGAAAGACAAACATGGTATGTACTCACTCATAGGAGGATACTAGATGTAAAACAAAGATGACTAGACTCCTACTCACAACTCCAGAGAGGCTACCTAGAAAACAGGACCCCAAGAAAGACACAGGGATCGCCCAATGACAGAGAAATGGGTGAGATCTCCATGAACAACCTGGACATGAGTGAGGGTAATGAAGGGCAAGGTTCAAAGGAAAGAAAGCTTAGGGGACTGGGAGATCCCAGCTTGATCAAGAACAGAGAGGGAGAACAAGGGAAAAGAGACCATGATAAATGAAGACCACATGGGAATAGGAAGAAGCAAAGTGCTAAAGAGGTCCCCAGAAATCCACAAAGATATCTCCACAATAGACTACTGGCAATGGTCGAGAGAAAGCCCGAACTGATCTACTCTGGTAATAGGATGGCCAAACACCCTAACTGTCGTGATAGAAATCTTATCCAATATCTAATGGAAGTGGATGCCAAGATCCACAGCCAGGCCCCAGGTGGAGCTCCAAGAGTCCAGTTGGCGAGAAAGAGGAGGGATTGTATGAGCAAGAATTGTTGAGACCAAGATTGGAAAAAGCACAGGGACAAATAGCCAAGCTAATGGAAACACATGAACTACGAACCAATAGCTGAGGAGCCCCCAACTGGATCAGGCCCTCTGGATAAGTGGACAATTGATTAGCTTGATCTGTTTGGGAGGCACCCAGGCAGTGGGACCAGGATCTGTCCTTAGTGCATGAGCTGGGTGTTTGGAACCTGGGGCTTATGCAGTGACACTTTGCTCAGCCTGGGAGGAGGGGACTGGACCTGCCTGGACTGAATCTACCAAGTTGAGCTGAATCCGCAGGGGAGTCTCTGCGTTGGAGGAGATGGAGATGGGAATGGTGGTGTACTGGGAGGAAGGGGGAGGGGTCGTGGGAAGGGTGAGGACGGGAATCCCTGGCTGATATGTAAAATTAAATTAAATTATAAAATTTAAAAAAATAAAAAAAGAAGGAGCTTCTGTCTTGCCTCATTCAAAATGGGAGCTACCAATAAAACAGATAAGAGCAATGTGAGGAGGGTGTGGATTAGAAGGAACTTTGGTGTACTGATGGTGGTAAAGTAAACTCATCCAGCTAACATAAAAATCAGTATAAAGATTTCTTAAGGTACTACAAATAGATCCATCAAATGACCCACTCTTACTAATTTTTGTCATCTACTCAAAACTCCAAGTCAATATTTTACAGAGATATTACTTTTAAAAGCTAAGTAATAAAAGCAACCTACATGTCCAACAACCAAAGTTTGGATAAATTTAAAGTTTATACACAAAGTAGATTTTTTTCAACCATAATGAAGACTGAAGTTTGGTCACTTGTAGGAAACTAAATATATCTCATGGTGTTTTTACTAAGTAAATTAAGTAAGTATAAGTAAGACAAACATCATATACTTTCTCTTCTTTGTGGGTCTGAGACTTTATTGATGAATAAAATTGTGTTTTACCAATGACAGTGTTGTATGATACAAATTGTTATTTGACTATATTGTAAACAAATCATTTTTATTTCTAAATAAAGAGATAGCATCCAACACACTTATTTCACTACAATAATAGTAACATGACTCACCATGAAAACTTAACGAAATTCCTATATCTCATGATTCCAGAATAACAATCTTTAATTACAATGAACAAGGAATGTCATTTTACAGTTCACCATGAGACTTCTATAAGGATGTGTGTATTTTTTTTTAATTTGTCCATCAGAGCCTTGTAGATAAGTTCTCTGCTATAGCATCTTGGCTGGGTTCATATTCTCATACACTCCATTATTAAATCATTATGAAATAATTCTCTAGAGATTCTCCCTGTTATTTTGCAATACATTTTTATTTCCCTCAATTTGTTCATCAGATATATAATGAGTATGAAATTAACCTGAGTTATTAGTTCTGTGGCCTTTAAAGCTGACATAGATTTTAATAATGAACTTTATTTTTGAAATGTTTAGAATTACATAACTATTTTGCTTTGTATGACAGATAGAAATGATATAGAGAAAGAGAAATATATATAGGGATGGTGAAAGGGGTGCACAGAGAGAAAGAGATTATTTCTAGTCTGGTAAATCAAACTCATAAACAAGAGCCTTCATGTAGTTCATCAATAAGCCTTACGACCAGCTGTGGTTTGATTGTTCAGAAGTAAAAATCATTGTTTTTAAAAAAAAATAAGAATATCCATGTGACAGGGGACATGAACTAGACAATATTATGATATTGTTCTCTAACCAAGAATGAATGTAATAATAAGAAAAATCACTGATACAACCCATATATCATGGAAAAGGTAACAACTTCAATTTTACTCCTAAGAAATATGTTTTCTGATCCATTGTTATAATTATGGGATTTTAGAAACTGGGACAGAGAAGTAGATGTAATTAATGCTCTAATAACCATAAAAATAAACATTCATTTAAATAAATTATATAATTCCATTACAAACTTAAAGCTAAAAGTCTTGAATACAAAATGCTGGCAACTTCTTAATGATTTCTTAATATAAATCCCACTTTCAAGTAATATATATGGCAGCGAGGTGGGAGGCTATGCAACAAATGCCTTCATTATATTCAAAATCAAATCTCATATCTGCTGAGCAGCTTAACAAGATCATATCCCTGTATGTGTCTCAGTTTTCTCATTTCAAAATAAAAGCAATGACAGTAGTGTCATATATTTAAGAAAGTTATGAAAAAAAGTTCTTAGAACAGTGTTTAGCCTCTGCCACCCGAGTTTGAGGCCAGCCTGGTCTACAAAGTGAGTTCCAGGAAAGGCAGCTTTCCTATGAGCATCATTGATTGCAGTAATAAATAGCAGACTACAGGTTTAAAACTCTACTAGACAGACAGATAAAACTACAAATAAATTAAGAGAGTGGAAACAGACATTCAAGTAATATGAGTTTACTTCTAGGACTTTCCATTTTTTAACAGTGTAGATGAAAACTTCAATGACCCTTGTTTACATATAATTATATCTGTATATGGGATCAGTATATATATTTTATACATAAACATGCTCTAAGTTGCTTTTCTCATCATATGTATTACAGCAAAACATATAACAGAGACAATATAAGAATAGAAATATTTATTTAGTCTCAGACTTTCGTGGGATTTTGGTCTATCTTTTCAGAGAAAGCACAGCAGTTGGAAGAAGTTCTATTTGACTGCAGTAGCAGGAACAGGCAGAAACCACATCCTACATAGAGTTGACCAAAATACAGAGAGCTTGGGCCAGAACCTCAAGTCAATATAACCTTCAAGGCCTTCCACTGGTAATCAACTTTTTCTATTGAGGCCAAACTCACCCAAAATAGTACAATCAGTTTAAGGCTGGGTGGTGAAGCACATGAGATTTTAGAGGCCATTTTATACTCACATGATAATGCTTTCTAACCATACTGCAGTAGACAATTACCCACAACTGCTAGGTTGCTTTATATTTAATTCTCTACTCTTTCACATTAACATAAGTGATATTGTGTTTTTAATTTCAAATATCAGTTACTCATATACAAAGCAACTGGATTTCACATATTAATTTTGTATACTATCATTGTATACTATATTTTGATTGTTTAGTCATTTGGCTACAGAAGAAGTTTTTCATAGTTTTCATCAGTTTATTTGGATTTTTGACATGCTTTCATATCAGCAAATAAAGGAAATTTTTAAAGCATTCTTCCTAAACTTCCTATATAGTAAATTGCAAATGTGTAAAGTTACCTTTCCACAAAGCAGCATGACTATGAGTATTGATTTGAAACAGTCATCTCAGTAACAAAGCTGACAAAAACAATTATATATGCAGACATGAAACAACTAGAATACTCATAAACTATTATGAAAGTAAAGTAACACAAACTCTTCAGAAAATATCTTAAAATTTTTCAGCCAAGCCACACATATATGTAGCATCTAAGGAAACATTCTAAATGCATATATAAGTAGTCTATAAACATATACACTGTGTGCTCAAAAGAAATCACTAAGTCCTTAACAAATTCTTGTATATTCACTGAAATGTCATGAATTGTAGTAAAAAAGACAGACAAATAAGAAAAATATTTACAAACAAATATCACTAATATAGTATCCTCTGTCTGTTTGGTTGACAATAATATAACAAAGTTTGAATAATGATGAGTAGATTCAAAAATAGTCCACTAAGGTTTACCTTCAGGTCAATAATGGAAGACCATTTTTAATACTTTCTAATAGCTTTATTTAATGGCTTATTCAAGCCAAAAGAAATATGTACAATAGTGATTTCAGGACAAAACAAAAGTGGTGATATTTCTTCTTTTTTGTTTGAAAAATTAAAATTAACCTGGTTATTTACTTGATGTTTTTATCATCTACCATTTTATAAAGCCCATCTAGAAATGCAGAAAAGATTACTAAAATATTTTAAACATTATTTAAATAACCAAATAGGTTTGAGATTTATTTCTGCAGACTTCCTGTACTACTCACTTTCATACTGCAAGTACCTAAAGATGGAGGAAAGATAGCTCTGATAGCCAAAGTAAACCATTTGTTCAGATTTCCATGGTCATGATGGCTTAAGTAATCTGACACTGGGACTTTTTTGTCTCTTTGTTTCTTTACATTTAAATTTTTCTCAAATTTCTCTAATTTACATTTATGAAATAAAATATCATTCAAATGAATTGTGTGCAGGAAGATCATTACAATATGAAGTTCATTTCCAAGACCCTAGGTCACAACTCTGCAAAAGTATGAATTAATGTCAGAAAGTCAAATATAAAGAGGTAGTACATCAATATGTCTAATCCCGAGTAATCTTTAAAAAGCCACAGGCATTGGGATTCAGTGTTTTCCCTAACCTCTTCATAGAGGAACACAATGGTTCAACTAGACACAGATTATGTTAACCATTCATGACACATACACACACCACCACTGCTCAGGTCACATTGTGTAATAATTATTTAGAAATTCAATTTTAGGTCCAGAACATGTAATTCTCCAGCATGAGTTTGAAGTTAGACAGTACAAATGGAGTTGGCAAAAGTATCAGACTGCAGCAATCTTTTATCATTTCTCAATTGAGGCTACAGACGAGGTACATAAGCAAGGGGGATTAATTTCATAACAAAAATACCCCTAATATATACCCAAGGTGCCCAGTCAGATTGTGCAATAGGTTATGTCACATTTCATTATTCAGTTATAATTTTGTGTGAGTCTGCAGAATTGATCTTCACCAATTCTTTCTGGAAATATTTGCCTCTCACAAACTTGTCTTTTATTTGCAAATTCTGCTGTTTTATTAAGTTCCATGAAGAGAGGAGGCACTAAATTATAAAATTTTCTCTCTAGTGAACTATGTATTCTTATGAAGTATAAGTCTTGTTGATCTCATGGTTAAGTATCCTGTCATACATTGTGATAAACAACCTATTGGGTTTTTTGTTTGTTTGTTTGTTTGTTTGTTTTTTGTTTTTTGTTTTTTGTTTTTTGTTTTCTTGCCTGATGAGGCTTCAGCAATTCTTTTTTATTATTATTAGTATTAAGAAATTTTCTGTTCATTTTACATATCAACCACAGATGCCCTTCTCCTCCCTCCTCCCACCCCTGCCCAGCCTTCCCCCACAATCTAAGCCCCATTCCCACCTCCTCCAAGGCAAGGACTCTTATGGGGAGTCAGCAGAGTCTAATATATTCAGTTTAGGCAGATACAAGCCACTCCCCCTGAACTAAGGCTGTGTAAGGTGTCCCACCACAGACCCTGGGCTCCAAAAAGCCTGCTCACAAACCAGGGACAGATTTTGATCCCACTACCAGGGGCCCCTTAAACAGGTCTTGTCTATGCAGAGGGTCTAGTCCAGTCCTATGGAGGCTCAACAGCCACTGGACCACAGATCATGGGTTCCCATTAGTTTAGTTTGGTCATCTCTGTAGGTTTCCCCAGCATGATCTTGATGGCCTTTGCTCATAGAATCCCTCTTCACTCTCTTTGACTGGACTCCTGGAACTCAGCCTGGTGTTTGGCTGTGTGGATCTCTACATTTGCTTCCATCAGTGACCAGATGGAGGCTCTATGATAACAGCTAGGGTATTCAACAATCTGATTACTACAGTGCAACCCATCATTTCTAAAGATAACTCTCAAGAGCAGAAACCAGTAAGAAGGCAATGCTGCAGCTTTCAAGCTCAGGACTGAAATTGGGTAAAAATATGGTTCATCCTCAAACAGGGAAACTTCTCAATTTGTTGTCCAGCTTTGAACTTCTCTGATATCCGTAATCGACTATAAGAACAATAACTAAGGAGACTAACTAAGTCATGTTTTTTGTCTTTCTTTTCTATTTAATAGTTCAACATAAGGTATAATGATCTCTTTGGAGTGTTTATCCTCCCTCCTGCTTTTCAGCAAACTACTTTGAGCAACTGTTGGTAGCTGATTACACATCTTAATACATCTGTACAATTGAACTCCAACCCAAAGTCAAAGCCATACAAAAGTCTTAAAATGTTGTGTCTAAGCATCATGTGGGGAAACAGTGGTAATAGCAATTCATCTGCTGACTGAGGTTGCCAATTGCTGAGGTTGTGTGATCTGAGGGAATGATCCACAAAAACATAGATTCATAAAAACTGTAAAGAGTCAATATTGCTTCCCACCCAGCCCAGAGCTTCATGTCTCCCCAGCCACTGTCTTTATGATGTGAGTCTTGGCCAGTGTCAGCTTTCATGTCCCAAAGAATTCCTTGTAACAGATCTGGGAACTGTTGGGTCATCATAACACACTCCTGCCTGCAGAGGCACAGGAACCAGGCTGTCCATGTGGTCATCAGGTTCTCCCCCTCTATCAGACTCATTCTGAACAACTCTCTAGCTCTCTCTGCCACTTCACAATTCTAATTCTTCCCTTCCTTATGGACAATGGGTTAAAAACTAGAATTTGTAATACTAACCATATAACCTAAAACAAGTCAAATCCAGAGATGAGAAAAGAAGAATTATATTAATATTATATTTAAGAATGTTACCCATTACACATACATTATTCCAGTAGATTAGGTTTTTGTTTGCTTTGGTGTGAGTTGGGGTGAGAGGTTCCTAGAAATGGGCAAAAGAAAAAATTAGATTTTCACATTTAAATAAAAATTCCAGTTGTTCAATATTTGAGCCACAAACACATATATATGAACATATGTTTGAGATGTATACATATGTACATGTGTATGTGTATGTACATGTGTGGTAAGAATCAAATAGGAACATATGTAAGTACTATATCACTAAGTTATAATGTCACCATGATTTCTTTTTTTAAACTAAGTAAACTTTTGGAAAATATCATTCTTTGTATATGACAAAGGGAATAATGACTTTAGACATATGTTGCTATTGTGATATTTCTAAAAGTAATCAATATTTATCAATAGTTCAAATGCAGTGACAAATTCCATTGTATTTATGACAAAACATCCTTCCACAACATAATCACTATTGTTGTTAGTGATATTTAAGAAGTCTAAATAAAAAATTGGCATAATTCAATCTTTAATAAGTACAAAAAATGGAGCATTACTCCAAGAAAATAAATAATGTCATTTTGTGATGATGAGGTGCAGAAGAAAAATCTTGACAGACAATAAATAATGCTAGAAAGTTTGACAACTTTACACTGGCTACAGTTTTTGTCATCCATTCTCTCTTTTACTGCAATTCACAAGTGTTTTTAAAGACCTGAAATAGGAAAAGCTCTACAAATTCCTATCTGAAAAGTACAACACAAGCAAACTAATATTTGAAAGCACTCAACTCCATGGCTTTCCTTGGTTGTAGAAGTACATAGTATATACAGTTGTCTGAAGATACAAAATATGTCATCTTGGGTCTCTACCTTATACAAAGATGAAGCTGGATCCATATTCAGCTAAGTCCCCAGATCAAAAATATTTTCTTATCCCCACATAAGCAAATCAAGAATTTTTGTGGAGGAAACAGAAGAAATAATAAAGTGGAAATCTTACCAAAATAGAAAAAGAAAGATGAATGGAAGGAAAGAGAATATTGAAAAGAAGGTGATAAGAAAATGAAGTAGAGAGAAACACCTGAAGTAGAGACATAGACTATGGCAGACACAGTGGTTAACTCACTGTGAGTCTCATCAGAGTTCTCCTTATAGCAAGCTTGACATCCTTATTCCTGAGACTGTAAATAAAAGGGTTCAGCAAGGGCAGCAAAAATGTACAAAATACACTAAAAACTTTCCGATGGTCCACAGATTCATTTGATGATGTTTTGATATGTGTAAGCACACCAAATCCATAGAACAGGGCAACAGTTATTATATGAGAACTACAGGTGCTCAGGGCTTTGGACAAACCTTTACCTGATGACATCTGAATGATATTAAAAAGAATCAAAGCATAGGACATTAAGATAATGATGCTAGATGCAATGACTACTGTGCTGACAAAAATTGAACTCACAAGCTCATTGGCATAGATGCTGCTGCAGGAGAGTTGGAAAAGAGGGAAGATGTCACACACGTAGTGATTGATGATGTTAGAATCACAAAAGTTCAGCCTGATCACACATCCTGTAAGGACAAAAGCACCAACAAACCCCATCAAGTAAGAACCAAACATCATCAGGGAACATCTCCTAGGAGACATGATGACCATGTACAACAGGGGTTGACAGATGGCTACATAGCGATCATAGGCCATGGCTGTCAGGACATAGCACTCAGAATTAGCAAAAAAGCAGAAGAAAAACAGCTGAGTCATGCATCCCGTGAAAGAAATTCTGTTCTTCTCTAAGACAAAACTCATTAGTGTTTTGGGAGTAAAGACAAATGAATAGAATAAATCAATGAAGGACAGATTAAAGAGAAAAAAGTACATGGGAGTCTGCAAGTTTGAATTCAGGAAAATGAGACTCATTAAACTCAAGTTTCCCACCACAGTGGCTACAAAGTTCACTAGAAAGATGACAAACAGGGGCAGCTGGAGCTCAGGATTCTCTGTCAATCCAGTGAGAATGAATTCTGTCACTGAAGAGTCATTCTCCATAGCCATTTGTGTTGCCAGTAGATCTGTAGGAACAGTGGTAAAAGGTCACATTAACAGGGACCTCTGTCACTGACTCCAAAAGGACAGCTAGAGCCAGTTGTTACACATTCATGGTTGTCTTCATCCACTGAGCATAATATTCAAAGAACATTATTTCTCATTCCTCAGATATCCCTATTTCTTCTTTTCCTATCCATGATGAGCATCTACTCTGAGAAAACACTGACACAACTCCTAAAGTCTTTAAATGACCATTTATTCAAATATCTTTAATCTTCATTAAGGATTAGGAATATAAAGAGAAATAAACCATCACTGTCTCCTGAACCCATGATTCATATAGCTCTGAGATTTAGGGGATGTGAAAAAGATAAAGATGATTGGTGAAACACTAATTTCTATTCACCTGAATATGTCACCGCTCTTGGACCACACAGGCCCATTCACGTCAAATGTCCTAAAGGATCTAAGTTTCTGATAATGAGGAGATACTAGTTATCAATACAAAACTGACTCTAATATCCTAAAATATCTATGCCAGGGAAATAACATGATTTCACTTTAAGGATTTCTCTTAAGTTTTCTTTATTTGCACAAAGGAAATTAACAATCTCATATATGCATCTAATACATCATTTCACCCAAGTGAGACCTATATAACCTAGCATTCTTGGAAAATATATTAAAAACATTATGAGTCAGGATTCTCTAGAGTCACAGAACTAATGGAATGAATATATATGATGTATAACATTTATATATTATATAAGGGAACTAACTGGAATGACTTACAGGCTGAAGTTCAACAGTGGTTACTTATGAGTGGATAGTCCAAGAATCTAGTAGCTGCTCAGTCAGACAAGGCTGGGTGTCTCAGCTAGTCTGCTGGGATCCTGAAGAAGGAATGGATGTGATGACAAGGCCAGGACAAGGAGGTGAAAAGCATACCCTTGTTTCTTCCTTTATCTTTATATAGGCTTTCAGTAGAAGGTGTGGCCCAGATTAAAGGTATGTCTTCTACCCTCAATATCTGGATTAAAGGCATGTATATTCTTGTCTCAAGATCTAGATCACAAGTGTGTCCTCCATTTCTGGATTATAGTTCATTCCAATTATAGTCAAACTGACAACCAATAATAACCATTAGAGAAGTATAGAAAGTTATTCTCTCCTTGATGACACCTTTCAGGTTGAGTGAGTCCCTTTAGGGTAGAAGTAACAGAACGTGTATTTATATCATGTAGCATGGATATAAACACTGTCTCTTTTGAGACTCAAAGTTCTAGTTAGTTTGTGATTTCCCACCAGGAATACCTCATTCCCTGAGCAGAGTATTGGGTAGTTCCCTTCAGGATTTTACTCATTATGCCCTGCACAGCTCACCAAGAGAAAAATCCAGGGACATACTCACTTGTTATTTCCAGTAATTTTCTAGAAATCCTTGCAATTGATCAGTAACTATTAGTTCATAGATGACCATTCTATAAAAAAAGAAGTTGTGGAGCAAAAAGATTGGGAAGAAAGAAGTAAGCACTCAAAGTCTGAGTTTAAATCCAGATTTTTCTATTTCTTAAGAACGAAACTATATACCAAAGCTGTAATTTTCTGGCCTTGTTAATTTTTATTTACCTATTCATAATTGGGTGGATATCTGCGACATATAGCTCATGAAAGAGGATATGGCTCAAGTGAGAAACTTTACTTTTCACACATAGGGCTGTATGTCTAACCTGAGCACTGTAATAATGGTAATGATAGTAATATGAATCAAGACAGAAGAGCTACTGTATCATATTATTGTTTTAATGAAATTCAGTGATCCACATAATGTAGCATGTAAGACTGTCCTAGATGTATAAAAAGGTATAATCCCCCTTCCCTGTTCCATATCTTTACACAGATAAACTGGGGTTTCTTGTCCTCATCACATGGACATTCAGAGGAAGTAAATATATGCTGTGTTGCTCTCCAGTGTTACACAGAATGAACGTCATCCCTTAGCCCTGCTCATTAGTGTATGCCAGTATTATACTCCACATCATTGCCACCAACACATCAGTTGTGGCTGATAAAACTTCTCTAGATATTCTAATATATTCCACGGGCACTGTTGAAACTTAGAAAATGGTGTGCTTGAAACAAAAAGCCCTTCTGGCTTTTAAGTTTTCTGCTAAGTAACTTGATGTTATTCTAATAGAACATACCTTGTAGGTCACTTGACCTTTTTCTAATGCAGACATTAATACTCTTTCTGGATAAATCCTCTACTACAATAGACCATTACAACAAAGAACTTACTTAAGTTAAGCTGTAGAATATAGAATCACTCCCCTCTAAATAAACCAGAAAACAGAAATACTGTTCTTCCCAGTTCTATGCCTCTGTGTGTGAGTCAGCTGACTATTAAGAAATTGTCTTACCTTCTCTATCTTAGAGTGAATCAGTAGGCCTCCATTCTAGAAGGAGTCTTGGCATGTACTCAGGATGAATGAGTATGACACAAATGGAACAAGAAGATCAGAATAGACAGGCTAACCAGGTTTCATATTTCAAGTTGGTAATTAGTTCCTACTTTTTGTCCAGTCACACTTATACATAGCTTTTCAGTCTCTCCCAGTCTTAGCCATAACATTGGACTGTTTTCTTTGATCTCTAAGTTTCTGGTTTCTATTCTCCTATTTCATGCAAAATCTTGAACAATTTTATCTATCATATTTCTCTTTTATTAATCTGTCCTTTGTTTTAAGAATGTTAGACTCTGTTCACAGGTACACTGTCTGCATCGTAGCATTGAAGAAGCTGAGCTAAGGATTGCAAATCCAAGGCTATATAGTAAAACACTTCTGTCTTGTTTTGTTATTTAAAAAAGGAAAACAAAGGAATTGAAAAAGAAGAGAGAAGGACAGACTGGGCAAAGGAAACAATGGTTCATGACCTTCATAATGGCTGTGGCAGGGGATAAGGGATCACCTCTGTCCATTTTTACTATGATTAAATTGTCCAAGTGAGTCACTGATCTAACAGTACTTCTGAAGTCCACATGGTTGTGTCCTGAAAACATGACCAGGATGGTTAGGTAATAAAGAAAGGAAAAACACACAGATATACATACAGAAAAGCTGAGATTGGAGGGACCAGGCACTCTAATGGGGGATGCACCAGAAATAGCCTGGAAACTCAGCTCCTTTATTCTATACATCTGAATCAAGGATGTAGGTGTATTACTTATACTGTATTGCTGTGAAGAGACACCATGACCAAACTAACTTATAAGAGAGTTTATCAGACTTAGGGTCCAAGAGGGTTAGAGTCTGTGAGCATCATGGGGGAGAGCACAGCAGAGGGCAGGCAGGCATGGTGCTGTGACAGTAGCTGAGAGACTGTACCCTTATCCTCAAGTAGGAGGCAAAAAGAGACTGGGCCTAGGATAGATTTTAGAAACCTCAAAGCCCAACCCCAGTGACACACCTCCTCCATCAAAGCCACACCTCCTAGTCCTTCCCAAGCAGTTTAACCAATTGGGGACCATGCATTCAAATGTATGAGTCTATGAGGGCCATTCTTATTCAAATTACCATAGTCAGTTCATTGTATATAGCTGAAGGAAGAGGCAGTTTTATTCCATACAACTGAACAAGGAAATGGGTTTAGCTAACCTCAGAAGGAGGTTTCTGTAGAGGGGTATTCTCAGACTGTAAACATCTAAGAGGAGGAAGCTGTAGCTGATACTTTCTGTACATATCCACACACAGACCAGGGCAAGTCTTTGCCATTTCTCTGAGATTGACTCATGGAAGGTTTGCCATTTCCCTGGGTTTAAGGCATTCACGTACATGATATGACTGTACTCATGTCAACAACAGGCATTCACTCAGGAAGTCATCTGCTTCCCACACTCTAAAGCCTGGACTGCTACTATGTCCACCTCCCAGACCATTCTATTTTGTTCCTATTGGTATGCTCAAAGTTCAAACTTTTTTATGATGGCCAGTGATTCTCTTGCACTGTTCTTCTGTTATTTTCACATCATCCAGGCAGCTGGTGAACAATCTAACGTTAATATCTCCCTTTCTCACTGTCTTCACCTGGCCTCCAAAACCAAGAGGAACTGCCTCCTTGAAAGGTGCAGCGGCCTCTCACTTGTACAAACGTGTGGGCTTTTTCTTATGTTTGAGGTGTTCTGTCTGATTCTAACTTGGTCTCTTACCAGTCACTTACTCTTACTAGTCTCTTACTAGCACTGTATGTATACATAACCTTTTCTTGATGTCTCCTGCCACTATTATTTTAACTAGGAATTCAATTATATCAATATTCTTATTACTATTGCCAAGTATTTTAAAATATTGTAAATTGTTCATTCATCATTACTAGGGTTGCTTTGATTTCCATAAATTAATTTTTGGCTAGTTTTCATTCTATACCCTGTGTTTCTCTGATTTCTTCTCAACTTCTCCTTAGTTTTTATGACTCTCCTTTGGGGAATTTTTGGCCCATTCATATATTGATGGACTGTCTTCTGTGATACAAATCTGAAATGCTGAAATCTCTCATAATCACTATATTATATTAAGGAGCACATTGATCTGACCTAGGTATATATTTATTGAGGCACTTTTCTCCTTAATTCTTAGAGATTTTTTTTTCATTTTCGTACATGATAGCCTTCCCTAGGTTTTTGCCAATTCTACATGGGATGGTTGTTCCTTATCTAGAACCTCTGCTGTTTGAGCGATGTAGTCCAGAACTTTCTCTTTTTTACGCACTACATATTGTTTTCTATTTTCCAATCACTTTACACAATAAAATAAAAAGTCAAGATTTTGTTCTGGGCCATTTAAATTTGTCTTATTTTGTTTTAAAAGTTCTGTTATACATCTGTGTCAATAATGTAATAAAGGATGAAAACACAGACTTCCTCTTGAAGGAATTTGACCAAGAGCAAGCCCAAATTTGAATTCTCCACTTTGCTCCCTGTGTCTTCTGTCTGTTCACAGATTATGGCTACTGGTCTAGCTGTAGTCTGTCTACTGTGTTTATCTACCTGCTGTCTGACTGACCTAATATCTCTTCCTAACAAAGGGCTCTGCTCTGTAGTTTTTGAACAACATAGAAAGTCTGGCATGAGAAAGAGACAAAGGATTCTTTACAGAAGCATGTAACAGAATTTTAAAGAGTAGAAGTCATTTTATTGACTCTCCCCAACTCACTCAAAATAGTAAAAATAATCTCAAAGAGTCATTCTCAAGCTACACCTGCATGTTGTTTTCAAATTGTATGGTAGATACTTATTTTGTAAGTTTGCTCCCAACATATTGGCTGCTTTTAGGAAATGACTATCACAATACATACTTACACACATGTTACTCTGAGTCAGGGGCCTAGAAGAATAAATTTTGGTCATAGACATAGAAGAATTAATAGCCAACATCAAAGCTATACATTAGCTTAAGTTGTAAAAGCTGAAGACAGAAAATTCAAACCAAATATGGTGGCTTGTTACATTGTTCTCTTAATTGCAGGTTAAACAAACAGCCTGAATATACAACAAGATATCAGTCTTAGCTCTTAAGTGATATCAAGATGTATAATTAACTTGGTTTGAAGCCCAGTCCCTGAATGTAAAATATATTTTCATAAAATTGTATCACTATGTACACTATTAATGGGAAAGTCCACTACGACAGTCACTATGACAATCAGTACAGAGGGTCCTCAAAAATACTAAAAATAGTACTGCTACAATCCCCTGTCCTGGGGAATGAGACATCAACAAAAGTTCATGCAGGAACACACCTGCATAAAAACCACTGGTAAACAAAGAAAATGAAGACAATGTGAAACTGTACTAAGACAGCAATATCAAGATTAGTGAGACCTGATGCCTGCTGGAGTGTTACATATCACTAAGAAGGAAAAGGAGGCTGTCAACCCACAATGACCCGAAATCTAATGCTTCAGATTCCTACTTTATTTTTATTTAAAGGATCCTATTATATGTATATATACACTCCTATTTTTCAGATGACTCAACAATTTATCTTGTCTTCAAAAATAAGGCTTTTAACATATATGCCATTATGTGCATGAGTTTCAGGTATAATGACCTAGCTCCTATGACTTGTGGTTATCTTGACTTTTACAGCATAATTGCTTTTCAATGAGTGAATAAGTAAATTAGTATATAAGAATGGTACAATTTCACCAATAAAATCCTTTCAAAATGAAGGTATATTCGTGTGTATTTAATGCTTTCTGACATGGGAAGATACTACAATCTTTCCAAGTAGTAAATACATATATTTCCATAATTACTTATAAATATGCTATTATTCTAATATATTTATTATAAATGTGACAGAAGTATATTTCCACTTACATTATAATTTGAATTGATTTTACAATTTTAAAATTAAATATGGTTTTTCATAGATATAGATGAATCTTAAATAGCCCTGAGTTAACTCCATATGTGTGTTAGCACAAATTCAACCAACTTAATTTTAATAACAGAAATGATCAGTTGCTTGCAAAGATATTAGCAATGGCAGATGCTGGAACCACCAGCAGGCCATCATCAACATTGAGAGGTTGTTAAGCCAGGAATAGTAGACACACCTACAATCTCATTGCTCAAGGGATTAACTTCATGGCCACCCTGGGCTACAAAATACAATCCGGTCTTAATGACAAACAAAACTAAAATAAGCAGTGGGAGGCTACTGAGTATCAAATAATACTGACTTCAGATAGTTAAGTGAAAAAAACTGCTCATTTATATCCCTTAAAATGATATTTAAACGCAATATGTAGTTCTTTTAAAATGCATATCATTTACTTAATGTATACCACAGCAGTTTTAATATTAGTTCTAAGACTGAAAGGACAAGGACTCAAAACTTATAGAATCTGGACTCAAAACCAGACCATTTCCTCTGATCTTTCCATTTAACACAGTTAACTGAAGGAGTGGGGAGAGAAAGACATGATCAAGGGACATCCAGCTAACTCCTGTTGCTGCCTCAATGACATCTAGTAACAGCAAAGAAACATCACCTCTCCTGGTGGACATGAAAATATTTGTTATTGAAATTTGTTGTTTCATCAATTTCACTATAGATTCGTTATAAATGAACATGGACTGAGCTTCAGAATTCAGAGGAAAGAAGAAAAGGAAATCCATTGTATGTTTGATATCACCTGAATTTTTATTGTGCTTCTTGACATTCATTCTTTTTTTCTTACAATGAACTGATTCAACTTCACTTACTAATTATTCTTCACACTTATATGAACATTTTTCTGCTCCACCCTTTCCCATAGCATTCATCTCTTTCCCTAATCATTCCAGACCATCATAAAGACTGTTTCCGCATCTGAAATGCTGTTCAGTCCCTCCTTGTGCTTAGATGTTGATCAGGCAATGTTGCCTTCAGTCAGGTCACCTTCCACCTCCAAAAGAGCCCTTCCTACCAGCCAACCCCAGAAAAGAAGGCAGTTGCTATCAGTACAATTACATTTATACAAGACATTGTGTATTATTTTTCTGACACAAACTCACAGAAACAAATTTTTTTTTACCATCTTACTGTCTGTAGCCTTCTGAAATCAGAGGCATCACAGGCATCTTCACCATCTGCACAGCTATATTTTCTATTTTAATTTTTTTAATCCCTCACAAGGAAGCTGTACAATGCAAACCCACAGGAGGAAAGGAGTCCGAAAAGAAGACAAGAGTAAAAGACATACCTGCTCTCAGTTAGGATTCCCACAAAAACATTGACCTAAGAGCCACAACATTTGCACAGAGGACCTGGTGCAGACCCCTGCAAGACACATGCTTGTCCTGTTCAGGCTCTCTGAGCTCATATGTTCCCTGTTTAGTTGATTCAGTTGCCCGTGTTTTCTTGGGGTCTTCTATCCCCTCTGATGCCTACAATCCTCCTGCCCCTCTTCTTCGCTGAGCTACTAGGAGAGGGACCAGATGAAGAGCTCCAATTTAGGCCCTCTCTCCAAATAATATCTGGCTGTATTTTTAATGTTTGACTAAAATGCACATATCTTGATATCTAAAATAAGATACATGCTCAGTTTACATTTGTTACTTCAATAAACTGCATCATTGTATGTAGAATTCTGAGAGAGAATGAAAGTGGATTTTTTTTTCATTTTTCTTTATTAAGAAATTTTCCACTCACTCTACATACCACCCACAGATCCCACCTTCTCCATCCTCCCACCCTTTAGTCCTCTCTCCCAAGCCACTCCACATCCCCATCCCCACATCCCCCAAATCTAGGTCTTCCATGGGGGGTCAGCAGAGCCCGGCACACTGAGCCTAGGCAGGTCCAAGCCCCTTCCCACTGCACCAAGGCTGTGCAAGGAGTCACACCACTGGCACTGGGCTCCCAAAAGCCTGCCCATGCTTCAGGGACGGATCCCGATCTCCCTACCTGGGTTCCCCCCAAACATTTCGAGCCAAACAACCATCTTCCATATCCAGAGGGCCTAGTCCAGTCCCATGGGGGTTCCACAGCCACTAGTCTACAGTTCATGGGCTTCCACTAGTGTGGCCTGTCATCTCTGCAAGTCCTCCCATCATGATGTCAACATTCCTCACCTGCAGAATCCCTCCTCTCTCTCTCTCATCGATTGGATCCCTGGAGCTCAGCCTGGTGCCTAGCAGTGGATCTCTACTTCTGCCTCCATCAGTCACTGGACAAATGCTCTATGATGACAGTTAGGGTATTCACTAGACTGGACACCAGAGTAGACCAGACCAGGCACCCTCTGAACCACTGCCAGCAGTCCAAGATGGGGTCATCTTTGTAGATTCCTAAGAGGCTCCCAAGCACCCTGCCTCCTCCTATTCCCATGATCTATCATGGTATCTCCCTCCCTGCCCTCCCATTCTGTCCCTGTTCCAGCTTGACCCTCCCATTTCCCTATATTCTCATCCCCCACTCCTCGCCTTCTGCTACCCCACACCCACAGCCAGTCCACTCATGTAGATCTCATCCACTTCTTCTCTGGGTCATCCATGTGTCCCTCCTAGGGTCTTTCCCTGTTAGCTAGCCTCTCTGGAGCTGTGGGTTGCAGTCTGGCCATCCCTTCCCTCACATCTAGTATCCACTTTTGAGTGAGTACATACTATGTTTGTCCTTCTGAGTCTGGGTTACCTCACACAGGATGATATTTTCTAGTTCCATCCATTTGCCTGCAAATTTCATGATATCATTGTTTTTTACAGCTGAGTAGTACTCCATTGCGTATATGTGCCAAAAGTGGAAATTATTAAAGGGAAAAAACTGACTGCTAATAAATTAAGATTATATGATTTACTTGAGTAAAAGAGAAAATTCTTTTAACAATAATTAGTAAATTTGCTTAGTTAAATTCTTTCCATTGAAGATATAATATGTCCATATATTTACGTACTTACCGTCAAGACCAGGAGGGAAAAACCTGATATAGGTTCCCTTTAGCCTGAATGATCTAAAGAGTTTCATTTTCAGTCTTCAAGCACTGGAATTACAACCAACTCATCCATCAACTGCTCTTTCCCAAATTGATTTAAGACTAAAGAGAAAAGATCAGAGTGAAAGGGCATTTCCCTCCTTATTTGAACCTTCAGAGCAACAAAGGAAATTTTGAAATGAACTCTCCTACAAAGATCTCCTGAGGGGTACTAACTGCATAAATGACACATTGTCTTTAATACTACTGAAATTTTTGTCTGGTGGTACAGCGACATAAGACTTCTAGATGTGCCCTAGTCAAAGATCTCACAGTTGTGGTTAAGATATTGATCAATGGAAGAGTACTTGCCTAGCATGCAAGAGGGCATGAATATTATTCCTCAAATACAAATTGCAAAAATATTAAAAATGTATATGTAAAAGATCTCATGACCTTTTTGTTTCTGAGTATAATGTCATCCAGTGCTTTGTAGTTAAATCCTTGTGATTTCTGCTACCTCCACATGAATCACCTAAGGACGATGTGGAATCTCATCTCTATGGTTCCCTCATTTCTAGGTGCACAGTTTATGTGTGACCCCACAATGTAGACGTTGGACACATAGAGAAGCCAATTCCAACCCCCACTGCCAACCACACCAACTGCAGCCAGCCAGCAATAGGATGGCTAGGGACTGGTTGGACTGGTTCTTCTGGGGCACACTGGTGTTGGAAGGCCCTGCCCCGTTTCTGAATGGAGGACAAGTGGAACCACACAACAGACTCATCTCCAGGCCCTCATGACCACCAAGAGCGCCATGGTGCACACTCAGGACTCTTCAGAGCTTGCTTTCAGCCCAAAACTGGTCCTGGCCCAGAAACACTCAGGAGCTAATAAATTCCTTGTCAGAAAAAAAAAAAATCCTTGTGATTTCTAAGCCTAAAGTGTACTGTACTAGTAGACGGGTGCAAAAATGTGTTCTTCACCTTTCAATACTGACAAAATATACATAAGATTTTAGAAACTTATAGAATAAATTATGCATTCTACCCTGAAAGGATGATGAGTTAATCATCCTTCACTGTATTTACTTCTGAAATTTCCTTGATATTTAACTTAATTTTAAATAGTGTTAAATAATTTTAATGCTACACTGTCCTCACCATTAGGTAGCTTTTTTTTTTTAATGTTATTTTAGTTGTTATAGCCAGTGAAGTTTTTCAATACTGAGGGCCAAATCCAGGGCCCCATGCATGTAAGCAAACGCTCTGCAAATGAGCTGGTCCTCTCTGTAGTTGTAAACCTCAAGTGTCCTAAGATTAACTTCCATAACAAATACAGATTCTACTTAGGCAAACATCCTTTTCTTCAAAGTTTTTCTCAGTGCAATGTGGACATCCTTATTCCTTATACTGTAGATGAAAGGATTCAGCATTGGGCCCACAACGGTATAAAAAATGGTAGATACTTTATCTTCATCCACAGATGCACTAGAAGGTTTAAGATACATGAATGCTGCTGCACCAAAGAAAAAAGAAACAGCTATTACATGGGAGCCACAGGTACTGAAGGCTTTTGACCTACCCTCTGCAGAATGGATGCGAAGGATGTTAGAAATGATCAAGGTATAAGAAATGAAGATAGTCAGGGTGGGCACTATCACATTGACACCTACAACAATGAAAACCAACAACTCATTGATGGTAGTACTTGTGCAGGAGAGCTTCAGGAGAGGAAGTATGTCACATACATACTGATTGATGATGTTGCCATCACAGAAGACAAGTCTCAGCATGCTACCAGTATGGGCCATGGCTTCCACAAACCCCATCACATACACACCCACCATCATCAAGTGGCAAACCTTATAGGACATGGTGACCTGGTAAAGCAGGGGTTTACAAATGGCAGCATATCTGTCATAGGCCATGGCTGTCAAAATGTAGCATTCATCAATCACAAAGAAGGCAAAGAAAAAGAGCTGAGTCATGCACTCAGCATGGGAGATGATATTCTGCTTCACAAAACTCACCAGCATTTTGGGAGTTATGACAGAGGAATAGCAGAGGTCTGTGAAGGCAAGGTTGAAGAGAAAGTAGTACATGGGGGTGTGCAGGTGAGGGTTCAAAACAATCAGAACAATCAAACCCAGGTTCCCCACCATGGAGACCACATAGATTCCCAAGAAGAGGAAGAAGAGAGGCAGCTGGAGCTCTGGCTGCTGTGTCAAGCCCAGCAGGATGAACTCCTTCACGGAAGAGGCATTTTCTGAGGCCATTCTTCTCAGGATCATATCTGTGAGAACAGTAACATTAAAATGAAATCCCAGCCTTCTCCAACCTACCCCATTAAAATGAAACTAAGAACCAGAATCAAATGATAAAATGAAGCACACACTTCTCTGTGCCTCTGTTTTTTTACAATTTTGGAGTTCGTTTATAGAAATAACCACAAATAAATGGAAGGCCATTTCTTTGAGAATAATATTCAGGTCACCAATGACTACTCTTGCCTCTGTAGCATCACTGTTCTTCTATCTTGACAATCCACCTCCCTGTTCAGGCTCAGTGGTCATCTCAAAAGAGAAGAGACAAGGCACATCAATGACTTGCTGGATTGCTCAGAGGTGATTTGGAAGGAAAAATCATGCATCCAATTCATTGCTTACCTTTGTGCATGGGGAACTCACAAGTCACTTTAGTAACTTTCCTGCTCTGCTCTCACAGAGAAGCAAGTACACATGCCACAGATGAGCTGTAAGGTGGATAGCCTAGAAACAATGTTGTTTTCTGTTGTTACTAGGTTTGCCTTTTTCTTGGTGAGGGTAATTCATTTTGGACTGGGTAATCCAGAGCCCTCATTCTTCTTGATTCTGGAAAGCCATGAGCTGTAGTTCAGGATTTCCAGTGGTGACTTTTCCCAGAATGACTTCTCTATCCCAGAGGTTGCTAAATAATATCTAGTGATGTCACAAGAGCCACCTGGTAATGACCCAAGAGGGTTTTATGAGTTTGTAATCTTAGAGACCTAATTAAAAATTGAAAAGTTTACATTTACCAGGCATTTTCCCCCAGAGATCAGGCTTTGATGCCATGGTGCTTACAAACTAGTTCAAGAATAATGACATTGGCTGATTGGAGGTAGACACTTTCATTTTGTTTTGTTGTTATTGTATGAAAATTTTATACACATACACAATGTGTTTTGATGTAGTTCATCCTTGATTCCTTTTTCTCCTCTGATTTTCTTCATCCTCCGACCACTATTCCTTCCTAGCTTCATCTCTTCTTTTCAATTTCTTTAACCCACTGACTCCACTTGTCACTACCTGTGTTATATGAGTATAGAGTCATCTACTTGAGAGTAGGTAGCCTCTTAGAGGCTGCATCCTGGAAACTAACCATGTTGCTCACACTAGTCATCAGCTGCCAATAGTTCCTCAGCTAGAGGTAGATTTCATTACCATATCCCCCTTCCATTCTTGGATTTTTTTCAGGCTTGATTTTACAGGGATTTTATGCATACTGTTATAACTATTGTGAGGTCCTTGAGCACATCCTGAAAACATTGTTTTGATGTAGTCATCCATCACTTGTGGCTCTTACAAGCTTTCCAACCCTGCTTTCTTTAGATCCCTGTGCCTTGGGAAAAGGGGTATGCTGTGGAGGTCCCATTTTGAAATGAGCATTCACAGTCTCTTATTCTCTACATGTTGAGCAGCTGTAGATAAGTGTTAATCACCATCTACTGATAAAAGAAACATCTCTGATGAAGGTAGAGATATACACTAATCTATGGGTATAATGGAAAGTCATTAGGAGTCAGTTTACTAGTGTATCCATAGCAGAATAACAGTTGTAAGTACTTCCCTCAGGCCTATGACCTTTCTAGCCTCAGTGGTTAGCTTCAAGAACCATGCTAGAAATGAGTTTGTCTGTGGAGCAAGCCTGAAATCCAATCCAAAAATGGTTGTTGTTTGATTATTCCTACACTTATGACAATATTGTACAAGTGGGTTATCCTGTTAGGTTAGTCATTTTGTAGCTCTCATGATTCAAACCTTGGTGAAATTGATTATTGCATTTCTCATTTGATAGCACGTACAGACATTTGTCACTATAAAAGCTAAACAATACCAGGTTCTCCTCCCAACTTCTTACATAAGACAAGACCAGCTTTCAAATAATGATACATACTGCTATCTCTTTAACCACACAGGACAGTTGAGAGACAGCTATCAGGAAAGGATTAGTTTCTCACCAGGCTTTGAATAATGCTGAGAGAAATTAATGCTTATGATGACTTTATATAATGCAAGTAAAATTATCACATCCCTTTTCAGGTCTTTGTGTTTGAGTTAACTGGTTTGGAACTTGGAATTCGGAATTGTATGTAAGTGGACATAATCTAAGTCTATTTTTTTCATGTAAAAATTACCAATGAATAAAAGATGAGAGTGCAAAAAGTGGACCTATGTAGACATAGAAATGTTTTTCTTAATTCTGCTAGACAATAGGCTACTAGAGAGATACAAGATTTAATTCTCCATATTATGACATGAATATATGGTGTCTTCTGCAATATGCTCTAATCATCAAGTTTGGGGATAATCAAGGGTAGTGACAATAGCCTGTAATATCTGGGGATATGTGTGGCACAATTGGATAACAACAAAAAGCTAGCTCATCCTAGTTCTAGGTTTTATTTCATAGCCTGTGCTGTCTAGTATGAATGCTGTCTCCAAATGATGAGGAGTATCAATTTAAACTCATTTTAGACATGAAAATATTTTAAGAACTTGTACAGTAGTAGTTTACACATGACTTTCTCAAAAGTCTTCAGTGTTACTTATCCCTCCCCTAAGTCCCTCCTCTACTCTGCCCTCTCATCTCCTGCCCGACCCAATCCTTCCTGCTCTGGTATTCCCCATTCTTCCTTCCCATCACCTGTGCTCCAGTGTTGCCTACATTTTATTCCTTCCCATTTGGAAAGTCTCCAAAGAGAAAAGCATGAAAACCTGTCCTGTATACTATGGGTTCTCCATACTTTCCATCACTAGATGAAATCTTATACTCTTATTTATAATATCTGCTTTCATACATAGCATACATGCTTCTTAATCTAAGTCCATAACATCAAAGACTGTTTTCTTCAGAGCTACTTCTGAAGCACTTAACACAATTAAACCTGACATATGCAGGGGTTGTTCTATAAATACATAGAAGAATGAATAAATTAGTATCCATTCCTAGTTCTCTAAGAATACATACTGGATAATATACAGAATATTTGTCGCACAGTCAAAAACATATATAGTACTAATGCTTTTACTTATAGAAAAGAATGTGAGCAGGATGACAACCATAAAGCATGTAAGACCATCAAAAGGAACACCAGATGAGATTTACTAATTTTCAAGAAAACAAAAAACCTATAGCTTCCATCCCTGAATGTCACTCTGATTTGCTGAAAATACCCAATGTCTTTTCCCACACCTGTAGCATACACTCAGATCAGAGAAAAGTCAGTAATAATGCATTATAATAAGGTCTGAAATGCCAAAATCAAAGTTCTCTTCCTTTTGGAATGCCATTGGGAGCCATTAAATTTTGTGGCACAAAATTAAAACAATTTCAGTACTCAGAAAAGTTAATATGGCCAGAGAGTACAAGGGAAAATGACCAGCTGTAGGGAGAGGAAAGCAAGGTGAGCTGTTGAGGCAATTACAGCAGGCAATGAGTAGGAACAGAAAGCAGAAAGGAAAATTATTCCAGACTCCCCAAAATTACTAAGGGACCAAAAATTCCTTAGGGCAAACTTGAAATGTGTCCCACAGGACATTCCTTGAGGTCCCACAGTGATCAGGATTTGGTGATTTCTTGGGGTCCTCTTTCCCTCTTGGCCTGCCAGACATCAATCCAAGAGGAAAAAGAGGCAGATGTGCAACAGAAAGCGTTATATGCAGTCCATGAACACCAACAGAGACAGTCCTCCAGGAGACAGATTCCTGTGAATCAGTTCAACTTTATTCCAGAGGATAAGGAATGTATAGGACTGGGGATCCCGGGAGACAAACCCTAATTTGCATTTGTGGCACAGTCCTATCACAAGACTTTGTGTGTGGCAGTGGGATCCTATAGAGGAGCTCCTAGCACAAATGTTCTTAGCAAGGATCTGTGCCAAGGGTCAAGCTAAAGATGAATCAGGCATCTGGTTTAGAGACAGTTTTTAGATAAAGTCAGTCTTCCAGGTCCAGGGACATCCTCCAGTAAGGATAAGCAGAGAGCAGGAAGCCTTGCTGGGGAGGGAGGGAGGGAGAGAGAAAGGCAGGAAGGGAGTTTCCATATTGCAGAGCTCTAGAGAAAGCTGCCAGGCCATGGCAGACTGCAACCTCTACCAGCCAGCAATGCCTTCCAACAACGATTCATTAAAATATATTGGATATAAAATGCTAAGAACTTTTTCTTTGGTTAGTTTTGTTTTGATTTTCTTTTTCATTCATTTCTTTCCTCCAGTCTATGCAAATTACTTTCCAGCACTGTGAAATCATTAATCAAAATCATTAATTATCAAAGACTCACACATATAAACAATGAGCTTCCATCTCACCCCGTTCAAAATGGCAGCTACCAAGACAATAGATAACAGCAATGCTGAGGATTTGATTAAAAGGAATTTTTGTATACTGCTAGTGGGAAAGTAAATCCTAAAAATAGATCTACCAAATGATCCAGCCCTACCACTTTTTGTTATTCACCCAAATCTCCAAGTCAATATACTTTAGAGACACTATTTTAAAAAGCTGAATAATGGAAGCCATCTAAGTATCTAACAACCAAAAATGGATAAAGATAAGGTTTATATACATAGTAGATTTTTTTCAACTATAATGAAGACTGAAGTTTTCATTTGTAGGAAAACTGCATACATCTCATGGTGATTTTACTGAGTAAATTACTAAGTATAAGTAGGACAAACATATATTTTCTCTAATTTGTGGGTCCTAGACTTTATTGGTAAATAAAATTGTGTCTTATCAATGACAATGTTATATTGTAGTGGGTAGCTATTCTGTCCATGACCTTGAAGCACTGCCCCTAGAGATGCAGCAGGTAACTGCTCCACCTGCCTATGACCTTGAAGTACATGCCCCTGGGCCATGGACTGTCAAATCCTTAAGACCTGGAATGCATGTAGGCTCTCTCTTTCTCCTTCTCATGGTTTTGGATGCTGAGACAGTCCAGGTAGAAGGACAGCGTGGACCATAACATAGCTTTCTAGGACCATATGATAAATCTCTCATACTGTAGTGAGTTTTCATTCCCTAATAGATTCCTGGCCTTTTAAACAGTCTCCATGGATTTCTCGTTATATCTGATGCACTGTCCCCTTGGGTGGGCCATCCTCAGCTCTTATCCATGCAGATAAACTGCCATGTGAGCTAGCCTCTTACCCCGACTGCTAAGACCCTGCCTCCCAAGCCATGGGTCTGTGTTCTGAGCCCCAGGGCAGACTTGCACTACCTTTAAGTTCTGGTCTCCACACATGCGTTCCCCAGCCAGGGTGCATTCCGCAGATCTTCCTTTAGAATGCACTCTTGGTGTCCCAGTTTGAGCCTTGTGCGTTCACACCTGCCTGTCGGCAGACTCCCTGCAGGCCACGTCAGGTGACCACACCCAGCCAAGTTGGTAGCAGCAGCATAAAGGGCAGTGGCAGACACAGTGGGAGGCAGCTGTGCTGCCAGCAGTTAGCCCCACAGGCCTATACTCCCTAACTGCCAGTCCCATGGTCTCAGACACTAGCAACTAACTGCCCATCCTTTCGAGGTCAGAGCTATGTGCCAGCGTACAGTGGGCAAGACAGCATGAACACAAAGGACAGAGAACGCTAACAGGAAGCTCCTTCTTCGTTAAATCTGTTCCATGTAGCTGTTGAAGGCCACACAGGTAAACGTCTTTGGAACATGCTTCAGGATCTGCTTCAGTGCTACACCTGCGACACCTGCTGGTCAAAAGTCGCTACTACATCCAAAAAAACTGCAAGAACTGGGACATCTGTAACACCTACCAATTAATTAGGACCAGGTCTCAAGGCTTTCATCTGAGGTAAATTACTCAATAATTTTACATCTTAAACTGATTAATAAATGAACAAATTAATAAAGTTTTCTTTACAAATTTTGAATATTTCTCAAAAAATGGCAGATAATATCACCACTCAGGAAATTTAAAACCTTTTTGTTTTTACTATGAAAGAAATTTTACAAGACATATACGACCTTCGTGGAACATATACAGTTTTTGCCATATTTGCAATTAGCATAATGATTCATATCATCTCATTGAAAAATTGGCTTAATAACATCAAAAATGAGACATTAATGGTACTGATACAATCATTGCAAAATGATAATGAGGACCTAGACAAACAGATTCTTTCTCTGGAATCTGCTAACTTACCACAAGAACTTCAGTGCACTTGGACAAACAAATTTAATTCTATTGATAATAAATATGAGACTTTGCAAAGTAGCAATGAGGACTTAAACAAATGAATTCTTTCTCTGGAATCTACTAATTTACCAATTTACCACAAGAACTTCAATCCACTAGTAATAACTGGACAACCAAATTTAATTCTATTGATAATAAATATGAATACTTAATGGATAAAACAATAAACCTTCAAAGCAATCTTAATGCTATTCAGATAATTTGTAAGGAGAAAAGATCATCACTAACTGATAGAATAAAGTCTTTGGAATCCCATGTTTCTGATGAGCATATAAAATTGTATGATTCCATGAAATTTCTAGAATACTTTACAACAGAGAAGGTTCAAACACTGCAACAGGTGGTAGTTAATCAATTTCAGTTCATCTCATATGAATGAAACCTATTCATATGAGAGATTTAAAAAACATTAAGGAAACAGTAATCACCTATGGTATACATTCAACATATGTAAAATAGATGTTAAATACATGGTCTTCTAGAAATAGAATCATACCAAATGCCTGGGATCAGTTAATCTCAGCTGTATTAGTATACAGCAAGCAGTTACAATGGAAAAGCTGGCTTAGAGAAGAGGCTAAGGCCTTTGAATAGCAAGGTAAGATTAGGAGTTTTGAGATCTCCTAAGCTGAAATTCTTGATGAAGGCTGTTTCACTGTTATAAATGTACAATCTACCTTTAATGAGCATACATTATCCCTATGACATACAGCAGCTTTAAATGCTTGGGAAAAATTTCAAAACCAGGGAAACCAACTGAGATATATGTAAAGGTTTTCCAGGGGTCCAACTGATTTTTTACAAAGACTAACCAAAATTGTACACAAGGTAGTATCAGACCAAGCATTAACACAAGTATTAACTCAGTTTTTGGCTTTTGATAATGCTAATACAGGATATAAAAAGATACATATGCCTTTAAAGCTCAGATTATCACCTTTAGAGGAATGGATTCAATATACAAATGGTACTGAGGATTGATTAGAAGAGGCAATTTCCAAAGTTGAAAGGAGACATCAAAATACCAAATGTTTTAACTGTGGTACATCAGGTCATATAATAAGAAATTGTACACAGGGTGCTCCTAGAAGCAATGCTTCTTCTAGAAATAACCCAAAAAGGAGATTTCAACCTTCTGGATTATGGAGAAGATGTAGCAAAAGCCAACATTGGACCAATGAATACAGATCAACAAGAGACATATGAGGCAACCCTTTACCAGCAAGAAATGCCTTGGGGGACTTCTCGAAAGCCCCTAAATCAAATGTGGTACAAACATTTCCAGCCACTGTATAGGAAATTCCTCCCAGGACAATTAAATAACCCAGTATCTAATGTAAAGAATGATACTGCACTAGAGGATAGAAGAGCTATGATAGATGGATCAAGAATTCAAAAAAACACCATAAAATGAATATTTTGGAAGACTTCCATAAATGAACAAAGATCAAAGCTTAAAGTACGAATTAATAGCATTGTTCTAGAAGGTCTAGTGGACTTAGATGTGGATGTGACTATTATTACACCAAAATTATGAAATACAAATTCACCTCTTCAAGAGGTAGATGTCCAATTTCTAGGGATTGGAACCCTATCTCAGGTAAAACAAAGTTTGAAATGGGTTGACTACATAGGACCAGAAGGAGAGAGAAGGAGGATGAAGCCATATGTGACTAATGTAGCAGTGAACCTTTGGGGCCAAGTTCTATTACAGCAATAGAATACCCATATCAAAATTCCTCCAATTTCAGAAATGGAATATAGACCAATTCATGTTTCTGGGAATAATATTATAAGATACTATAAAAAAAAAAAAAACCAGCCACCAACCATTCAGGCTGTACATAAACAGAGCATAACTGCTGTTGAACTCTCAGAAGTACCAATGACTTTAGCTTTAAAATGGCTAACTGATAAATCTGTCAAGGTTGGACAATGGCCTATGACACAAGAGAAACTATAAGCTTTAGAACAGCTGGTTCAGGAGCAGTCAAATGCTCAACACATTGAAGAATCTACCAGCCCTTGGAATTCTCCAGCATTTGTTATTAAAAAGATATCTGATAATAGAGAATGCTGACAGATCTGAGAACCATTAATAAAGTAATTCAGCCTATGGGCTCCCTACAGAATGGGATGCCCTTGCCCTCTCTGTTACCCAAAGAATAGACTATTATAGTTATTGACTTAAAAGATTGTTTCTTCACCATACTTCTACAAGAAAACATAGAGAAAATTTTGCATTTACAGTACCTACTTATAGTAATTCCCAGTCAGTCAAGAGATGTCAATAGAAGGTCCTCCTACAGGGAACATTAAATAGCCCTACCCTATGCCAAAATTTTGTGCAAAAACCATTTGAAATAATTTGTGAAAATTTTCCACAATCTATAATTTACCATTATATGGAAGGTATCGTATTAGCTGATCCAAAGTTAGGTACCATAGAAAACATGTCTCCTGCCTGAGACTTCCAATTTGGACAAGAGAGCTCCCATCTGGACAAGAGAGAGAGACTTCCTGAATCTGTCAGCTCTGTCTGAACCAAGTGTGTTGATAAGACCAAGAACAAACCACAAGGAGATGGGCAGACGTCAAGGCAGAAACACATACAACAAAATGAATAGCAATACAGCGTCACCAGGACCTAGCCCCCCTCCAACACCTAGACCTGAACATCAGAAATTGGAAGAAGCAGAAGAAAACAGCCTTATGAATGACATCATGAAGAAGCTAGAGGCTTGTGTAGAGGAAAAGACAAAAAAATGGGAAGAATGCTGTAAACAACTAGAGGAAAGGGCAAACAAATTAGAAGAAATCAATAAAGTCCTGGAAGAAAACAAAAAAGTACTGAAAGAAAATCAAGAAAAATCAATGAAACAAATGAAGGAAACAGTCCAAGACCTGAAAAGGGAAATAGAAAAAATGAAGAAGACGGAAGAGAGGATCTCTGGCACTGAAGATACAGTAGAAGAAATAGATTCATCAGTCAAAGAAAACACTAAAGCCAAAAAAGTCATGAACCAAAATGTCCAAGAAATTTGGGACACCATGAAAAGACCAAACCTACGAATAATAGGGGTAGAAGAAGGAGAAGAATACCAACTCAAGGGCACAGAAAATATATTCAACAAGATCATAGAAGAAAACTTTCCCAACTTAAAGAAGGAAATGCTTATGAAGGTACAAGAAGCCTATAGAACACCAAACAGACTAGACCCCCCAAAAAAAGTCCTCTCGCCACATAATAATTAAACAACTAAACGTACAGAATAAAGAAAGAATTTTAAGAGCAGCAAAGGAAAAAGGCCAAGTGACGTATAAAGGCAAACCCATCAGAATAACACTCGATTTCTCAATGGAGACTTTGAAAGTCAGAAGGACCTGGACAGAAGTAATGCAGACACTAAGAGACCATAGATGCCAGCCTAGACTAATATACCCAGGAAAACTTTCAATCATTATAGATGGAGTGAACAAGATATTCCATGACAAAGCCAGATTTAAACAATACTTATCCACAAACCCAGCCCTACAGAAAGCTCTAGAAGGAAAATTCAAACCTAAGGAAGTCAGATACACCCTCGAAAACACAGGCAATAGATAAAGCCACAGCAGTAAACCCCAATGAAGAGAAGTACACACACATCACCACCAAAAAATAACAGGAATGAACAATCACTGGTCATTAATATCCCTTAATATCAATGGACTTAATTCACCTATAAAAAGACATAGGCTTACAGAATGGATACAAAAGCAGGACCCATCTTACTGCTGCATACAAGAAACACACCTCAAATTCAAAGATAGACACTACCTAAAAACAAAAGGCTGGGGAAAGACTCTTCAATCAAGCGGTCTTAAGAAACAAGCGGGTGTAGCCATCCTGATATGAAGCAAAATAGACTTCAAACTAAAATCAATCAAAAGAGATCAAGAAGGGCATTACATACTCATCACAGGAAAGATCCACCAAGATGAAGTTTAATTTCTTTCTTTATTTCTTCCTTAACCCATCAGTGATTCAGTTGGGTATTATTCAGTTTTCATGAGATTGTAGGTTTTCTGTAGTTTTTGTTGTTGTTGAAATCCAACTTTAGACCACGGTGGTCTGATAGAACACAGGAGGTTATTCCAATTGTTTTGTATCTGTTTAGATTTGTTTTGTGGCCAAGTATATGGTCGATTTTAGAAAAGGTTCCATGGGGTGCTGAGAAGAAGGTATATTCTTTTTTGTTAGGGTGGAATGTTCTGTTGATATCGATTAAGTCCATTTGAGTCATGACATCAATTAAGTCCTTTATTTCTCTGTTAAGTTTCAATTTGGGAGACCTGTCCAATGGTGAAAGTGGGGTGTTGAGGTCTCCCACTATTAATGGTAATGTGCTAGAAGCCTCAGAATTTCAAAATAAACACCATGTAAATCACAGAGATTTGAAAAAGTACTTTTCTATCACTTGGCAACAAGTCAAGGAAATTGTAAGGCCAATTTTCTGTGATTACACACCTATTAGAAGTAATAGCCATCATGAGACTACCTATACAAATTAATACTGACAATGATCCAGAATATGTCTCAAAATGAGACAGTATTTTTGCTTACTACAATATAAAGCATGTTAAAGATATACCACACAATCCTACAGGCCAAGCAGTCATAGAAAGATCTAATCAAACTTCAAAGGATATGCTAAATAAACAGAAAGAGGTAGCAATGACCCCTAGAAATAGATTACATAATGTTTTATTAACCTTGAATTTTCTCAATGCTGTTGAGAATGGGACAACAGCTGCAGAGAGAGACTGGACAACAGAAAAAATTCCTGAGTTAAATCATCCAGTTTACTTCAAAGATGTGTTGATCTCAGAATGGAAACCAGGATATGTCCTATGTTGGGGAAGGACTTTTGCTTTTGTTTCTGCAGGAGAAGAAAAGCTTTGGATACCAACAAAATTAATAAAAATTAGATTTGAACAGGAGAAACCCCTTGATGAGGAGAAATAATAGCTCATCCACTGATGTGACATCTCTACAAGTTGTAAGAGAAACTCAACAAACAAGGGTCAGTGCAGGGTTCTGTTTTTTGTCTTTACAGGATAATAGAAATACCCATCTTCTGGGAATCATAAGGCCTTGGACACCTAGCATCTACAGCACAAAGGAAAGAACTATTGGTACCAATATACACTATAGGATAATATCTCTCTGTCTAACATCAATATCTCTTTAGAATATATGTGGTCCCGATTCAATTATGAATAAAGCTGGCTTTGGAATTGGAATGTGGCTCTCTCCATCTCTAAACCCAAGCATATTGCTAAAAGAAAAATTAGGGGATTCTGTCTCATATTGGAAGAGCCAACTGGTATGAAATAGAAGAAAACCAATAATATAGGGATCCCTGTTGTCAAGACTCTACTTCTTTCCCTGCTAGTCCTTGCTTTCTGGGAATTCATTCTCTATTCAGCAGCATAAATCCAAACTTTCCATTTTTATATTAATAATGTTCAAGTTTTCCATAGTGAAAAAATAAGTCTTTCCAATAGCAATCTCTGAAGTCTCCAGGAAGAAGATGGGGTCCCATAACAACAACTCTACCCAGTCCAAATGATGTCATTGTACATAAGAACATTACTCGATCAAATTTGGACTGAATACACTCCAGGACAATTCCAAGATGATATGGTCCACCATACTACACTTCTAGCAAGAATCTCAGACAACTTTACCCATTATTTTGAGACTGGTTGCAGACTCTGCAGCTGGTCCTACAGAGACCTAATGATCTAAGCTCTTTTACAGGACCCGACAGAGATATCATTGCCCCCTAAACAACAGAAAGCAATTCTAAGAAAATGATACCCCCTCTCCCAAAGGTTTCATTTTTCTCAGGGTTATATATACATAGTTATAGGGTTGAGAGTGGAACAATAAAATTCAGACTCAGTATTCCCCTTTAGAAAAGAAAAAGGGGAATGGATAGGAGTAGGATATTAAGGTAGATTATTATATCTGTGTAGATAAATTTCTAAGTGGTCTTATTAAATAAAAAAAAAAACACAGAGCCAGACAGAGGGATTAAAGCTTGAGAGAGATCAGAGAAATAGGAGCAGCCACAGCTAACCTTACCTCACCAGCTTCCAATTACAAGTTACTTCCTGTCTACCCACGCCTATATGCCTTGCTGTTCTGCCATCTGATTTGATCTCTCTATCCAACTACATCACTTCCTCTTCCTACCCAGCTCTGTCACTTCCTGTCTATCTGTACAGACCTACAGACCTCCATGGTTAACTAGTGTTGGAATTTAAGGCATATGCCACCACACCTGACCGTTTCCAGTGTGGCCTTGAAATCACAGAGATCCAGACAGATTCCTGCCTGCCAAGTGATAGGATTAAAGGCATGTGCTAACATTACATGACTTTTGTGTTTACTTATAGTGACTTGGTTTTTCTTCTGATCTCCAGGCAAGTTTTATTTATTAAAGCACAAATAAAATATCACCACATTTCAGCACAAATAAAATATCACCACATATCTGTTAGTGAATTAGCAAACCATCAACCTTGGAAAATTTGCACTAATATAGATTCTTGTACATTGATAAAAATGTAAACTATTTTTATATTCATATTTAAGATAATTTGTATATTGATATAAATACAAAACTACATTTGTCATATTGTACATATATTCCTATTTCTGTTTGAAATATTTTGTATATTGATACAAATGTGAAGTTATATTTGTCATACTGTATATATGTTCCACCTCTGTTTAGGATATATTGTATATTGATACATATTAAGGATATTGTTGGCATATTGCATATTGCACTATACATTTCTACCTCTGTTTAAGATATTTTGTGTATTGTCACAATTTTAAAGTCATTGTCCTTATACAGTACATCTGTTTACAGGCTGTTTACCTTGTTAATGTAAAGCCTTAGTCCTTAGATTATTTAGGCAGAGAAGACTTGCAGATTTATAGTCACCCATGCTTGTCATTTCTATGATTATGTTAATTATGTTGTCCAGATTTACAGAACCATAGATCAGATGGATAGGTAATCTTCAAACACTTCATAGACCTAGAGAATATGGCATTTAAATGTTTTGATAACTTTGAATTCTGTTGACATGAGACATAATTGTTCCTGGCAGCACCCATCTGATCATGAGAGAATGTTGGGCTTCTAAGACACTCCATTTAGAAGTTACCTTCTTCTTGATGCAAAATGCCCTGATGAGAGAAATAATACCCTTGCCTCAACTACTAACAGTATGAACACTGTCCTTTCTGGATAAGCAGGACACAAGGAAAAGCTACTACTGAACCTTGCCAAGACAGGGTAAGGTGGTCTTTCAAAATTTCTGCTTCTGAAAATGGTCTGTCAGGTATTCTAGGCCTGTAGCCAAATTAGATACCCCAACAGTGCTGAGAAATTTTAGGTGACTATCCAGGCTACCAACTGTCTCTGTCTATTCTCCCAAGATTTTTGGATATTGCTTGCTTGAATTTTCCATTTTCTCAGGTATTATTATGTTCCTTCTCAGGTCCTTTGATGGAGTTGAAGACTACATAGTTACAGTTACAATCTTTTCTTATCTTAACTAGAACATATTAAATACTAGATTCACATTCTTCAGGATAGGACAGCTTTTGCAATAATCTCTGTAACATGCCACTTTCCTATGTTCTGGACATCTCTCTATTTTAGTATGTGACTTTTGTTTTAAGTCATTCTTGCTAGTTGTAATTCTATTTTTGTTTAGGTTATTACTTTTCCCCCTCTCCTGGACAATACTTGATAATTGTTCCTATTGTTTATAGCTTTGTATTAGGTAAGAACTCTCTTATTTAGATAAAAGGCGGAGATGTAGTGAGTAGCTGTTCTGTCTATGACCTTGAAGCACTGCCCCTAGAGATGCAGCAGGTAACTGCTCCACCTGCCTATGACCTTGAAGTGCATGCCCCTGGGGCATGGCCTGGTGGACTCTTAAGACCTGGGATGCATGTAGGCTTTCTCTCTCTCTCTCTCTCTCTCTCTCTCTCTTTCTCTCTCTCTCTCTCTCTCTTTCTCTCTCTCATCCTTGTTGGATGTTGAGACAGACCAGGCAGAAGAACAGCGTGGAGCATAGCTCAGCTTTCCAGGAAACTACAATAAATCTCTCCTGCTGTAGTGAGTTCTGAATCCAATAATAAATTCCTTGCCCTTTAAACAGTCTCAGTGGATTTCTCATTATATTATATAATACAAATTGTTATTTGATTATATTGTAAACAAATCATTTTTCTTTCCAAATACATAGCATCTAAGAGGCCTCTTAAATGCATATTTCACCATGAAAGCTGAAGCAAACTCCTATACCTCATGATGACCAAAAAACAATCACTAATTTTAATAAGTAAAAAGTGTCATTTTGTAGCTCACCATGTGTGCACTTTTATATGAGACTTCTGTAAGGAAATGTATATATTTTTTTAACTTGGCCATCAAACACTTGTAGATAAGTTCTCTGCTATAGGCATCTTGACTGAGTCCATATTCTCATAGACTTCGTTTTTGAAACATTGTGAAATAATACTCCAGAAATTCTTAGTATTTCTTTGGGATTCATTTTTCTTTCCGTCCATGTCTTCATCAGATATATAATGAATATCAGATTAACATCTGCATTATTATTTGTGTGGCCTTTAAAGCTCACATAATTTTTTTAAATATTTAAGGCTATTTTTAAAAATGTTAGCATTACATATTTTTTTCACTTCTTTATGACAGAGATACCATAGCAAAAGAGATAGCAATACATAAGAATAAAGGGAAAGAGGAAGAGAGGAAGGGAGGGAGGGAGGAAGGGAGGGAGGGAGGGAGGGAGGGAGGGAGGGGAGAATGCAGGGAGGGAGAGAAGAGTGTTAATTCTGGTCTTGTGATTCAAACTCATAAACAAGAGCATGCAAAGACTGTATCAATAAGGCTTGAGTCCAGCTATGGTTCAATTATTCACAAGTAAGCCTCATTTTTTAAAAATAATAAATATCCATGTGACAGGTAAATAGGTATTCTCTAACCAAGAATTAATGTAACATTACAAAAATTCACAGATATAATTCACATATCAGGGACCCAAAGTAACAATTTCAATTCTACTCATGATAAATATCAGTTGGCTGATATGTTGTCATAATTGTGGGGTCTGAGAAACTTTGGCAGAGAAATAAATCTAATAAATGCTCAAATAACTATAAAAATAAATCCTCATTTAAACAAATCAAACAATTCCATTACAAACTTGGAGCTAAAATCCTCTAGCACAAAATGCTAGAAACTTCTTAAGGATCTCCTAATATAAGTCCCATCTCTTCTAAGTAATATATGTGGTAGTGAAGTGAATGGGCTCTGCAGCAAAATGCTTTCATTTTATCTTTTACCTAATCTCAGGTCTTCCACTTATCAGACAGATTATATATATTTCCTCATTGTAAAAGAGAAGCAATAACAGTAGCATCATGGATTCAAGTGAGTTTTTTTAAAAAGTCCTTAAAACAGTGTTTAGGCCGGGTAGTGGTGGCGCACGCCTTTAATCCCAGCATTCGGGAGGCAGAGGCAGGCAGATCTCTGTGAGTTCGAGGCCAGCCTGGGCTACCAAGTGAGTTCCAGGAAAGGCGCAAAGCTACACAGAGAAACCCTGTCTCGAAAAAACCAAAAAAACAAAACAACCACAAAAAAAAAACAAACAGTGTTTAGCATACAGTAACTCGATAGGTAGTAACTGCCATTACTTTTGTCATAACAGTGTTAAATAAAAATGTATTTGATTTATTAAATACGGTTCCAATTTTTTACTGCATGTAATAGTTCCTATGTGATTTTTGGATGTATGCCAATAATGTCAGTGAAAAATAAATAAAAGTGACATAAATATTAAAAAAGGAACTGCTAGCAAAGTTACTGGGAAAATAACTGAAATTTTGACAATTATGTCACCTCCCATCTATGTTAATGTCTATATAGAAAATACACCCATCAAATAAGAAAATGCATATACAAAATTACTACAAAATGTCAGGAAAGAAATAAATTTAAGATAAAGAATGCAATGCCCCCTCCCCATGAGTTGACTTGGAAAAAAACATATGCAAGAAAAAGTAGATGGTGCTGCTGTCCTTAAGTAAAATAAGCAAACACAGCATGGTCTTATGCTGATATAGGCAGTGGACTTTGTATTGGATAAAATGAATCTGTGGTTACCACCAGAAAAAAAAAATGGTTGCTTACAAGTGACATTAAATAGTTGAAAGAAAAGGGATACTGCAGAAAATTTGTTGACACTGAAGAAACATGAAAAGAAGGAAAAATAAAAATTGGTAAAACAACAAAAAATAAAAGGAGAACAGCAGACAACTAGAAACAGATCTAAGAGAAACACTTGGATAGATCAGTTGGTGAAACTCTGCACGGTTTGCAGCAAGTTAGAATCATTATTCCTGAGGCTATAAATGAGGATTCAGCAGGGGCACCAAAATGTATGTTATTAAAGAATAAGTGTTCAAATGTTTTCTACCCCAAAAATAATAAATAAGCAGGATATGAAAATACTAAGTGCTCAGATTCGGTCAGTAGGCTGAATATACTGAGAATAAAAACTTAGAATGTCACAGAATGAGATCATAGAACTCTTTACTCAGGGAAACATGAGGCATGATGCTTTAGTCACCAATGTCAGTCTGAGCTTTTGTTGCTCACCACAATTCTTACCTGGAGTAGACACAAAGAATCAATGATAGCTCAGCATCCTGCAGTGTTTCTAGCTGGCAGGTAAGATGGTAATGAGTAGTGTACCATGAGCATCTTTTTCTCCCTCTCTAATCTGTAAGAACGCAGTCTTCAGGTGCCATTTTGAAAACAATCTATTCTTTCTGGGAGTTTAGAATTTGTGTTTTCTTCCCAAATGTCAATATTCCTTGTTCTCATAGCCATAGCCCCTCAACTTGTCTTACAGGTGAACAATATATGTCACTTTATTACTATGTTTTTTATCCTGGTGTGATCGGTCACCAGACAGCCTGGGAATTGAATCTGGTTCCTCTGGAACATTGGTCAGTGCTCTTAAGTGCTGAGCCATCCTTCTCCTATAAATAACTTATTTATTTATTTTATGTGCATTGGTGTTTTACCTGTATGTTTGTCTGTGTAAGGGTGTCAAATCTTGGAGTTGCAGATAGATGTGAGCCGCCATGTGAGTGCTGGAAATTGAACTCGGGTCTTCTAGAAGAGCAGTCAGTGTTCTTAACCACTGAGCCATCTCTCCAGCACCATATCACACTTTATAAGACTTTGCCCTTTAAATATGTGCAAGTATTATTCTTCAGTTTAAATATATATACATGCATTTTTTTTGTCTAGCCTCTTCCACAGCATTCACCTGTTTCCCTTAACAATTCATCATCATCATCAAGATTGTTCCTGCCTCTAATATTCTGTTAAGCTCATCCCTCTGCTTAGATGTTCTGTGAACAACTCCATCATCAGTCAGGTCACCAGCTACGTCCTCAGGAAGAGCCCTTCCTGCCAGCCAAGATGAGATAAAACTGTTATTCTCAGCACAATTACATTTGTTCAAAACATTGTATATCATTTGTCTGATATATACTCACAGACACAAAAATTATTTATTTAACCACCTGACTAGTCTGTAGACTTCTGAGATCACAAGCATCTTCACCTTTCTTCACAGCAGTATTTTTAATACTTGACCAAAGCCTGATACATCAGTGTCTAAAATAGAACAAATATTCAGTCTTTTTTGCCCCACCAATAAACTCCATAATTGTATATAAAACTCTAAGACATTATTAAAGTAAAATTATTAAAGAGAAAGAACAGACTGCTAATAAATTAAGATTACATAATTTATTTGAGGAAAAGACAGAACAGCTTTACCCATGATACGTTTTTATGGGTCTAGGGTCACTCAGAGATTCACCAGTATGACCAAAAATAAATTATTTCTAACAAAGGAAAGACTTTTATGCAGAAACTGGTTGACCAGACCTATACATGGGACTGGGGATTCCCATGATGTAAGAAATAAGGGCAAAAACAAAGCATGAGGTTACATTCCATATATTTGTAGGCATACAAACTGCAAACAGAAGGTTGCATTCCAGTTAAGCACAAACACATATCTTTGTCTAAGTGCGATCACAAGCTTTTTGCAAACATATGTCTTACAGGTTTCCAAGTCATCTTGAAAAAACAGCTTTGTTTACAGAGGCAGAAGCAGCCATTAACATTGTGACCAATATGATAAACAACAGATTCGTTGGAATGGCTCTAAACATTCCATCTGTCTTTGGCCAGTGGAGCTTTCAGGTTAGAAGCAAATTTATTTCACAGATCTCTTAAGTATAGAAACTGAAAATTAAATCATAGTGGTAGCCATTGCATAGTAAACTTATTTAGTCAAATTCTTCCCGGTGAAAACAGAGTGAGTCCTTGTATTCACATGCCAGTCCTCAAGTCCATGAATGGAAAATCTAATACATGTTCCCTTTATCCTGAATGACCAAAATTGCTATTTCATTTTTAGTCTTCAAGCCCTGGAATCACAATAGACTCATCACCTCCTCTTTACTAAACTGATTTAAGACTGCAGAGAGAACAGAGTGAAAAGGGAATTTTTTTCCATACAGGAACCTCTAGAAAAACAAAGGAACCTTTCCAACGAAATCTCCTACAAATCTTCCCAGAGGTTTACTAACTGAATTAGTGAGTCACTGTCTCTAAGACTACTAAATTAGTATTCCAGGAGCACAGCCACACAAAACGTCTAGATGTACCCTAGTCATAGTGGTACTTAAGATGTAGCCCAGTGAAAGAACACTTGTCTAGCATGTAAGAAGGCCTACTATATAAACACACACTACAAAGTTAAAAAAAAAAAAGATGTGAACATTTAAAAAATTTCTTGACCTATCTGTTTCTGATCATAATATCATCTAGTGTTTTGTTCTTAATTCTTTGTTATTTCTAAGCTAGAGTGTAACATACTGGTAGATGACAGAACAAATGTGTTTGTTCAGTTTTCAATACTGAAAAAGACATTTGTGAGCTGGGGAAATTACAGAATAAACAGTTCTCTCTATCCTAAAAGTATGATGGATTAATCATCCTTCACTGTCATTACTTCTGAAATTTCCTTAATAATTAGCTTAATTTGCATAATGTTAACTAACTTTGGTTCTACACTTTTCTCATCATTGATTTTGGGATATCTATGTTATTTTAGTTGTTTTCATGGTTGTTGTACAGCACTAGGGGTTAAATCTAGAGCCTCATGAATGTAAGCAAGTGCTCTGCCAGTCAGTGGACTCTAGGCAGTCCTTCCCCAAGTTATAAATGTCACATGTCCTAAGATTTACTTCCATAACAAATACAGGTTCTACTTAGGCAAACACACGTTTACTCAAAGTTTTTCTCAGGGCAATGTGGACATCCTTATTCCTTATACTGTAGATGAAAGGATTCAGCATTGGGCCCACAATGGTATAAAAAATGGTAGATACTTTATCTTCATCCACAGATGCACTAGAAGGCTTAAGATACATGAATGCTGCTGCACCAAAGAAAAGAGAAACAGCTATTACATGGGAGCCACAGGTACTGAAGGCTTTTGACCTACACTCTGCAGAATGGATGCCAAGGATGTTGGAAATGATCAAGGTATAAGAAATGAAGATAGTCAGGGTGGGCACTATCACATTGACACCTACAACAATGAAAACCACCAGCTCATTGATGGTGGTGCTTGTGCAGGAGAGCTTCAGCAGTGGGGGTATGTCACACATGTAATGATTTATGATGTTGCTAGCACAAAAGGTCAGTTTCAGCATGCAAATTATGTGGGCCATTGCACCCACAAACCCCATCACATACACACCCATCATCATCAAGTGGCAAACCTTATAAGACATGGTAACCTGGTAAAGCAGGGGCTTGCAGATAGCAGCATATCTGTCATAGGCCATGGCTGTCAAAATGTAGCATTCATCAATCACAAAGAAGGCAAAGAAAAAGAGCTGAGCCATGCACTCAGCATGGGAGATGATATTCTGCTTCACAAAACTCACCAGCATTTTGGGAGTTATGACAGAGGAATAGCAGAGGTCTGTGAAGGCAAGGTTGAAGAGAAAGTAGTACATGGGGGTGTGCAGGTGAGGGTTCAAAACAATCAGAACCATCAAGCCCAGGTTCCCCACCATGGAGACCACATAGATTCCCAAGAAGAGGAAGAAGAGAGGCAGCTGGAGCTCTGGCTGCTGTGTCAAGCCCAGCAGGATGAACTCCTTCACGGAAGAGGCATTACCTAAGGTCATTATTCTCCAGGTTGTATCTATGAGAACAGTAAAAATCATAACATTAAAATGAAATCCCAGCCCCCTCCAAACTACTCCATTAAAATGAGACTAAGATCCAGAATAGGAGGATAAATTCAAGCACACACTTCTTGTGCCTTTGGTTTCTACATTCTATGGGGGTTCACGTACAGAAATAAACATAAATAAATGAACATAAATAAATGAAAGGCCATTTTCTTAAGAATAATATTCAGGGAGCCATTCATTTTTGGTTCTGAAGCATCTCTGTTCTTCTCCTACCTTGACAATCCACTTCCTAATTCAGGCTCAGTGGTCATCTCAAAAAAAGAAGACCCATGGCACATCAAAGACCCACTGGATTGCTTGGAAGTAGTTGGAGGAAAAAATAAAAGGAAAGCAACAACAACAACAAAAAAAAAACAAGCATCCAGTTTAACAGTTACCTCTGTCCATGGGGAACTCACAAGTCACCTTACTATCTCTTCTCCTCTACTCTCACAGAGGGGCAAGAACATGTAGCACGGATGAGCTGTAAGGTCTAAAACTCAGGGAAAGAAATGCTGTTTTCTGTTGTAACTAGGTTTGGCTGTTTGGTGATAAGGGAAATTAATCTTGGACTGAAGAACCCAGGGCTGTCACTCCTCTGCATTCTGAGGAGTCATGAGTTGGGGATCATGATTTCTGGCTGTGGCTTTACCCAGATGTCCTCTCTCTCCCAGGAGTTGTAAATAGAATCTGCTGATGTCACAAGGGCCACCTGGTAATGACCCAAGAGGGTTCTATGATATTGTAATCTTAGGGGCCTTAGTAAAAACTGAAAGGCTTATGTTTTCCAGCTATTTTCCCCCAGAGATCAGGCTTTGTTGCCATGGTGCTTCCAAACCAGTTCAATAGTAATGGCATAGGCTTATTGGAGGTAGACACTATTGTTTTGTTTTATTGTTATTATTTGACATTTTTATACACATATACAGTGGGTTTTGATCAAATTCACCCTGATTCATTTCGCTGCAATTCTTACACCATTATACGGGCACTATTCCCTCTCAACTTCATCTGTTCTTTTCTCTTACAGTTTTTTGTTTGTTTGTTTGTTTGTTTATTTGTTTGTTTTTACCCACTGAGTCCATCCAGCACTTCCAGTATGTATATGGTGTAGGGATGTCTATGTCAGTTTAGGTAGCCTCTCAGGAGGCACATCTTTGCAGAAAATTTATTATGTCTATACGAGTAACCATCTACCAACAGTTCCTCAGTTAGAGGTGGAACTTTATGACATATCCTCCCTCCATGCTTGCGTTTTGGGGGCCTTGGTCTTACACAGGTGTTTGCACACTGTTGCAACCACTGTAAGTGCATTTGAGCAGTGGACATGCTGAATTCTGAAAACACAATTTCAAGTGTAATCACCTCTGGCTCTTACAATCTTTCCAGTCCTACTTCTGTTATAATCTCCAAGTCTTGAGAGAAGGGATATGATGATGAGTTCCCATGTAGAACTGAGTACTCACAGTCTCTTATTATCTACCTGTTGACCAGTTTTGGATGTCTGTGTTAATTGTGATCTACTGCACAAAGAAGCACCTCTGATGAAAGCTGAGAGATTCATTAATCTATGGATATAAGGTGCAATGGAAATTTATTAGGGTTCATTTTAATACTTTATCCATAGCAGAGAAATAGTCATAGGTACTTCTTTAGGACCTATGACCTATCTAATCTCAGGCCCCAAGAACCTTGCTAAGAATGAATACTGTGTGGAGCAAGCCTGAAATCCAATACGAAAGTGTTTGATTACTCCCACAACATTTATAACAATACTATACTAATGGGTATGTCCTGCCAGGTCAGCCTTTACTGTAGCTCTTGTGATTCGCATCTGGATAAAATTGATTATTACATTTCTCTTTTGATAGCATGTATAGTACTCACTATAAAAGCTGGACAATATCAGAGTCACCTCCCAACTTCTTACACAAGACATGACCAACTTTCAAATAATGATACATACTGCTATATCTTTAATTACACAGAACAGTTGAGAGACATCTGTCAGGAAAGGATTAGTTTCTCACCAGTCTTTGAATCATGCTGAGGGAAATTAATGCTTAGTATGACTTTATATAATGCAAGTAAAATTATCACACCTTCTTGTCAGGTCTGTGTGTCTGTGTTAGTGGATCAGAGTTTGGAATTGTATGTAGGTGTATATGATCTAAGTCTATTGTTTTCATATTTGAAATTACGAAAGATTACAAAAAGAGAGTACAAAAGAAGTACTTGTGTGAATAAAGAATTTTTTGTCAAGCCAGACAATACGGAAGCAGTTCTAGATAGACACAAGCTTTATTTCTCCATGTTATGACATGAATATATGGTGTCTTCTGAAATAAGGTCTAATCATCAAGTTTGGGATAATCAAGAGCAGTGACAATAAATAGCCTGTAATATTTGGGGATCTATGGGAACACAACTGGCAAATAACTCCAAAAAAGGTAGCTCATTCCTGGTTCTAGGTTTTCATTTGATAGCTGGTAGTGTCCCATAGGAATGCTGTCTCCAAATGATAATGTATTTCAATTTAAACTCATTTTAGACATGAAGATATTTCAAGAACTTGTACAATAGTAGTTTACACATGACTCTCGCAAAGGTCTTTAGTGTTACTTGTCCCTCTTCAAACTCCCTCCTCTACTCTGCCCCCCATCTCCTGCCCGACCCAATGCTTCCTGCCCTGGTATTCCCCATTCTTCCTTCACATCACCTGTGCTCCAGTATTGCCTACATTTTATTCCTGCCCATTTGGAAAATGCTCCAAAGAGAAAAGCATGAAAACCTGTCCTGTATACTATGGATTCTCTATACTTTCCATCTCTAGATGAAATCTTATAGTCTTGTTTATAGTGTCTGCTTTCACACATATCACACATGCTTCTTTTTTTTTTTTTTTTTTTTGGTTTTTCGAGACAGGGTTTCTCTGTGTAGCTTTGCGCCTTTCCTGGATCTCACTCTGTAGACCAGGCTGGCCTTGAACTCATGGAGATCCGCCTGGCTCTGCCTCCCGAGTGCTGGGATTAAAGGCGTGCGCCACCACCGCCCAGCCATACATGCTTCTTAATCTAAGTCCATAACATCAAAGGGATATTGACTGTTTTCTTCAGAGCTACTTCTGAAGTACTTAACACAGTTAAACCTGACACATGCAGGGGTTGCTCTATAAATTTATAGAGAGGAATGAATAAATTAGTATCCCTTCCAAGTTCTCAAAGAACACATACTGGATACTACACATAATATATGTTCCAGGGATAAAAACTTACATAGTGTCAATGCTTTTACTTATAGACAAGAATGTAGATTGAGTGACATCTGTAAGTCATGTAGAGCCACAGGTAACACCTAGAAACCATCAAAAGGAACCCCAGATGAGAGTTACTAATTGCAGAGAAAACAAGAAATCTATAGCTTCCATACATGAATGTCATTATGATTTGCTGAAAATGCCCAAGTTCTTTTCCCACACCTCTAGCCTATACTCAGATCAGAGGGAAATCTGTAATAGTGTATTATAATAAGGGCCTAAAGGATATGGTCAACAAAGCAAAGCGACAGCCTACAGAATGGGAAAAGATCTTCACCAATCCCACATCTGACAGAGGACTGATATCCAGAATATATAAGGAACTCAAGAAATTAGACATCAAAATGCCCAACAGTCCAATTAAGAAATGGGCTATAGAACTAAACAGAGAATTCTCAACAGAGGAAACTCAAATGGCTGAAAGACATTTAAGGAATTGCTCAACATCCCTAATCATCAGGGAAATGCAAATCAAAACAAATCTGAGATACCACCTTACGCCTGTCAGAATGGCTAAGATCAAAAACACTGAAGACACCTTATGCTGAAGAGGATGTGGAGCTAGGGGAACTCTCCTCCACTGCTGGTGGGAATGCAAGCTTGTACAACCACTTTGGAAATCAATATGGCGCTTTCCTAGAAAACTGGGAATCAATCTCCCCCAAGATCCAGCTATACCACTCTTGGGCATATACCCAAGGAATGCTCAACCACACCACAAGAGCACTTGTTCAGCTATGTTCATATCAGCATTGTTTGTAATAGCCAGAACATGGAAACAACCTAGATGCCCTTCAACTGAAGAATGGATAAACAAAATGTGGTGCATCATTTCTTAAAAATAAAAATATCCATGTGTCAGGGGAAATTGGTGTTCTCTAAACAAGAGTGAATGTAACATTACAAAAATTCAGGTATAATTCACATATCAGGGACCTAAAGTAACAATTTCAATTCTACTCATGATAAATATCAGTTTGCTGATATATTGTCATGATTGTAGGGTCTGAGAAACTTAGGTAGAGAAGTAAATCTAATAAATGTTCAAAGAACCATAAAAATAAATCCTCATTTAAACAAATCAAACAATTCCATTACAAACTTGGAGCAACTTAAGGATCTCCTAATATAAGTCCCACCTCTTCTAAGTAACTAATGTGGCAGTTAGGTGAATGGGCTCTGCAGCAAAATGCTTTCATTTTATGCTTTATCAAATCTCAGATCTGCCATATATATATATATGTGTGTGTGTGTGTGTGTGTGTGTGTGTGTGTGTGTGTACATAAACCTCTTTGTGTCTCAATTTCCTCATTGTAAAATAGAAGCAATAAGAGTAGCATCATGAATTCAAGGGAGTTTTTTTAAAAGTCCTTAAAACAGCCTCTAGCATACAGTAACTCAATAGGTGATAGTTACCATTACTTTTGTTATAACAATGTTAAATATAAAGGTATTTTATTTATTCAATATGGTTCCAAATTTTTACTGCATATAATAGTTCCTATGTGATTTTTGTATATATGCCAATAATGTCAGTGAAAAATAAATAAAGGTGACATAAATATTAAAAAAGGAACTGCTAGCAAAGTTACTGGGAAAATTACTGAAAATTTGACAATTATGTCACCCCTTATCTATGTTAGTCACTGTGTAGGAAATAAACCTATCAAATAAGAAGGTACATATATAAAATAATTACAAAACATCAGGAAAGAAATCAATTTGAGATAAAGAATGCAATGTCCTCCATGGGTTGTCTTTGAAAGAAAACATAAGCAAGAGAAAAAAGTAGGTGGTGTTGTCCTTAAGTAAAATAAGCAGACAGAGCATGGTCTTATGCTGATATAGGCAATGGACATTGTTTTGGATAAAATGAATCTGTGGATACCACCAGACAAAGAGGGTTTCATACAAGAAAAATTGCATAGTGGAAGGAAAAGGGATAAAATAGAAAACTTGTTGACACTGTAAAAAGACGAAAAGAAGGAAAAATAAAGATAGGTAAAACAACAAACAAAAATATGAAAGGAGACAAGTAGAAACAGATCTAAGAGAAACACAACTGGATAGATCAGTTGGTGAAACTCTGCATAATTCTCTTCCTAACAAATTTAAGTCCTTACTCCTGAGGCTATAAATGAGGATTCAGCATGATCACCAAGATCTGTCTTATTAGAAGGTATGTGTTCAAATGTTCTCTACCCAAAGAAATAATAAATAAGCAAGGATATGAAAATACTAAGTCCTCAGATTTGGTCAGTAGGCTGAAGACACTGAGAATGAAAACTTAGAATGGCACAAGAATAAGATCACCAAACTCTTTACCCAGGGAAACTTGAGGCATGATGCTTTAGTCACCAAGGTCAGTCTGAGTTTCTGTTGCTCACCACAATTCTTACCTGGAGTAGACACAAAGAATCAATGATAGCTCAGCATCCTGCAATGTTTCTAGCTGGCCAGTGTGATGGTAATGAGTAGTGTGCCATGAGCATCTTTTTCTTCCTCTTCACTTTGATCTGATAGAATACAGTCTTCAGATGCCATTTTGAAAACAATCTATTCTTTCTCTGGAAGCATGGATTTGTGTTCTCTTCCCAAATGTCAATACTCCTTGTTCTCACAACCACAGTCCCTCAACTTGTCTTACAGGTGAACAATATATGTCACTCTATACTACTTTGCCCATTAAATATGTGTAATTATTATTCATCAGTTTAAATATATATACATGCATTTTTTTGTCTAGCCTCTTCCACAGCATTCACCTGTTTCCCTTAACAATTCATCATCATCATCAAGATTGTTCCTGCCTCTAATATTCTGTTAAGCTCATCCCTCTGCTTAGATGTTCTGTGAACAACTCCATCATCAGTCAGGTCACCAGCTACATCCTCAGGAAGAGCCCTTCCTGCCAGCCAAGATGAGATAAAACTGTTATTCTCAGCACAATTACATTTGTTCAAGACATTGTATATCATTTGTCTGATACAAACTCACAGACACAAAAATTATTTATTTAACCACCTGACTAGTCTGTAGACTTCTAAGATCACAAGCATCTTCACCTTTCTTCACAGCAGTATTTTTAATACTTGACCAAAGCCTAATACATCAGTGCCTAAAATAGAACAAATGCTCAGTCTTTTTTGCCCCTCCAAAAAACTCCATTATTGTGTATAAAACTCTAAGACATTATTAAAGTAAAATTATTAAAGAGAAAGAACAGACTACTAATAAATTAAGGTTACATAATTTATTTAAGGAAAGGAACTTTACCTAAAATTAGTTTTTATGGATCTGAGGTCAATAAGAGATTCACCAATATGACCAATAATAAATTTATTTCTAATAAAGAAAAGACTTTTATGCATACAATGGTTGTCCAGGCTTCTACTTGGGACTCAGGATTCCTACAACAGAGAGCAATAAAGGCAAAAAAATGCATAAGGACACAAGGTGACACTCCATTTATTTGTAGACATACATCCTGCAATCAGAAGGTTGCTTTCCAGTTAAGCACACACACATAACTTTGCTTAAGTGCAATCAAAAGCTTTTAGCAAACATATGTCTTACAGGTGTCCTGCTCGCCTTGAACAAGCAGCTTTGTTTACAGAAGCAGAAGCAGCAGTTAACATTGTGACCATTAACATGACAAACAACAGATGCATTAAAATTGTACAAGAATGGCTCTAAACATTCCATCTGTCCTTGAGCCAGTGGAACTTTCATGTTAGAGGTAAATGTTTCATAGATCTCTTAAGAGCAGTAACTGAAAATTAAAACAGTGATAGCCATCACATAGTAAACTTGCTTAGTCAAATTCTTCCCTATGAAGACAGAGCGTGTCCTTATATTCAAACACCTGCCCTCAAGTATATGATTGGAAAACCTAATATAGGTTCCCTTTATCCTGAATGACCAAAAATGCTATTTCATTTTCAGTCTGGGAGCACTGGAATCACAATAGAGTCATCACCTCCTTTTCACTAAACTGATTTAAGACTACAGAGAGGCCGGGCGGTGGTGGCGCATGCCTTTAATCCCAGCACTCGGGAGGCAGAGCCAGGCGGATCTCTGTGAGTTCGAGGCCAGCCTGGGCTACCAAGTGAGCTCCAGGAAAGGCGCAAAGCTACACAGAGAAACCCTGTCTCAAAAAAAAAAAAAAAAACAAAACAAAACAAAACAAAAAAAAAAAAAAAAAAAAAAAACAAGACTACAGAGAGAAGAACAGAGTGAAAAGGGAATTTCCCTCCATAACTGAACTTCTGGTAAAACAAAGGAACCTTTTAAATGAAATCTCCTACAAATCATCCCAGAGGTTTACTAACTGAATTAGTGAGTCACTGTCTCTAAGACTACTAAAACCAGTATTTCAGTGGCACAGCCAAATAAAACCTCTACATGTACCCAAGCCACAGTGGTACTTAAGATGTAGCTCAGTGGAAGAACACTAGTCTAACATGCAAGATGGCCTGGGTATGATCCCCAAAAAATACACTGAAAGTTAAAAAATAAATTTGAACATTTAAAAAAAAATCTCTTGACAGTTCCATTTCTGAGTATAATATCATTCAGTGTTTTGTACTTAAATCCTTATGATTTCTAAGCTAAAGTTTATCCATACTGGTAGATGGAAGGACAAATGTATTTGCTCAGTTTTCAATACTGAAAAAAGATATATGTGATTTTGGGAAATTACAGAATAATGTGTTCTCTCTACCTTCACTGACTTTTTTCTGAAATTCCCTAGATAATTATCTTAATTGCGTATAGTGTTAAATAACTTTGTTCTATATTTTTCTCACCATAGATTTTTGGATATTTATGTTATTTTAGTTGTTTTCATGATTTTTACAATACTGTGGTCAAATCCAGGGCCTGTCAATGAGAGCAAATGCTCTTCCAATGAGTGAATTCCAGGTGGTCCTCCCCCTAATTAAAAACCTCATGTGTCCTAAGATTTACCTCTATAATAAATACAGATTCTATTTAGGCAAACATACTTTTATTAAAAGTTTTTCTCAGGGCAATGTGGACATCCTTATTCCTTAAACTATAAATGAAAGGATTTAGCATTGGACTCACAACAGTATAAAAAATGGTAGATACTTTATCTTCATCCACAGATGCACTAGAAGGCTTGAGATACATGAAGACTATTGCTCCAAAGAAAAGAGAAACAGCTATTACATGGGAGCCACAGGTACTGAAGGCTTTTGACCTACCCTCTGCAGAACGGATGGCAAGGATGTTGGAAATGATCATGGTATAAGAAATAAAGATAGTCAGGCTGGGCACTATCACATTGACACCCACAACAATGAAAACCACCAGCTCATTGATGGTGGTGCTTGTGCAGGAGAGCTTCAGCAGAGGGGGTATGTCACACATGTAGTGATTGATGATGTTGCCAGCACAAAAGGTCAGTCTCAGCATACAAACTACATGGGCCATGGCACCTACAAACCCCATCATATACACACCTACTATCATCAAGTGGCAAACCTTATAGGACATGGTGACCTGGTAAAGCAGGGGCTTACAGATAGCAGCATATCTGTCATAGGCCATGGCTGTCAAAATGTAGCATTCATCAATCACAAAGAAGGCAAAGAAAAAGAGCTGAGTCATGCACTCAGCATGGGAGATGATGTTCTGCTTCACAAAACTCACCAGCATTCTGGGGGTTATGACAGAGGAGTAGCAGAGATCTGTGAAGGAAAGGTTGAAGAGAAAGTAGTACATGGGGGTGTGCAGGTGAGGGTTCAAAATGATCAGAACAATCAAACCCAGGTTCCCCACCATGGAGACCACATAGATTCCCAAGAAGAGGAAGAAGAGAGGCAGCTGGAGCTCTGGCTGCTGTGTCAAGCCCAGCAGGATGAACTCCTTCACGGAAGAGGCATTTTCGGAGGCCATTCCTCGGGTCATAGCTGTGAGAATGGGAAAAATAGTAATATTAGAATGAAATCCCAGGCCCCTCCAAACTACTCCATTAAAATGAGACTAAGATCCAGAATAGGAGGATAAATTCAAGCACACACTTTTTGTGCCTTTGGTGTCTACATTTTATGGGAGTTCACATACAGAAATAAACATAAATAAATGTAAGGCCATTTCCTTGGGAATAATATTCAGGGAACCAGTGACCATTTTTGGTTCTGCAGCATTTCTGTTCTTCTACCTTGACAATCCACTTCCTAATTCAGGTTCAGTGGCCATCTCTAAAGAGAAGACACATCAAAAGCACATCAAAAACTTATTGGATTGCTCAGAGGCAGTTTAAGGAAATTACAACAAAAACAAAATCCAAAAGAAAAAACAAGCATCCTGTTTAACACTTACCTCTGTCTGTCCATGGGGAACTCACAAGTCACCTCACTATCCCGTCTCCTCTACTCTCACAGAGGAGTGAGAACATGTAGCACTGATGAGCTGTGAGGTCTGAAACTCAGGGAAGAAATATTGTTTTCTGTTGTTCCTAGGTTTGGCTGTTTAGTGATAAAGGAAACTAATTTTGGACTGGAGAATGCAGGGCTCTCATTCCTCTGCATTCTGAGGAGTCATGAGTTGTGGATCAGGATTTCTGGCTGTGGCTTTACTCGGGTGTCCTCTCTCAATCAGAGGTTGGAAAATAGCATCTATTGATGTCACAAGGGCCACCTGGTAATGACCCAAGAGGGTTCTATGAGATTGTAATCTTAGGGGCCTTAGTAAAAATTGGAAGGCTTATGTGTTCCAGCTATTTACCTCAGAGATCAAACTTTGTTGCTATGGTGCTTACAAACTACTTCAATAGCAATGACATAGGATTGTTGGAGGTATTACACTATTGTTTTGTATTGTTTTGTTACTGTTTGAAAATTTCATACACATATACAACGTATTTTCATCAAATTCCTTTTCTCAGAATTTTTCCTCCATCGTCCTGACACTATTCACTCCCAACTTTATCTGTTCTTTTCTCTTAATTTTTTTTTTACCCACTGAGTCCACCCAGCACTTCCAGTATGTACATGAGTGTAGGGATGTCTATGTCAGTTTAGGTAGCCTCTCAGGAGGCACATCTTTGTAGAAAAATTATTATGTCTGTATGAGTAACCATCTACCAACTGTTCTTCAGTTAGAGGTGGAACCTTATGACCATATCCTCCCTCCATGCTTGGGTTTTGGGGGCCTTGATCTTACACAGATATTTACACACTATTATAACCACTGTGAGTGCATTTGAGCAGTGGACATGCTGAATTCTGAAAACACAATTTCAAGTGTAATCACCTCTGGCTCTTACAATCTTTCCAGTCCTACTTCTGTTATAATCTCCAAGTCTTGAGAGAACAGATATGATGGGGAGGTCCCATGTAGAACTGAGTACTCACACTCTCTTATTATCTACCTGTTGACCAGTTTTGGATGTCTGTGTTAATTGTGATCTACTGCACAAAGAAGCACCTCTGATGAAGACTGAGAGATGCATTAATCAATCTATGGGTATAAGGTACAATGGAAATTTATTAGGGTTCATTTTAATACTATATCCATAGCAGAGAAATAATCGTAGGTCCTTCTCTAGGACCTATGACCTATCTAATCTCAGGTCCCAAGAACCTTGCTAAGAATGAGCACTGTGTGGAGCAAGCCTGAAATTCAATACAAAAGTATTTGATTACTCCCACAATGCTTATGACAATGTTGCACTAGTGGGTATATCCTGCCAGGTCAGCCTTTATCTTGTGATTCACATCTGGAAAAAAAATTGATTGTTACATTTCTCCTTTGATAGCACGTATAGCACTCACTATAAAAGCTGGACAATATCAGAGTCACCTCCCAACTTCTTATACAAGACATGTCCAGCTTTCAAATAATAATACATACTGCTATATCTTTAACTACACAGAACAGTTGAGAGACAGCTGTCAGGAAAGGATTAGTTTCTCACCAGTCTTTGAATCATGCTGAGGGAAATTAATGCTTAGTATGACTTTATATAATGCAAGTAAAATTATCACACCTTCTTGTCAGGTCTGTGTTTGAGTTAGTGGATCAGAGTTTGGAATTGTGTGTAGGTGTATATGATTTAAGTCCATGGTTTTCATGTTGAAATTACCGAAGAATAAAAAAAGAGAGTACAAAAAAGTACTTGTGTCAATAAAGAATTTTTTGTCAAGCTAGACAATACGGAAGTCAGTTCTAGATAGACACAAGTTTTATTTCTCCATGTTATGACATGAATATATGGTGTCTTCTGAAATAGGGTCTAATCATCAAGTTTGGGATAATCAAGAGCAGTGACAATAAATAGCCTGTAATATTTAGGGATCTATGGGAACACAACTGGCAAATAACTCCAAAAAAGGTAGCTCATTCCTGGTTCTAGGCTTTCATTTGATAGCTGGTGGTGTCTAGTAGGAACGCTGTCTCCAAATGATAATGTATTTCAACTTAAACTCATTTTAGACATGAAGATATTTCAAGACCTTGTACAGTAGTAGTTTACACATGACTTTCTCAAAGGACTTAGTGTTACTTATCCCTCCTCAAACTCCCTCCTCTACTCTGCCCTCCCATCTCCTATCCAACCCAATCCTTCCTGCTCTGGTATTCCCCATTCTTCCTTCACATCACCTGTGCTCCAGTGTTGCCTACATTTTATTCCTGCCCATTTGGAAACTCTCCAAAGAGAAAAGCATGAAAACCTGTCCTGTATACTATGGATTCTCTATACTTTCCATCTCTAGATAAAATCTTATACTCTTGTTTATAGTGTCTGCTTTCATACATATCATACATGCTTCTTAATCTAAGTCCATAACATCAAAGGGATATTGGCTGTTTTCTTCAGAACTACTTCTGAAGCACTTAAAGCAATTAAGCCTGAAATATGAAAGGGGTGCGCTATAAATATATATAGAAGAATGAATAAATTAGTATCCCTTCCAAGTTCTCTAAGAATACATACTGGATACTGCACAGAATATTTGTCCCACAGTCAAAAATTTATATAGTATCAATGCTTTTACTTATAGACAAGAATGTGGACAGGGTGACATGCATAAGGCATGTAGAGCTACTGGTACCTCCTAGAGACTATCAAAGTGAACTCCAGATCACAGATACTCAGGAAGAAAAAAACAACAACTTTATAGCTTCCATCCTGGAATGTCACTCTGATTTTCTAAAAATATGGAGAATACCCAATTTATTTTCCCACACAACTGTAGCATAGGCTCAAATCAGAGGAAAATTTGTAAAAATACATTAGAAGGTCTGAAATTCTAAAATCAAGGTTCCCTTCATTTTGGAATGTCATTGAGAACTCTCAAAGTTTTTACCCTTTTGTGGCACAAAATTGAAACATCTACAGTACTTAGAAGATAAATATGGTCAGAGAGTACTGGGGAAGATGACTATCACTAGAGAGATGGAAGTAGCATGAGCTGAAGAGGCAATTAGAGCAATGAGAACAGAAGAGAAGGCGAGAGACAGGGAGTGAGGAAAGAAGGAAGTTAATCAGCAATGAAGGGGAAGAAAACAGGAAAAAGAAGGTATCTGAATTAAGAGTAATGCTGAGAGAAGTTGTGAAAGAAAGACGAAAGGAAAAAAAGAGAGAGGGAGGGAGGGATGGAGTAAAGAAATGAAGGGAAAAGGAGAGAGAGAGACAGAGACAGAGACAGAGAGACCGCAAGGGAGGACTCAGCAAGAATTCTCATAAAAGAGGTAGAGGGAAACAAGAGCAAGAAAAACCTTAATGACATCATCCCAAGGACTGACTAAATTTTGGGGTTGCTGCAAGCAGAAGTTGAGTGAAGTTTTCGGTAAATTTTTACATTTAATATTGAGCTGCACATGAAAATACAAGTTTGAAATAGGGTAATTTACCAACAAGACTAAAATTGAGAAGCAAATGTCAGAACATGAGAAGTATCACAGGTCATTTCTCTAGATAACAAAGCACAGGATTGATGAAGTCTATGGAAAAAAAAATAAATAAAATAGCAGAAAGAAAAAAAAAAAGAAATCCCCTATTGCAGATTTTTCTATTTAAGATAAAAAGAAATACAACAACTGCTAAAATGAATTTCTATTATTCCTGAATCTACAAAATTACTAAGGGACCAAAAATTCCTTAGGGCAAACTTGAAATGTTCTCTACAGGACAGACATTCCTTGGGGTCCTACAGTGACAAGGACTTGGTGATTCATTAAAATATGTTTCATATGAACTGCTAAGAACTTTTGTTTGGTTAGTTTCATTTTGATTTTCCTTTTTATTCATTTCTCTCCTCCAGTCCATTCAAAGTACGTTCTAGCACTAGGAATGCTAGTCAGTAGGAGTGAAGCTTCTAGCTGGGTACCAACTAGATATCTCCATGTTCAATGACATAAGTGGTGTCAGCAGTAAGGAGAAAAATAACTATAGCCTTCGCAATGGCCTGTGGTGTTTGGGAGCCTAGTCTATGGGACCCTTTTGGCCAACAAGTTAACATGATGTAACCCATTCGTGACACTGAAGGTTTTATTTGGTGGAATAAAATGTCTAGTTGAAGTATTTTCTCTCCCATTATATGGTAACTTCTTTTAAGTAGGAAACTTCTACAGTAGAAGTAGTCCACACAGCTTTTCAAAAAGCCTTTAGTGTTAGTCACCTCTTTGCTTGAAGTTATCTACCATCACCTCAGGCTCTTACAAGCCTTTAGAGTTAGTTATCCCATATTCTCTGATAATTTCATATATATATATATATATGTGTGTGTGTGTGTGTGTGTGTGTGTGTGTGTGTGTGTGTAAATATATATATAAATGTACTTTGATGATATCAACTCCCATTCCTTCTCCAGCTCCTCTTAGAGCCCATATGCCACATTCCCTCTCAAATTCATGCCCCTTTTTATAACCTACTGGGTAAAATCTGTGCTGTTTGTATGATCAGGGGTGCAGGTCATCCACTGGAGGATGAGCATCTTAGCAAGGACACTTCTTTGAAGAAAATTGACTCTCCTTAGCCTAGCAACCTTATTCAGTGGTGTAGGAACATGAAATGTGGAGTTAAGAAGGACTCATGAACCCATTCCATTAAAAGAACTATTGTTAGCTCCTATTAGAAAGAGAGTAAGTTGTCTTGTTTAAAAACAAAACAAGCCGGGCGGTGGTGGCACACGCCTTTAATCCCAGCACTCGGGAGGCAGAGCCAGGCGGATCTCTGTGAGTTCGAGGCCAGCCTGGGCTACCAAGTGAGTTCCAGGAAAAGGCGCAAAGCTACACAGAGAAACCCTGTCTCGAAAAAAAAAAAAAAAAAATAGGACGTGAAATTGGGAGCAGATAGGAAGATAAGGAATGGATCTAGATAAGGGAGGAGTTAGAGGAAGAGTCTGGTGAATATGAACAAAATTCATTGTATGATAGCCTCAAAAATAACAGAAATATTATGTTAAAAAATAACCTGAAATATGCCTTAAGTACACTATATGAAATGTCTTTGCAAGCAGAGTTTTCAGTCAAACCTTATCCTGGACTTTGTGATGAAAGTTTTTCAACTTTTACACCTCCAATGTATATGTAGATAAAACATGGAATGAATGTAGATAGTTTACAAGATTATACTTTTACAGAAAAGCTATCTCATCCCTTCCTTCCACCTGCATTAGGCCACATCACCCAAAATCAATTATAGCAAAATATGTCCAATGGTAACTCCACCACTAAGACATACAGAACTTTATCTTTCATTTACTCCTGACTCCTTACAAGTATGACATGTTCAACCTTATCAGTCAGTGCTGATTTAACACAGCACTTCATATTGTACTATATTTTCATGACTATAAAATACATGATATTCACTAAACTATATGTCTCTGCACTCTCTTTAAGTGTTTGACTATAAATCTAAAATAAGTTCAAGTCTTATTTTTAATGCACTAAATGGGATTAACGATAGATGAGACAATGTAGGAAAATTGAGTAAACTTAATAAGAACAAAAAAGACACTGTCCAATGAAACACAGAGAAACCAATGATAAAATAACTGAGCAAAGCCTCATAGATCCCTCAGCCACATTCTGGAGAAAACAGAGAATGTACAATTAGGAAAAAACTGAAGACGTACAGCTAAGAACATCTGTGTAAGAGACAACTCTTACACAGTGGAGCCCCAGAGCATTCAATATTCTTTTATAACAAATTTGACTATCTAATCTACATAAAAACTTTTGTAGCAGGTATTTGGAGCTGGGTGATTGAGAACTTCCCACAAAGGGTTAAACTACAGAATATCATGCAGTGATTTAATTTATGACCTGGTTTGCTTGACATAGATGTTTACAATTATTCATCTAACTACAAGGAACTGCTTTATGTTCTGTAGTAAAATCAAAATATTGGCATATTCATTGTGTACTATACAAGTGTAAATTATTAAAATTCAAAAGTATCCTTCACAGAGTGATCAAAATATTTTTATACTTACTAGACAACATTCTCAAATAAAGTATATTCATAATTTCTAGTTTTGATGTACTTGTTTCTAGTCATAACTTGTTCAGTTGGGTGTACATATAAAATTGTTATTTGAAAATCTTGATCTGTTAATAATTAAAACCTTAATTTTCTTTAAAGTCCCAATGAGACAAAAAACACATATGCAAAGGTGATAGCTTTTCACTTTTTATGTTTTATTGACAAAAAATTGTATACACTTATGAGGTACAGTGGGATGGTATCACAGAGTTGTATATTTAGCAAGGATTAAATTGATCCATTTAACATGTCAATCACCCCACACACTCATCATTTCTTCATGAAGACATCTCAAGTCTATTCTTTTAATGATTTAGAGCTACAAATTATTTACTCTCCTTAAAACATATTCCTCCTACCTGAAAACTTGAACTACTTAATCTCCTGGTCCTCTTCTCCACACACGCACAACTTTTAAACACTAAACTTCAGTCCATTTGATTTGTCAAGTCAACACTGGAAGCTTCACTGTGACCAATTGTCTTCCCTGAACTGGGCCAGCTTGTTAAGTTATTATTCTTTACCAGTCTGTGCTGCCTGAATATGAATCTCAGAACATGCAGGTGTCACACATATAAGTGGTACACACTTCAATTTTGGTTTAGTACCAAGGTTTTATGAAAATGAATGCAATACAGCTCATCTTTCTTTAGGAAAGCATTTTGTGTCCTTATTAAAATTTGTGTTTCACAGCAAATTCAAATGAGAAATGGTTAATCAAGGCATTGTGATGAGTGTAGACAAAATAATTGAAGAAATCAGTAAGTACTCGGGCTCTGCTTGGGGAATAAAATTTTAAGCACATTACAATACTGAAATAAATATTCAAACAAATATAAATGCTTAAGTCTCTGTCAGATGCAATAATTTTTATGGAGATCCTATTAAATTTCTTAACTGACATTATTTTCTTCTAAGCATATTGTTATAAACCAGTAATTCAGAACCTTCCATACATTATATCTTCATATGAACACAAAAGCTATATATGAAAAACTACTGTCCTAATGAGAAAATACCCACTAAGGAACATCTTTCCTAAATGCATTCTAACTAGTGACGGACAGTAGACAGTGTGTTTTGTGTAACATACACAACTATAAAATTTTGAAAACAAATTTTCTATGATTTTTGTCATATTTCTTTCAGTGCTCTAAAATATGATGTAATCACCAATAAGGATATAAAACTGCAGAAAGTGGACAGTGGACATAGTTCACACAAAAAGCTTGACCCAAATTTCTTAGTATCACTATCCAATAAAAAATAAAAATGAGCCAGGCGGTTGTGGCACACGCCTTTAATCCCAGCACTCGCGAGGCAGAGGCAGGTGGATCTTTGTGAGTTCGAGGCCAGCCTGGTCTACAGAGCGAGATCCAGAAAAAGGCGCAAAGCTACACAGAGAAACCCTGTCTCAAAAAAACCAAAAAAAAAAAAAAAACCAAAAAATAAATAAATAAATAAATAAATAAATAAATAAAAATGATTTTTTCTCTTTGCTGCTCCTTTTTTTAATCTTGAGATTATAATAAAATTATGACATATTTCCCCTTTCCTCCTTCCAAGGCTTCCCATATATCCCTCTCTACTCTCCTTCAAATTCATGAGCTCTCTTTTCACAAATTGTTATTGTATGCATATACATATGTATTCTTGAATATTACCTGCTTAGTCCATATAATGTATTAAAATCAAGACAAAAAGTTTCCTTACAACTCACAATGTTTAAAATCAGGCTTCAGTGCGGACATGGGCACGTGTTTAATTGGACATCAGAACTGTGTGGGTCATCTTTCTGTTTTGTACATCTTGACTAGAGGAATCATCTCCATTCCCCCTCCACTTCAGGTTCATTCTAATGCAACTGTTGGTCTGGTGGTGGGCCTCAGTGCTTCCACACTTCACTATCGTGCTGAGTTCTGGCTTCAATCCCTAACTCAAAAATATCAAACAAAATCAGTATTTCTCCAGAATTTCTCTCTAGTGCAACACAATCCTTTTTTTTTTTTTTTGCCATTTATCCATAGAATACACTACAGGTTGAAACACTGGCATTTGCAACATTGACTCTGTGGCTTTATTAGTTCATACCATTGTAGCCTCACCTAGACAACAGCAATGTCTCTGTGAAAGGAGATTCCAAAGAATATTGAACTAGCAAGATATGCTAATCACTTGTGAAGAATGAAATGAAAGGGAAGAGTAAGTGATGAAGACTTGGACCAGTATGAAATTCCAACACCTAAAAAAGGAGAGAGAAATAAAAAAGTTGGGTAAGAATCTCATATTTAGATGGCAGTTCAAACATTTTTTGAAGGGTAGTAGGAAATCTTTACAAAGACTCCCAATCAGGAGAGACCCATACCTAGTAGAAATGGTGAAACCTAATAAAATCCATCCACCATACTTAATAATTGGCAAATTCATCTCAGAGGAATCTGACACCTGAGTATTATGGTATAACAAGAGAAGCATCAGCTACAGATGATCAGTCAGCTAGGTTCCTCACAGCTGCTTCTCATGATATGCTTCTGAGTAGGACTCTCTAAGACTGCCCTAGTTAGCCTCCAAAAAATAATACCACAGTTCTCCTGGCTTGTTATTTTTATTTATTATTGTCCACTAACAATCTTCTTTATAGGTTTGCTTATTTTTAAAACTTTCATATAATACATTTCAATCATATTCTTTCTGTTCCCTGACTCTTCCCAGCTTTTCCACTGCTCCCTACCCACCCAACTTCATGTTCTTTCTCAATTTAAAACAAAATAAAACCAAAAAATGAACAAAACCTGGAGTCCAATTTGTGTTGGCCAACTATATCAAAGCATGAAAATTCATTTTCCCAAATGAATTATTTTGGTTTTGTTCAGAAAGTATTTGGATATGTAACTAAGGGTCTGTTTCTTAATCCACTGTTCTATTCCGCTAGCCTGTTTCAATATCAAGAGATTCATTTAATTATCATTGCTTCATACCAATTCTGAAAAACAGTATTTTCCTTCCGCCCTTCAAGATCCCCTTAGAGAGTGATATCAATAAATAATAAGGCTTATATAATACGTATTAGGGCAAATGCCTATGAGAGATATAGTAAGAGGGATTAGAAATCAGTGATGAAAGTCTCAGACTTGAAAAGAAAAAGAGTGACTGCTGAGGGACATGGCAGTATACAGCAGGTGACAACTAGTATTTGACAAGTCGACTCACCAGATGTATAACTCCCTGATGGGGAGCCCCACCTGGCAAAGCTGTGGGGTCACTGGCTGTGGAAACCAGTTGCTTTCTGTCTATAACTTTCTCATGTGCCACCACGTACCTCCCTAAAAAGAACAGCTGTGAGGTTCCTTCCACAGCCCATTGGTAGTGTGTTTTACACTTTTTTTGGCACACATTTAGCTGTGGATAGTCAAGAAGATGATTTCTGTTTAGGCTATATAATTCTGATGAACAGAAATAATATCAGAATATTCTTCTTTACTGACACAAGAAAGTAGCAACATTCTTAGTCTCAAAGATGGCTAATTTTAGACTTCAGAACAAATTTAAAACAGACTAAGCTGCCCCTGCAGAAAATACACAAAGACTAATTCCCAGGTGTTGTTTATTACTAAATCAAGGCCAGGCTGTTTACATTGAGATATAGCTAGCTCCCTGTAGTAGTTCTCTTTTTGCACATAGACCCAGTCTCAGGCTCAAGGTCCAGGCAATTGTTTACTGTCTGGGATCCCTCACCAACTTAAAGTACATGCATGGGTCAATGTAACATTACTAGACTAAGAGAAACTACATGACTTATCTTGTGTTATGAGAATGGGGTCAGACCCTAAAAATGTAACCTATAATTGTGCAGAGTTTGGTTAATGAGAGAGAAAGAGAGAGCAATGTGAAGGAATGGTGTAAGAGCGAGCTGGGCAGAGGGTAAGAGTGGGTGTGTATGTGTAGGTGTGTGTGGTAAGTGAGGGATGTAGCCGAGTGGGCAGAGAGAAAAATGTAGCATGTAACTATCCAAAGTTACACAGAGAAGAAATGTGAGCGTAAGATGAGATAGTGAATGGATGATGTAAAGAGTGAATAAATGATGTAATAATATGTGAAGGAATGTAACAGAGTAAATAGAAGAAATGTGTAAATGTAACTGTGCAAAAGAGGTATGTGGCTGTGTGGAGAATGTATAGAGAATGTAACAATGTGGAATGTAACTAGGTAGAGCAAGAGAGATTTTCAGAGAGGATTTTTATCTAGATGAAGTAAAAGAGAAAGTTACCAACAGAAAGCGTGTGTTTCCTTAATTTTCCCCTCAGACAGAAAAAAGTCTAGCCCTCAGATAGTTAAGAATTTTTCCTAAGCCCTTGCTGCCTTCATGGATTTTTTTGCAAGCCCTAGTGGTAGCTGGAGGCTGACCCCCCAGGCTACCAATAAATGACAGCTAAGAAACAAGAGAAAAGTGGAAGGATTTAGTGGGAAGTGGAGAATCTCAAACTACAGGGTAGTTCTAAAAGATCTTGAACAGATTGATAAGCAGCCTATATTAGGCAAAAAGCAGCCAACGCTAGTACACAGACACACCATGCTTAGTCACTGGCTGGAGCATCTCACAGTAAACATGCCTTTGCCTGAGCACTACAGTTACCAGACGCAGGCCATCATCAACTGTGTACATTCCAAGAGCTTTTCTTAACAAAGAGCTAAGCAAAGTCATAAGGCCAATGTCCAAATGATAAACTGAACCCTAAAGTTGCTTACAATTAGTAGTAGTAGAATTTACCATATCTCATTAATTATTAATGGTAAGATTAATGTTTTGTTGGTTAGTATATTAAGAACTGCAGACTATATTTCAAAGTTTCTCATCAGTTTTATATGATAAGTGATATAACTTTTATAATATGAACATCCCTCCTCTATTCCTCTATTACAATACTGGAATAAATACATAGGGCTCTGTGTGTGTGTGTGTGTGTGTGTGTGTGTGTGTGTGTGTGTGTGTGCGCGCGCGCGCGCGCGCATGTGCATGCATGAGCATGAACACACTCATACGTTCATGTGCACATGTGTATTTCTGTGCAATCCCGTTACTACTGGTTAGGCGATAAAACATGAAGTTGCATATGCTGTCTTAGATGATGTAGATACTAGGCTTACTGAGGATCTCAGAGGTAGATGACATATGCTTTAGGTCTTGTCATTTGTTGAAGACCATAAAAATCAAAACAGTAGAACAAAAGGACACGATTAGGCAGCTGTAAGCTTTGCATTAGCTCCTAACAAACACATGCCACCATGCTTACGCCTAGAGCAGCTAACAATATTGACAATAATAAGGATGGTCTGTAAAACACTTCAATGTTTATGTGATAAAGCTGTTATTTGAACATATTGTTCAGTAATAACTACTGACATTTTTTTACAATTGAGTAATAATGAATGACATCAATGTATTAGTGCCTGAGAGACACATAGTCATTCATTTTGAAATTTATGAAAAATGACAGGAATACCAAAACAAAACTGAGACAAGATTATCTGAAAGAAAAATGATTGGAAAAGTCTCCTAAAGTGTAGATATGGTAACTGGTATAAATCATACATGTACAAAAAAAATTGTTCTTTATGTAAAACTCCACAGTGAAGTTAAGTTCTCTTGCTTTAGTTAACTTGAAAATCACTAATCTTGGTTATCATGCATTAGAACAACATAGTATGTATTTTCTCACTGTGGTGATATTGTGTTCCCCAAAATATTGTGCATCCTAATAAACTTATCTGGGGTCAGAAAACAGAACATTCACTAGATATAGAGGTCAGAAAATGATGGCACTCACACCTTTAATCCTAGCCTTCTGGATGCAGAGATCCATCCAGATCTCTGTGAGTTTAAAGCCACACTGGAAACAGCCAGGCATGGTGACTCACGCCTTTAATCCCAGGAAGTGAGCCTTTCAATCCCAGGAAGTGATGTCAGGAAGCAGAAAGGTATATAAGGCGTGAGGACCAGGAACTAGAGCCTGGTTAAGCTTTTAGGCTTTAGAGCAGCAGTTCAGCTGAGATCCATTTGGATGAGGACTCAAAGCTTCCAGTCTGAGGAAACAGGATCAGCTGAGGAACTGCCGAGGTGAAGAAGTTGTGACTTGTTCTGCTTCTCTGATCTTCCAACATTCACCCCAATACCTGGCTCCTGGGTTTGATTTTATTAATAAGACCTGTTAAGATTCATGCTACACCTCATTGTGTTTTTCTGTAAATATCATGATGATTTGTGAGTTATTGTGATGGCGGTTCCCTGTCTACTGTTGCACTGTATCTGTATCCTCTGTTACCTTACCTTTGGGTCAGATTATTACTGTTAAACTTCACACACAAACAGGCTAAGCATTCAGAGAAAGGCAGTAGAAAATTGATATGCACCAAAATTTCCTCATCTCTCTAGTTCCCCTCAAGGCTAATTATACATTGTGTGACTGATACAGCTTCAAGGTTTACAGAGACGACAGGACCTACAGATTGACAATACCAGGGACAGCTTGGGAGTACTGTCTACAAGGTCTAGTCACCAGCACTTTCCTAACATAAACCTATGTCTACCCCTTGCCAAAGTCAAAAGGAACTTAAGTTAAGATGGTCATTTTTGGAAACTAGCCACCATCTTGCTTTGTTAACTCTATGAACAAATTTTTTTTTATTCCAATAACTCACCCTTGACTCACTGGGCACCTTTTTCAATAGCCTATATATATAGAACTTGAGCTAGTGAACAATCATGAATTGTCAAAAAAAAAAAAAAGAGAGAATAGTCTTCAGTAAAAATAAATGTAGTATGCGTCTTGACTATTAGATTGATATTTAACATATTAAATAAAATGCTTCTATCATTGATGTAGCTTTTTGATTCTAAATTTAAAATCTGAATATTCTATGTCTACCTACTTGATAAAGTAAGATTTTTCCAAAATTAACCATTAAAATAGATTTAGTTCATTAATGTTTTAATCATTTCCTTTACATAAATTGTAAAAATAAATCATAAGTACCTCACATCTCAAAAATTATATTTGAAATTCAAAAACTGAGTAAATGCCTTAGGCTTTCACTTTATTTTCAAGAGTTTGGAGTGTTTGTAATTAGCCTTGGAGGGATGGCTTTACTCACTGAAATCATATTAGATTCGTGTTCAAATGTCCTCTACCAAAAGAATGATAGATGAGCAAGGATAAGCAAATATTAAGTAAAATCTCCAGATTTGATCAGGAGACTGAATACATTGAGAAAAAACATAGAATGTCACAAGAATGAGACCACAACAGAAGACCAGACCAGAGTAAGTCTGAACATTAATCCATCTACCCAGCTTCTTCTTTTCCCTGACCCTTGCCCTACATTCTCGGTCACAGAGAGAACAGTTGGTTAAAAATTAAGACAAGACCCCAGCCAAGAGTTATGATAACCACAGACTCGTATAAACAACCATCTACAATCCCCTGTTAAACTCGTACAAACACCTTATTATCACAAATTATATGACTATTTATGAAATGTTATCACAAATTGTACATTCCCAGAATTTACTGTCATCTAGGACATAGCCTCAAATTGTAAAAATTCTTTTTCTTATATCACACATGGTACCCCCTGAAATTGTAGTTTTTGCTTTAAAAAGGATCTACTCTCTCTGTTCAGGGTCACAGAGCCAGATCCTGACCTACCTATGACCATAACTAGTTAGAAGTTCTGATACCCTACAGTGATGGATAAAGTTCGCTTCTGGTTATCTGACTTCGGTGGTCTGATCCCCATTATTTGTGCTACCCAGAACATAACAGTCATATCTTCTCCTCTCTCTGTTCCTCTATACTCAATCCCTCAGCCTCCTCCCTATCACTGAAATATAATATCAGCTTCAGCCTGCCTTCCCCTCTGCCCATATCTTCTGTGGATTCCATAGAACATCCCCTCCTAACCTCCTTCCCCCCACCAGTCACGATATTCCAACCTCCTGTTCAACTGCAAGTCTAACACCAGAAAACCAGGTGGGCTGCCTGCAGACCTTCTCCATTCTCTCTGCTCTTCTAGAGACAATCCCTCAGTGTCTTCTCTAGCACTGCAACTGAACACCAGCTATAGCCTTCCTTGCCCCACCCCGTTCATGTACACTGTGGATGGATGCCACAGACCATCCCCTTACTACCTCCCTCCCCAACTTGTTTCTGCATCCCAGTCTCCAACAACTGTTAGCATTCCCTGTGAACACACCAGCAGAGAAGGTCAATAAAACAGAAAACACACAGCCATCATGTTTTCTGAAAATTCTGAGTGGAAATATAAACTAAGGAACAAAACATCCCCCCAAAAGACAAACCCAGAAATCAACACCTGGGTGGATAATCATCCCAAATGCAGATGCCTAGATGCCAGTGTAAGAGTACGATCAATAATAGTCAGGACAGTATGTCTCTCCACTAAATCCCAGACAGCTTACCACAGCAGGCCCTGAATATTCCAATATAGCTGAAGCACAAGGAAAAGACCTTAAAACCAAAGGCACTAAGATGATAGAGGTCCTTAAGGAGTAAATGAATAAATTCCTTAAAGAAATCCAAGAGAAAACAAGCAAACAGTTGAAAGAAACAAACAAAACTGTTCAAGGCCTGGAAAGAAAATAGAAGAAATAAATAAAACATAAGCTGAGGGAATTCTGGAAATGAAAAATGTAGGAATTCAAACAGGAACTACAGAGGCAAGTTTCACCAGCAGAATACTAGAGAAGAAAGAGAGAATCTCATGCACTGAAGTTACCATAGAAGAGATGGATACATCAGTCAAAGAAAATGTTAAATCCAAAAAACTCCTGACACAAAATTTGGGATGCTATGAAAAGACCAAACCAAAGAAAAGTAGGAATAGAAGTATAAGTATCCCAGATGAAAGACTCAGAAAATATTTTAACAAAATTATAGAACATTTTTCTAACTTCAAAAAGAATATGCCTATAAAAGCACAAGAAGCATACAGAACAGCAAATAGATTGGACTAGAAAAGAAAGTCCCCTCATGACATAATAATTTAAAAACTTAACATACAGAACAAAGAAAGAATATTAAAAGCTGTAAGGGGAAAGGCCAAGTAATATATAAAGGCAGCTCTAATAGAATTACACCTGACATCTCAATGGAAACTCTAAAATCCAGAAATGCCTGGATAGATTGCTGCAAACTCTAAGAGATGACAGATGCCAACCCAGACTACTATCCTCAGCAAAACTTTCAGTCACCATAAAAGGAGAAAATAGCACATACTATACTAAAGTCAAATTTAAACAATATTTATCTACAATTCTAGCCCTACAGAAGATGCTAGAAGGAAAACTTCAAACCAACAAGGTTAACTACAATGATACAAAGGAAATGAATAATCTCACACCAGCAAAATGAAAAGAAAGGACATACACACCACCACCACCACCAACAACAACAACAAAATAACAGGAATCAATAAGCATTGGTCACTGATATCTCTAAATAACAATGACATCAATTTCCCAGTAAAAAGACACAGACTAACAAAATGGACAGGATCCATCCTTCTGCTGCACCCAAGAAACATACTTCAACATCAAAGATAGACATCACCTTGGGGTAAAAGGATATAAAAAGATACTCCAAGCAAATGGACCTAAGAAGCAAGCTGGTGTAACCATTTTAATATATAACAAAATAGACTTCAAACCAAAATTAATCAAAAGAGTTGGAGAATGACACTACATACTCATCAAAGGAAAAAAAATCCACCAAGATGACATTTTGATTCTTAACATCTGTGCCTGAAACACAAGGGCAACCCAAATGTGTAAAAGAAACACTACTACAGCTTAAATTACATATTGACCCTCAAACACTCATAGCAGGAGACTTCAATACTCACTGTCACTAATGGACATGTCATCAGGGCAAAAGCTAAACAGACATTATGGAGCTAACAGAAACTATGAACCAGACAGATATTTACAGAACATTTCATCCAAAGACAAAAGAATATACTTTCTTCTCTCTGTACCTCATGGAACTTTCTCCAAAATTGGCCACATACTCAGACACAAATCATATCTCAATCGAAGCAATAAAATTGAAATAACTTCCTATATTTTATCAGATCACCAAGGATTAAAGCTGAATGTCAACAACAGAAACAACAGAGAACTTAGCAACTCATGGAAATTTAACAAATTACTAATGAATGAAAAAAAGTGGATCATGATAGAAATTAAGAAAGAAATAAGACTTCCTAGGATTGAGTGAAAATAAATACACGACATACCCAAACTTATGGGACACAATCAAAGTGGTACGAAGAGGAAAGTTCATAGCACTAAGTACCAAAAAAAATGGGGGCGGGGAGTAATCTCATAGTAGCAACTTAACAATACACTTGAAAGGTCTAGAACAAAAAGAAGTAAGCACACCCAGATGAATAGACAGCAAGAAATAATCAATAAAATAGAAACCAAGAGAACAATACAAAGAATCAATGAAACAAAGAGTTGGTTCTTTGAGAAAATCAACAAGATAGACAAACCATTATCCAAACAAACTAAAAGATGGAGAGAGAATATCCAAATTAACAAAATCAAAAACAAAAAGTGAAACATAACAATATAAACAAGGAAATCCAGAGAATCATAAGGACATACTTGAAAAACCTATACTCGACCAAGTTTGCAAAATCTAAAAGACATGGATAATCTCAAGAGATACTACTTACCAAAGTTAAATCAAGATCACATAATAATTTCAATAGACTTATCACTCCCAGTGAAAGAGAATCAGTCATTAAAAATCTCTCAAACAAACAAACAAAAAAAAGCCTAGGGCTAGATGGTTTTAATACAATATACTACCACACTTTCAAAGAAGGGTTAGTGCCAACACTCTTCAAATTATTCCACATAATAAAAACAGAAGTCAGGATCTCCAAGGCTTCTATTGCCATCAAGGGCCATCTGAATGTCTCAGATCTGGGCCACCACCTGAGGCCATGTTGGTGTTTGAGGGCCTTGAAGTCTCTGGGTCCATCTGATCTAGGTGACCTGCACTGCCAACCCAGGCCATGGTGACATCTTGACCCAGGCTGACAAGGACCGTGTCTGGGTCTGTGGTCCAACCAGAATCAGGGTCTGCATTAGTGTTTGTGGCTCCTGTTACCACTGAAGACAGAGAGAATAAGGCTGCACAGAGTTGGCCCCACCCCTCACTAGTTGTAGCACTAGGAAGAACTGGCTCTCCACCCTCACCAACTGCAGTACTCCAAAGAGTGGGCCCTACACCTTGCCTGGGCAACACAGTGGAGCTAACCCCATTGGCAGGGGTGCAGGTGAGCTGACCTGAAGGCATGAGAGTGAGAGAACTGGCTCTATTATCTGTCACACATTGGCATGGGTGATGGAGAGACGCACCCCTCATTCTTTGACACCTACTGCAGGCGGGAGAGCTGGTCCTGGAGTCATAAGAATGGGAGAGCAGACCCTGCACCTCCCCCAGGCCATACATAGAGCTGACCTTGTTGGCAGGGATGCAGGTGAGGTGGCCCTGCTTCTTGCTGCTTGTATACTGCCTGTACAGTGGGTGAGCTAGCTGGGGCAATGCAAGAGAGCTTGCTCTGTTGGTGTCCATGAGGGAAAGCAGACAGGCTGACCAACCCAGCTACCACCCAAGCCCAGAATCAAGGCTATGAGTTGGCCCATCTCAATATCCACCTCATCTATGAACTGCTGGAGCATATGAAGGAGCCAGACCTACAGATCCAAAGTGCAGGATCTCCATGACACAAGGCAACAACATGATATCTAAGAGGCGTCCCAGTGAGGGCCCAGCATCAGGGATGTAGTAGAAGCCAGAGGCCTTGAACCAGACCAGTAACTCATTGCAATGAACACTTACAAGTAAAGATGTATGGACTAAAGGGTATACTGCTTGACTCACGGTGTCACACTGCAGCTTCCATGCTGAGACTTTTTGTTGTTAGTTAGGGTTTGGTTTTTTTTCTTCTTGTTTTTTAGTTTTTGTTTGTTTTTCTTTTGAATTTTATTTGGTTTTGTAGGGGAGGTTGCAAGGGAGGTTATAAAGAGACAGGGAGATGGATGGGATCAGGACACATGATGTAAAACCTACAAAGAATCAAAATAATATATTTTCAAAGGAATCATTGCTCAATTGATTTTATGAGGACATAGTTACCCTGACACTCAAATCACATAAAGACTTAACAAAGAAAAAGAACTACAGACCAATTTCCCTTATCAACTTAAACGCAAAAATTCTCAAGAAAATACTCACAAACAGAAACTAAGAACACATCAAAAAGATATTCACCATGATCAATTAGGCTTCACTCCAGAGATGCAGGCATGGTTCAGTATAAGAAAATCAATAAATGTAATCCACCATATAAACAACTGAAAGGAAAAAAATATTAGATACAGAAAAGGGCCTTTGACAAAATCTAAAACGCCTTCATGATAGAAGTCCCAGAGAGATTAGGGATACAAGGGACATACTTAAACATAATAAAGGCAATGTACAGCAGGCCTATAGCCAATATCAAATTAAATGTAGAGAAACTCAAAGAAATTCCACTAAAATTAGGAACAAGACAGGTTGTGCACTCTCTCCATAGCTATTCAATATAGAATTCAAAGCTTTAGCTAGGGCAATAAAACAACTGAAGGAGATTGTGTTGGTTTGAATAAAAATGACCCCCATAGGCCCATAGAAAGTAACACTATTAGGAAATGTGACCTTGTTGGAAGAGGTATGTCACTAGGGTTTGAGGTATCAGAAGCTCAAACCAGGTCTAGCATAACATTTACTTCCTCCTGTCTGCCAATCCAGACATAGAACTCTCAGCACCTCTAGCACCATGTCCAGCACCTGTCAGCTACCATGCTTCCCACCATGATAATAATGGATTAAATCTCTGAACTGTAAGCCAGACTCAACTAAATGTTTTCCTCAATAAAAGTTGCCATGGTCATAGTATCTCTTCACAGCAATAGAAATGATAACTAAGTCAGAGATTAAGGGGATACAAATTGAAAATGAAGAAGTATTGCTATTTGCAGGTGATATGATACTATACATAAGAGACCCTAAAAGTTCTACCAGGGAACTCCTACAGCTGATAAACAGTTTCAGCAATGTGACTAGATACAAGATGAATTAAAAAAAATCAGTAGCCCTTCTATAGGGGCTCACCTAGACTGAATGAGCAAGCATGGGACCTGAGGAGTCTGCACCAAGTCCTCAGCATATATGATATAGCTGTTAGCTTGATACTTTTTGGGAACTATTAACTGTGGGAGCGGGTTTATCTCTGACTCTTTTGCCTGCTCTTGGGACGCTTTTCCTCCTATTAAATTGCCTTGTCCAACTTTGTGTGTCCTTGCCTTATCGTGTTTTGTTATGTGATATTTGGTTGTTGTCTTTTGGAGGCTTGCTATTCTGATGGGAGGCTGAGGGCGAGTGGATCCAGGGATGAGAAGAGGTGTGGGTGAGCTGATAGGAGTGGAAGGAGGGGAAATGATGGTCAAGATGTATTTTATGAAAGAAGAATCTATTTTCATAGATTATTTCTTATTTCATATAAAATAAATGTCAAAAATTAAGTATTGAGTACAGACTTTTTACATTAAAGAAACAAAAACAAAACAACAACAAAAGGCAAGTGAGATCAGAAAACTCTTTACCAAAGAAACATGGTACTTCAGTCAGCAAGGTCATTCTGGCCTCATCATAAATTCTTACCTGAAATAAAGATCAGTAATGATTAATGAATGGTCATCTTCCAGTGTCTTTCTAGCTGAACAGTGTGACGGTAATGAACAGTGTGATTGCCCTAAGTTTTTGCTCCTCCTCTTCCTCATGTTCCTCCTTCTCCTCTTCCTCCTTCTCCTTTTGTTATTCTTCTTCCTTCTCCTCTGCTTCTTCTGCTTCTTCTTCTTCCTTTTAATCTGTAAGAATGTAGTCTTCAAATTCCATTTTTGGAAATAATATTTTCTTTCTCTGGGTGTCTACATTTGTGTTCTCTACCCAAATGGCTGTCTTCCTTGTTATCACATTCATAGTCCCTTAACTTGCCTTTCAAGTGAAAAATCAAAGTCATTTTAGAAGAAATTACCACTTAAATATGTGCAATTATTATTCATTAACTGAAAACTGTAGTTCGTTACATAAAATATAGTCTTTCCAATAACTGAGAGAGTTTTTTTTTTCACTTTCACTCTTTCTTTTGTTTTTGTTTTTTCTCTTTATGTTTTAGTTGTTTGGTTGTTCAGTTGGTTGGTTGGTTGGTTGGTTGTTGGTTGGTTAGTTTTGAAAGACACAGCCTCTATAAACAACACATGCTGGCCTGAAACTAACTATGCAGTTCAGGGAGTCCTTGAGCTGGTGATGTTCCTGTCTCAGATGTGCATGTGTGGGATTACAGTATGTGTCGCCATAACTGGCAGAATTTTTTTGCCTGTTCTGTTGTTTCATTTTTCTCACAATAGGCTCTTAAAGAACATAAAGTAGCTAGGCCTTGTGATACATGCATATACTCTGCTGTGTGATATTTTGTTTGTACTCTGATAAATAGAGCTTGCCTGGAGATCAGAGGGTAGAGCTAGCTACTAGTTAACCATAGAAGCCTGGTGGTGGTGGCTCATGCCTTCAAACCCAGCACTCACAGAGACAGGCAGTGATAAGGCAGGGTGGAGACAAGACACTCTGCCTTTTGCTTTTTGTTGTAAGGTTTTTCTTTTGTGTACTTCTGTTTGCAGATTGTAAATCTGGAATACTTTGGAACAGTGTTTCTTCAGCTTGACTTCTATGTATGCTTTTATAGAGTATGACATGCTCCATCACTATAAAATTTGTGTCAAGAGAGGTGTAAACATTTTGTTAATAAAATGTTATGTTTACAGAAAAAAAAGATCTCAATCTTTGTGGTCAGAGGATCTGGAGAGGCAGGAAGTGACTGTGGCTGCTCCCTTCTTTTTCTGATCCTCCAGGTTTTTACTCTGATATTTGGCTCCTGGTTTTTATTGATAGGATTAATTAGATGTATGCTTCATCTGGCATTCAACTTTTGGGACACGAATTTATGAAGAAAAAAAAAAAAACACTTGCCTTGCCCATGGCTTTGCAGCAACTGCCACAGGCTGGAGCTGCACACAGATGCTCCCGCAGGAGTCACCACTCTGCCAGCTAGGTTGCCCTTTTTTCCCCAAGTCCTCTGAGCAAGTCTGGGATTTTTCTCAGCCTCTCTACAGCAAATGCTACAAGTGCTTGCACTCCAAATGCCACCAGAGTTAGCCACTTTTGCTCATTCCCCCATGCAGAAGGCTGGCTCTTTGGCTTCTTTTCCACCATTGGTTGTGGGCTTTCCCTGCACCTCTTCCTCAGGCTGCTGACACATGATCAGTGGCAGCTGACCTCAGCCAGACTGTGTACCACCTGTATTCTCTGCTCAGAAGTACTATACCTCACACTTTACCATCATTATCATCAGATTTGGTGAGACAATTGTGAATTCTTAAAGGGGGGAATTAAATTTTTAAAAAAAAAGAAACTAAGTTTTTTTCCCACACTAAAAAATGGGAAACAATATTCTGATGGAGGGATTTAGGTCTTTGTGTAATTAATTACACACTGGATGGTTTAAAAATGGAACAATTAAATGAGGGGATAAGTAACTTAGATGTGATTTATATAATGTCAATTATAAACATTATTGATTTGATAATTCTTGCTTTATCCCAAAAAAAGTTGGTTGCTATGAGTGCCAAGATACAGGCCTTAGAAAGACTACTAATAATAATATGCAAGCCTTACAAATAATTACTAAAGAGAATGATTCAATTTTGACTAATATGATAAAACCTCTAGAAATATTTACTGCTGATGAAAGCAAAAAGGTAGCTGATAATATGCAAACCTTAGAAAAACTTACTATTTGAAAATCACACACCTTAGAAAAACTTATTAAAGCAGATAATAGAGATATTCAGACACAGACAGAGGAATTTAAAGGAGAACCAACCTCACAATTACATTATAAAAGTAGAGAGGAACAGCCTAAAGTTATCAAACAACCAATCTTAATTAATCCAGTCCCTATACAGGAACAACCACCAAATGACAGGTGTCCCCAAGACTATGAAAGTGCTCACAGGATTCCTGTGGAAATGCTAGATTTGAGATTTAAGAAAGCTATAGTCTCATATGGTATGCATTCACCTTCTGTGAAGCAGATGTTAAATTCATGATCAACTAGTAACAGAATTGTCCCATGAGACTGGAAAGACTTGGTTACAGAAGTATTGGAACCTGGTCCTCAGTTACAGTGGAGAACCTGGAGGAAAGATGAGGCTAGGACCATTGAACAACAAAGTAAGGCTAGAGGTATTGAAATCTCCCAAGACCAACTTCTTGGAGAGAGTGATTATGTTAATGTACAAAGAGTTTATATATGATGACCACACCCTAACTCTATGCCATGCAGCAACTTTGAATGCTTGGGACAGAACTGAAGAAGTCAGAAAAAGAACTGAGTCATTTACTAAAGTTATATGTTATACAGGGCCCAAAAGAAACCTTCACTGATTTTTTTACAAAGATTAACTTCAGTTGTAAATAGAATGATACAAAACTTAGAAACGAGACAAAGTTTGGTCAGAAGATCAGGAGAGGTAGGAAATAACTGTGGCTGCTCCCTTGCTTTTCTGATACTTCATGGTTTTACTCCAGTATTTGACTGCTGGTTATTATTGATAAGATTAATTAGATTGACACTTCAAAACACCTAACAACTCTGAATGCTGAGATCAAGACCTACCTGGACTCAAGAAAGGGTTCACAGTCAGCTTCAAATTTAAAAAAAAAAAGTTTAAAAAGGTATATTTACACATACCTAATGGTAGAGCAGTTACCTAGCATGTGTAAAGTCCTAGATATAGTACCTGGCACACAAAGATTGAAAATCATATTTTTACCACTGTGTCAATTGCTTAAGTATGCCAAAAATAAAAAAAATTTTAGGCATGTGCCACACACCAGATGGCTTAAACAAGAGATTTTTTCTTAAAGCTCTGGGAGCTGAAAGTCCTCCTTCAAGTGTAGGTTATGTATTTTCTGAGGCTTCTCTGTTTGGTTTACAGATGACTGCTTTTGCTGCGTAGTCATAAGGCCCTTCCTATGTGTACATCCATTCTTGATGTTTATGGGTCCTCACTTTTTTTCTCTTAAGGAAACTATTCAGATTGGTTTAGGGCAAACCTTAACATTATTGCAAATTAAATTAAATGAGTTTTAATCTACTCAAACCATTAAGAGCTGAATACTGTTACAGTCCACTCTCCTAGGAAGTGGACACACCTACTTAATAACCACAGTTCTACAAAGAAAGCAAAGACAGTATAGAACTGCATTGAGACAGCAATATCAAGATTAGTAAGATTGGATGTTGTGATTCACATCACTAAGCGAGAAAAGGAGGCTGTCAACCCACACTGGTATGAAACCACATACTTCTTAGAATTTCTACTTTACTTTTACTAAAAAGGATCATGGTATGTGTACATATACACTCCTTTTACAGATGACTCAACAATTTATCCTGTCTTCAGAATTAAGATATTAAATATATACCACATTTTGTGAATGAGTCTCACATAAAATGACCTAGCTTCTATGACTTGTGGTTATCTTGATTTCTTAGGTATTATTGCTTTGTATTAAATGAATAAAAAGTAAGTATATAAAAATGGTACTATTTATCTAATAAAATCCCTTCGAACTGGCTGTATATTCATCCTTAATGATGTTTCAGTATGCTCTTGGTTCTTTTCTCCATATGCTGATTCATATGTGTTTTATGTGACAAATTATAGTTGCTTTCATATTAAAGTTTGAATTGATCTTACAAATGTAACAATAAATACATTTTTCATGGATGTATATGAATCTTTAATTACCCCAAGTTAACACCAACTCTGTATTAACACAAATTCTCCCCCAACTCAATTGCAGTGACAGTGATATCAATATCTATCATCAGGTCGTTACACTGTTACTAGCAATGGCAGCTGTGTTGGAACTGCCAGCAGAGCACCATCAATGCTCAGAACTTGTTAGGCCAAGAGTAGTGGCAAATGCCTGTTATCTCAGTCCTCAAGAAACAAAGACAAGAGGATGACAAATTCAAGGCCACACTGAAATGCACCACACAATCCCGTCTCAAAGCAAAAGGACAAAAATAAGCGGTGAGAAGCTATTGAGGATCAGGTACATACTTACTTCAAGGAAGTTAAGTGAAATAAAATTACATGTTTATGTTTCTGGAATATGGTATTTAAAATAAAGTACTACACTATTTTTTAAATGTGTACCATTTTATGTGTCATTTACTTTATGTGTACCTTCCACAGAAGTTTTACTATTACATGCACAAAATCAAAGACACAGAAGACTCAGACTCAACGCTTGCAGAATTGAGACTGAAAACCAAGTCATATCTCTTGGTCCTTCCATTTGACACAGCTTACTAAACTCATCCAGACACAGGACCAAGGGGCTCCCAACTAACTACTGCTGCTGTTTCCACTGACATCTAGCAACTTAGACGCGTTTTTCAGGTGTGTACAATTAGCAAATTTATTCTTTCATGAATTTCAATACAAGTTTTTCGTGGAAGCTGCATTAGTTATAAATGAACATTGACCACACTTCAGAATATAAGAGAAGGAAGAAAAAACTGTCAGATGTTGGATTGATATCACTCAGACTTTTATTGTGCTTATTTGTGTCCATTCTCTATGCTTGCAGATCCCCAATTCAACCTCATGTTAATTATTCCTCACACTTGTATACACATTCTTCTGCTTAGCCTTCTGCCATAGCATTCATCTGCTTCCCAAAACCATTCCTCCTCATCATCAAGGTAGTTGCTGCCTCTAAAACTCTGCTCAGCTCCTCCCTTTCCTTAGCTGTTCTGTGGGCAACTATACCTACAGTCAAGTCACCTGCCACCTCCTATAAAGAGTTCTGTGACCAGCCTACCCAAGACATTAGATGTTATTCTCAGAAAATTACATTCTTCCAAGACTTTGTGTATTATTTTTCCATTATATATTCACAAATACAAAATTTAATTTTATCATCACCTTACTAGTCTGTAGCCTTCTGAGATCATAATCATCTTCAGCATTCTTCAGACTACATTTGTAACTTTGACAAAATCCTAGATATATTGATGTCTAAAATTGGATACATGCTCACTTTATATTTGCTCTTAAATAAAATTGATCACCATATATTGTGAGGGTAAAATTATGAAAGGGAAAGAAATGACTACTTATAAATTAAGATTATATAATTTATTTGAGGAAAAGACAGAATTTCTTTAACAATGAGAAGTAAAATTGCTTAGTCAAATTCTTCCCAATGAAGATATAGCTTGTCTTTATATGCACATTCTTGCCATCAAGTCCATAAACAGACAAACCTAACATAGGTTCCCTTTATCCTAAATGACTGCAATTATTATTTCATTTTTAGTCTGCAAGCACTGGAATCACAATAGATTCATCAACTCATCTTTACCAAACTGATTTGAGGCTAAGCAGAAAAGACAAGAGTGCAAAAGGCTTTTCTCCTTCTTATTTGAACCTTTGGAGATACAAAAAACCATTAAAAAGGAAATCTACAAATATCCCCACAGGGTTATTAACTGAATGAATGAGACAAAGTCTCTAAGACTCCTGAAATCAATATGTCAGTAGCACAATGATATAACTTCTAGATGTACCCTAGTCAAAGATCTCACCTTTGTGGATAAATGGAAGAGTATTAGCCTACCATGCAAGAGAGCATGAATATGATTCCCCAAACACACAACCTGCAAAAACGTACAAAATGTACATTTAAAAGATCACATGATCTTATGATTTCTGAGTATAATATTATCCAGTGTTTTGTATACTTAAATCCTGGTGATTTCTAAGCCTAGAGTATAACATACTGTCAGATGGCTACACAAATGTGTTGGTTAAGTTTTCAATACTGAAAAAAGATACCTATAATTTTGGAAAATTTTGGACTACTACACTCTCTATTCTAAAATGATGATGGGTTAATTATCTTTCACTACCTTCACTTCTGAAATTTCCTTGATAACTTAATTTTACATAAAGTTAAAAAATTTTAATTCCACAATATTCTCACCACCAGTTTTTGCTTTTCTCTTTTTGTTTTGTTTTGTTTTATGGATTTTGATCTTAATTTAGGTGCTGTTGTCACTGAAGTTCTTCAAGGGAGTGGGTCAAATCCAGGGGCTCACACAAATAAACGAATGTGCTACAAATTAGCAACTCCTCCAGTCCTATGCTTCACATGTCCTAAGATTTATTTACTGAACAAATACAGATTCTACTTAGGTAAACATCCCTTTTTTCAAAGTTTTTCTCAGTGCAATGTGGACATCCTTATTCCTTAAACTGTAGATGAAAGGATTCAACATTGGGCCCACAATGGTATAAAAAATAGTAGATACTTTATCATCATCCACAGACATACTAGAAGGCTTCAGATACATGAATGCTGAGGCTCCAAAGAAAAGAGAAACAGCTATTACATGGGAGCCACAGGTACTGAAGGCTTTTGACCTACCCTCTGCAGAATGGATGCCAAGGATGTTGAAAAGGATCAAGGTATAAGAAATAAAGATAGTCAGGCTGGGCACTATGACATTGACACCTACAACAATGAAAACCACCAGCTCATTGATGGCAATATCTGTGCAGGAGAGCTTCTGGAGAGGAGGTATGTCACACATGTAGTGATTGATGAAGTTGCCATCACAAAAGGTCAGACTTAACATGCTACCTGTATGGGCCATGGCTCCCACAAACCCCATCACATACACACCCACCAGCATCAAGTGGCAGACCTGATGGGACATGGTGACCTGGTAAAGCAGGGGTTTACAGATAGCAGCATATCTGTCATAGGCCATGGCTGTCAAAATGTAGCATTCATCAATAACGAAGAAGCAGAAGAAAAAGAGCTGAGTCATGCACTCAGCATAGGAGATGATGTTCTGCTTCACAAAACTCACCAGCATTTTGGGAGTTATGACAGAGGAGTAACAGAGATCTGTGAAGGCAAGGTTGAAGAGAAAGTAGTACATGGGGGTGTGCAAGTGAGGGTTCAAAATAATCAGAATGATCAAGCCCAGATTCCCGACCATGGAGACCACATAGATTCCCAAGAAGAGGAAGAAGAGAGGCAGCTGGAGCTCTGGCTGCTGTGTCAAGCCCAGCAGGATGAACTCCTTCACGGAAGAGGCATTGCCTAAGGCCATTCTTCTCAGGATCATATCTGTGAGAACAGTAAAAATCATAACATTAAAATGAAATCCCAGCCCTATCCAAACTACCCCGTTAAAATGAGGTTAAGAACCAGAATAGAATGATAAAGTCAAGCTCACACTTCTGTGTGCCTTTGTTTTCTACATTTTATGGAAGTTCATGTACAGAAATAAACATAAATAAATGAAAGGCCATTTCCTTGGGAATAATATTCAGGGAGCAAGTGACCATTTTTGGTTCTGCAACATCTCTGTTCTTCTGCTATCTTAAAAATCCATATCCCACTTAACATTCAATGATAATCTCAAAAGAGAAGACACAAGGCACATCAAAAACTCAAGGTGGTTTAGAGAAAGTAAAACAAGCATGCATCCCATTAAATACTTACCCTTGTGCATGGGGAACTCCTAAGTGACCTCACAGACACTTTTCTACTCTCACAGATGGGCAAGTACCATGTGGCATTGAAGGTCCATAGACCAAAACATATGTATATATATATATATATATATATATATATATATATATATATATGTGTGTGTGTGTGTGTGTGTGTGTGTGTGTGTACATATATACACATATACATGTGTATGTATGTATATGTTTTTGCATATGTATATATTCTTTTCTGTTGTTACTACATTTGCCTTTCTGGTAATGAGGGAAATTTATTTTCTATTGGCAAAGTCAGAGCTATCACTTCTTGAGATCAGGAAAATCCATGATTGTAGATCATTATTTCCAGTGGTGACTTTTCCAAGGTTGTCCAATATCACAGAGGTTGTTAAATACCATCTACTGATGTCTAAAGAGCCAACTAATTAAGACTCAAGAGAGATTTATGAGACTGTAATTTAGGAACCTCATTAAAAATTGAAAAGTTTATGTTTCCCAGGAATTTTCCCCAAGAGATCACACTTTATTGCCATGGTACTAAGGGACTAGTTCAATAGTAACGACATTGGCTTATTGAAGGTATACAATTTTGTTTTGTATTTATTGTTTGGAAATTTTGTTCATATATACAATGTGTTTTCATCAAATTCACCCCTGCATCTTTCTGAAATTCCTCCCCCAACCTCCTACCACTATCTTCATACTACTTCATCTTTTTTTTCCTTATTTTTTTAACCTATTGAGTTCAGTCAGCAGTGCCAGTGGGCATATAAATGTAGGAATATCGATGTGAGTATAAGTACCCTCTCTGGGGTTATATACTTAAAACTGGCTATGTTTCCCCTAGTAGCTATACAATTGACAATAGCTGAGGTGGAACTTCATGATCATAGCCTCCTTCAATGTCTGTATTTTGTCATGTTTGATTTTACACAGGTCTTTTTTGTTTTGTTTTGTTTTTTGTTTTTTGTTTTTTGTTTTTTTTTTCGAGACAGGGTTTCTCTGTGTAGCTTTGTGCCTTTCCTGGAACTCGCTTTGGAGACCAAGCTGGCCTTGAACTCACAGAGATCCGCCTGCCTCTGCCTCCCGAGTGCTGGGATTAAAGGCATGCGCCACCACCGCCCGGCTTTACACAGGTCTTATGCATACTGATGCAACCACTGTGAGTTTATTTGAGCAGGGAACATGTTGAGTCTTGAAAACATTGTTCCAGTAAAGTTATCTATCACCTCTGGGCTTTACAATTTTCCTACCCCTAATTCACTTATGACCACTTAGGTTTGGGAGAAGTGTTTGATGGAGAGGTCCCATTTAGGATTCAGCACTCCCAGACTCTTATTCTCCGCCTATTTCCAAGTTATGAATGTCTGTTTTAATCACTATCTACTTCCAAAAGAAGCCTTTCTGATAAAGGTTTAGAGATGCACCAAAATCTACGGGTACATGTATAATAGAAATTTACTACAAGTCAGTTTAATTCTTTATCCACAGTAGAAATACATAAAAACAGTACTTACCTAGAACCTAGAACCTATCTAGTCTGAGGTAGTTTACCCCATGAATTTTCTAAGAATGAGTTCTGCCTGTGAGGCAAGTCTGAAGTCCAAAAAGAAACTGGTTGGTTACTCCCACAACACTTGTACCAGTATAGCACCAGAGTGTGTATTCTGCCAGTTCAGCAATTATTGTATCTCTCAAGAGTCACAGCTATGTATAATTATTATTATTTCCCTGTGATAGCCTGCCTAGACTTTAAGCACTACAGAAGCTAGACAATAGGAATGAAGCTTCTAGGCAGATAGAAGCTTTATTTCTCCATGTTATCTTGAATATATGGTATCTTAAGGAATCGCATCTCACCATCAAGTAAGGGGCATAATCAAGAGCAGTGGCAATAGCCTGTAATATTGGGGTGTTCTATGGAACATAACTGGCATACATTGCCAAAAAATGTAGCCCATTCCTAAATCTCAGTTTTTCTTTGATAGTCCACGGTGTCTATTAGGAACACTGTCTTCAAATGTTAGGGTAACTCCATTAATTCCTTTTCATCCATGAATATATATTAAGAAGCTTATACAGTAGTAAGAATACACATGTCTTTCCCAAATCTTAATGTTAGTAATCTCTCCTCAACCCCTCAGGCTATATTGTCCTCCCATATCCTGTCCAACTCAATCCTCCTGCTCCATTATTCTCCACTCTTCCTTCATCCCACCTGTGCTCCAGATTTACCCACATTTTTTTCCTGTTAACTTGGGCACTTTCCAAATAAAAAACCTGTCCAATAAACAATGGGTTCACTATACTTTCCATCAGTAGACGAAATCCTATGTATTTGTTGATAATATCTTCTTTCGTATGTATCACACATACTTCTTCATCAAAGTCTGTGATGTCAAAGGAATTTAATATGTTTTACTCACAGCTACTTCTGATGCACTTAAAACAATTATACCTGACACAGGCTGGGGGTGTCCTATAAATATCATTGTTTCCAGTTCTCTAAGAATGTATACACAGGATATTGCTCACAAAGAAGTTTAAGGTATCAGTGCTCTTAATTATAGACAAGAAGGTGGAGAGCAATGATATCCATAAAGAATGTACCGCCACAGACAACACCCAAAGGCCATCAAAGGTAATTCCAGATTGGAGTTACTAAGACAAGAAAAAAGAAAATTAAAAAGTCATAGTTCTCATCCATGAATATCACCCTGCTTTTCTGAATAATACTGAGAGTACCCCATGTCTTTCTCCATACAATAGTTGCATAGACAGAGATAAGAGGAACATTTGTAAAAGTGCACAATAATAATGTCTGAACTGCCAAAATCTAGGTCCTGTTCCTTTTGTAATGGCATTGGGAGGCATTAAAAGGTTTTATTCTTTTGTGGCACAAACTGAAGCATTAGAGGACTCAGAAAGATTGAAATGGCCTGAGAACACTGGGGAAATGACCAGCACTAGAGAGGGGGAAGTAACATGAGATGCAGAGGCAATTACAGCAGTGGGAAGAGGAGAGACTGTGAGAGACAGGGAGTGAGGAGGAAGGATATGAAAGCAGAAATGAAGGGGAAGAGAGAAGGAAAGGGAAAGGAAGGTCCCTGAATTAAGAGCAACACTATGAGAAGTTCTGATAAACAAAAAAATATAAAAGAGACATTGCAAGGGAGGATGAAGCAAGTCTTCTAGTAAAAGGGAGACAAGAAAACAAAAGGGACAAAATTCGCCAAGACACTAGCCTACGGGCTGAAGAAATTTTGAAGTTGTCACAAGCAGAAGTTAAAAAGAGTGAAATTGTGGCTAAATGTTTACATTGAACCTTGAACTGGACATGAAAGTACAAGTCTGAAGTAGGACAATGTACCAAGAAGACTGAATGAATTCAGAAACAAATGTCAGAACATGAGAAGAATCAAGGATCATTTCTCTAAATAACAAACACAAGATTGCTGAAGTCTAGGAATAAAAGAAATAATAGAGCAGACAAAATTTTTAAAAATGAAATACCACAATTACAGATGTTTTTCTGTTTAGGATGAAAGAAATACAGTAACTACAAAAGTGAACCTCAATTATTTCTCACTCTCTAAAATTACTGAGGGACCAAAATACCTTAGGGCAAACTTGAAATGATACCCACAGGACAGACATTCCTTGGGGGTTCCAAAGTGATCAAGACTTTGTGATTCATTAAATATGTCTATACAATGTTACAAACATTTTTGTTGGCTAGTTTTCTTTTGAATTTCTTTTTTATTCATTTCTCTTCTCCAGCAACATACAAAGTGACTTCCAGTACTATGAATGTTCTAGCTGGGTACCAGCTGGATTTCTCCATGTTCAATACATAAGCAGTATCAGCAATAAGGCCTTGTCAGGTTCTTGGGAAAAACCAACAATTTCTTTCTCAATGGCCTGTGAGGTCTGAGAGACCTGTCTATAGGACCCCATTGGTCAACAAGTTAACACAGTGTAACCCATTCTGGGACTGGAATTTTAGTTGTTGGCATAAAAAGGCTAGTTGAGGTACTGTCTTCCACATTATATGGTGACTTCATTTAAATTCCATCATATGTATTAGGACTCTTCTGCAGTAGAAAGTTTTCTTGTGGCTTTTCAAAAAGCCTTCAGCGTTAGTTGTCCCTCCACATATTCTCTGAGAACTTCATATATGTATTCAATGTGTTTTGGTTATATCAACTCCCATTCCTTCTCCAGCTCCTCGTACAGCCTGTCTGCGACATCCTCCTCTCAAATTTCTATCCTCTTTTCATAACCCACTGAGTCAAATCAGTGCTGTTGTGTCATCATCATAGTTGTAGAGCCATCCACTGACGCATGGGCTTCCTTGAAGAAAACCAACTCTCCCTAGCCTTGTAGCACTATTAGGTGATGTAGGAACATGAACTATGGAGATAAGAGGGGCTCATGAACCCATACTCCTAACTGAGGAACTATTGAGAGTTGATACTTCCAAGTGGGGAGAGAGTCATTTTTTATTGAGGATATAATCCCTGTTAAATCAACCATGCTCAGGAGGAACAGGGTGAATATCATCAAAGTTTGCAGTTCGCCCAGCTGTTTTTCAGTCTTGTTTGGGCTCACTATGTTCACTTCCCTACCTTTTGGAATGGTAATGTATATCCTGTGCCATTATATGTTGGAAGATTGTGATCTGCTGTTTTATTTGATTTTACAGGTATTAGGGTTAAGAGATTGCAATAATATCAGAAGAGACTTTGAACTTTATACTTTTAAGTAAGTTTAAGAAGGCTATAGACTATGGGGACTTTTGAAGTTGGACTGAATGCATTTTTGCATGATGATATGACTTCAAGCTTTTGTGGGCAAAGGAATGGAATGTGGTGGGTTAAAGAAAACAGCACTCAAAGGGAATACCACTATTAGAAAGTTGGCTTTGATAAAGTAGGTGTGGCCTCCTTGGAGGAAGTGTGTCACTGTGGGGTAGGCTTTGAGTTCTCCTTTGCTCAAAGTACTACCAGTGAGACAGACCACTTCCTGTTGCCTTCAAAAAGATGTAGGACATTTGACTACTTATGCAGCACCATGTCTGCCTGTACACCACCATGTCCCACCATTATGATAACGGATTAAACCTCTAAAAGTGTAAGACACCTCAATTAAATGTTTTTCCTTTATAAGAGTTGCCGTGATCCTGGTGTCTCTTCACAGCAATAGAAACCCTAACTTAAAACACTGAGTTTACATCCTAATTCATGATAGTTGTTATGAAAACCTCACTGAGAATTATGCACTCCCTTGAATACAGGTGATAGGACCACTCTGTAGTTTTTATACAGAGGAAATATAATTCAGGGAATTAGTAATGGCCAATTAGAATTCTAGATACTGTATTATGTCTAGGACAAGTATATGCACTGTACATTATTTATTTACATACAGTTTCACATTTTTATTCTATATTTAAATAACCAAGTGCTCTTATTAAAGAACTGTGAAGAAAAGCTATACTTTAGTTTTTTAACAGAAACAGTGAGAAAAAAATAATTATTTCAGTAAAATGTATTTAGATGTAATTATTCTAACTAATAATTATTTCATACAATTCAACAGATTAAAATCAAATCTCTGTACTGGGATACAGGCAATTGGAGGAGCTCCCTGCTGTATTTCATTGTCATATCCACAGGAGGCTGTTTCCCTGCCAAGGAGCACTGCCTCTGGCTCTTACAATTCTTCTGCCCTATCTTCCAAGAAGATGCTTGTACCTTGGGGTGGAGGAGTGTTGTGTAGATGTCCAATTTACAATTGAGTGATAGCTATCTCTCACTCACCCCTCCTTCATCCTACCCTCCCAGCCTTGTAACTATCAGGCAAAATCCTTTTGGAATGCATTAACTAGCCACCAGTTTCTAGCAATTCAAATGCTAAAAATGTCAGCAGACAGCATCTGAGGACTATAACAAAGATGTTTCCACTTCTCCAATCTCCTTCCTGATGACCTGCTAGTATTTGAAAGGTGCATTGATTTGTGACTTTCTTTTGTTTTGTTACTATAAAAGCCTCCAGTATACATAGCAAGCTGAATCCTTGTCTCTGAGTTGAAGTCAATTCAGAATAAATGATCTCTTTGAGGTAACATAAGTTTTTGCATTGAGATCAGTCATCACTTAACTTCCAAGACTTGTCCTATTACCTAGATTGTTTAAAAATAATAGCTCAGAGGCCGGGCTGTGGTGGCTCACGCCTTTAATCCCAGCACTCGGGAGGCAGAGCCAGGCAGATCTCTGTGAGTTCGAGGCCAGCCTGGGCTACCAAGTGAGTTCCAGGAAAGGCGCAAAGCTGCACAGAGAAACCCTGTCTCGAAAAACCAAAAAAAAAAAAAATAATAATAATAATAATAGCTCAGAGTGTCCCCAAGTGGACGAACATTTTCAGAATTTCCTGATGATTTAATGAATTGAATTTTTACATGCTTTTGAAATCTAACTAAAGCCTATAGCTTCTCTTATGTTCAGCTACCTTGAAAATCACTAATCTTGGACCATGTTGGTGAACAATGTAAGATGTATTCCCTCACTTTGATTTCCTGTAAATATCATGCTGATTTGTGGGTTATGATGGTGTTGGTTGCCTGAGTGCCTTAACATAGACTTTTGCTGAAAGCATGGACTCTTCAGTTGAGCTTGAAGATTGTTCTAGGGTGACAAAACAGGTCATAAGCTTGACATCTCCACCTTCGCACTGCATCTGTATCCTTTATTCTCTTACTTTTGAGTCAGATTGCTTTTGTTAAACTTTGCACACAGACATGCTAGACATTCAGAGAAAGGCAGTAGGAGATTGAGATGTGCCAAAAATTCCTCATCTCTCTAATCTCCCTCAAGGCTAAATATACATTGTGTGACTAACATAGCTTCCAGGTTTACAGAGGCATCAGGACCCACAGATTGACAACAACCAGGTTTTACAACTTTGAGGCACTGACTACAAGGCTCGAGTCACCAGAACTTTCCTAATATCAACACTTGTGTAACCTTTGCCTAAGTCAAAAGGAACTAAATTAATACTGAGTTAAGATGGTCATTTCTGGACACGAGCCACCATCTTGCTTGGTAGATTCTATCAGTAATTTTTTCACTTCAATAACTCACTTGGCTCCTTTTTCAATAGCCTCTATAGATGGACTTTGATCCAGTGAACAATAGTGATTTCTCAGAAAGAGAGATTAGTCATCATCTTCTTCTTCCTCCTCCTCCTCCTCCTCCTCCTCCTCCTCCTCCTCCTCCTCCTTTCTCTACTCCTCCTTCTTCTTTTCTTTCTTCTTCTCCTTCTTCCTCCTCCTCCTCTTCTGCCCCGGCCAGCGGGGTATCAACGGGGGTGACCCACCTGTGGGAGAGAATGAGAGGGATGGGGGAGACACGAGAGAAGACAGCAAGACAGTGTGTTCTGATCAAGATGCAAATTTTATTCTCCTCAGCAAGGCTTATATAGCATGGGAGGGGGAGGGAAGGAGAGAAGGGGTGAACGACGTGCTGTACGTGCAGGTGAAGGTGGACGTGCAGGTGAAGGGCTACGTGCAAGTCGTGCAAGTCGTGAGGCTGCTAGGTGGTAAGGTCACTGGTCAGGGCCCATTGTTCTGTTGCTATGCTACCTGACCTGCCTGACCTGTTCTTTATCTTTGGTTTAGGGTAGGGGCTTGTTCTCTGGCTTAGCTAGTACTTTTCCATGGTCCATGTTTGGTCTCTGACACTCTTCCTCCTTCCTCTTATTCTCTTCTTCATCTGTAAGAACTCAGTGTTGAGATGCCATTTTGGAAACAGTCTTTTCTTTCTCTAGGAGCTTAGATTTGTGTTCTCAACCTAATGACTATCTTCCTTGTTCTCACAGTCACAGTCCCTCAATACAATTCACTTTAGAAGACATTGCCACTCAAATATGTGCAATTATTATTCATCAACTTAAAATTATATTTCTTTACATAAAATGCCATCTTTCCAAAGTTTAAAGGCTTGTATTTCATGTTTACTCTTGCTCTTTTTTTAGTGGCTTTTTTGTTATTTTTGTTTCATTTAGTTGTTCGCTGTATTGGTTGTTCAGTTTATAGGTTGTTTGGTTGGTTGGTTGGTTGGTTGGTTGGTGGGTTGGTGAGTTGGTCGGTTGGTTGGTTGGTTTGATTTGAAAGACACAGTCTGCTTATAGAGCACATGCTGACTTGGAACTCATTTTGTGGTTTAGGAAAGCCTTGAACTGTTCAGCTTTCTGCCTCAGACTCCTCTGTGTGGGATTACAGTAACTAATAAAGTATGTGCATCACAACTGGCAGAGTTTTTTGTTTGTTTGTTCCATTGTTCTGTTTGTCTCACTATAGGCTCCTAAGACTATAAAGTAGCTGGGCCTGGTGATACATACCTATAATCCTAACAACTCTGGATGCTGATTTCAAGACATGTCTGGACTCCCGGAAGGGTTCAAGGTCATCATGAGTAACCCAGTGAGACCTTGTTCCAAATTCAAAAGTAAAAAGAGGAATGGCTATTTATAGCACTATGATAAAGCACTTCCGTGTCTGTGTAAAGTCCATGTTTAATACCTGGCACACAAAGCTTAAAATTGTATTTCTACCACTGTGTCACTTGCTTAAGTGTGTGAAAAAAAATTTTCAGGAATGTGCAATAGACAGAAGGGCTTAAACAAGAGGAGATCATTTTCTTGCAGCTCTGGGGGCTGAAAGTCCTCCATCAAGTGTAGGTTATGTGTTTTCTGAGGCTTCTCTGTTTGGTTGACAGATGACTATGCTTTGGCTGTGCTGTCACCAGGTCCTTCCTATGTGCACGTCCTTTCTTGATGGTTAAGTGTCCGCATTTCTTTTCTCCTAAGGACACTAGTCAGATTGGTTTAGGGCCAACCTTAACATTATTGCAAATTAAATTAAATGAGTTTTAAAATAATCACATCATTAAGAAACTAGTACTGTTACAGTCCACTCTCCTGGGAAATAAGACACCAACAAAAGTTCATGTAGGTGCAAATCTGCCTAATAACCACTATTCTACAAAGAAAGTGAAGACAGTATGAAACTGCACTGGCACAGCAATCTCAAATTAGTAAGACCTGATGTTGTGATTCATATCACTAAGAGAGAAGAGGAGGCTGTCAACCCACACTGACACGAAATCACATACTGCTTGGAATTTCTACTTTTTTCTTATTAGAAGGATCCTGATATGTGTACATATACACTCCTATTTACAGTTGACTCAACAATTTATCCTGACTTCAGAATTAAGGCATTTTAATATATACCACGTTTTGTGAATGAGTCTCACATAAAATGACTTACCTTCTATGACTTGTGGTTATCTTGATTTGTTAGGTACCATTGCTTTGTATTAAATGAATAAAAAGTAAGCATATAAAATGATGCTATTTCTCTAATAAAATCCTTTCAAACTGGTTGTATATTCATGAGTATTGGTGCTTGTCTTGTAGATGTAACCAACCGTCTTATTAAATAAGAAACACAGAGCCGATTCAGAGAAGAAAGCCAAGAGGTCAGAACTAAGAGCCTTACCCTTCCTGCTTCAGCGATCCTGCTTCAGCCAAGAGAGCTCTCCAAAAAGGGACCTACTTCCTGTGTGTATGTCTTTATGTAGTCTAGCTGTTCTGCCTTCTCATTGGTTGTAAACCTAAACACGTGACTGCCTTGTCACTGCCTGTATGTACCGCCCTCCAGGTCCTTAAAGGCGTGAGCCACCACCACCACGCACTTGCTATGGCTCTAAAACTCTGACCCCCAGGCAACTTTATTTATTAACATACAATTAAAATCATATTTCAGTACAAGTAAAATACCACCACATTTCCCCTTTTCTATTTTAATAAAAAGGAAAAAAAGAAAAAGGTTATAACTAACAAAAGAAAAACTATATACAAAAGTACAATGACTATATACAATATATACAAGTAATAAATGTCTAAACAATGTCTAGTCCATTTGTATTTGACAAATTCAGAGAAAATAATTTCATTATCTATCCTATTTTGTTAAGTCCAAAATGTATCTAATTCACTTTCTATCCTAATTAATCTTCAACTATAACTAACTAACCTTCAACTATAACTAACTAATCTTCAACTCCCTCAGAGACCAAAGAAGGAAATAATATTAGCTAACAAAAATAAAAACAGAAAGTGCATGCAAGCAACTTCCAAAAAATTTGTGAGTTGACAGAAACAGCCAGCTGCCTGGACAGTCACCTGAGGTTTCTCCACAATGCTGGGGCATCATCTTCAGCCTATAGGCTTAGCATATCTGACAGACTCATTTGTGAAGTAGGATGTACACAGGGTCAACAGTTCAACCTCACATTGGGTGAGAGCAGTGCATGTACCAGAAACGCCTGAATTCCACTAGTGTCATGTCATGATTAAGGATTTTAAATTCTGGGAACTGTTGATGGTTTTTAATTCAGCTGTCCATTCTTCTTGGCTGTGTATGTATGGCTTCATCTCAGCATCCCGTTCTTTTCCACATCCCTCTATCAAATGTCAGTCTACTATTGAGAGGCGTGAGCTTAGTTACTCTTCAAGAATAACTGTTTTAGCTGCTGTTCCATAGCACATCAGAAGCCATCGGCCCACTGCCTGTTCAGCTGCCATCAAAGAAAAGGGCACTGTACCTTTTTCGAGCTGCGAAGGCCAAGTCAGGGATGGTGCCATATTGTCCTGGCCTCAGAAGATGCCTTTTGATAAAGCCATAACCACGCTTGTTTAGGCAAGAATCAGTAGTCCTTTGTTTCGTGTCCTGTCTGTCCATTTTGTCAGCAGTTGATTCGAGGATACTTTGTTGTCCAGTGGCTAACTTTTGCCACAATGAAAGCTAACTCCATACGCAGTTTCTTTAATGCCCATATTTTTTCTGAAGTAGATTGGTATTGTCAGGAGCCGACATGTCTCGTAGTCATAACAAAAAAGAAAAATTTTCTAAGTTATTAAAACATTTTAAATGCCATATTCTGTAGTTCTCTGAAGGGTTTGAAGATGACCTATCTAAAATATATCTGCTCAATTTTTAAAACATATCTAATATGACTACAAATTCTATTGTAATGTCTAACTACTAACTATCACTTCTTTATATCCTAATAGTTGGTAATAATAACATTCAAGGATCAGAAAATTGCATTGTTAAATGAATGATATTAGTACAATTAGAAATATACATATAGCATTTTCTAACAATATCAATTTCAATATATATAATTTGTGTACAATATAAAACAATCCAATCCAATGTAAAGTATTTAAAACTAGTAATTGTCTTTTTCTTCTTCTTTCTTTCTCTCTTTTGTTTTAAAAAAATAAGAACCTTAAATCTAATCTGTTTAGTCTTTTTCCTAACCCTTGACAACAACTTGTAACCAACCCCCCTAAACAATGAAAATTATCCCAGACCCAAAACCCATTAAAAAGACCAAAAAACCAGCCGCCCCACACCACCTCTTTGGGAATGTGGGCGTCATATTCTTAAAATTGCTTCCTGCTGGGTATGGGTAAAGTTATCTTTATCCTGAAAGAAAAATTTTAGGTTAATTGTCAAGTTCTAGGAAAGGTAACTATATCCTTCATTATCCAGTCTGTGTATAATGCCAAAGTTCAGGGTTTATCTCAAGTCCTTATTCAAGTAGTCTTTGAGACCTGATCATCTCATCTAGTCATCTCAAAATTGATCTGAGCACCTTGTAGTTCAAAGCTGATCTGTAGATGATGTTTGTCAGCTTAGTGATGTTATTATTGTCCACGTGGAATTGTTGTTGTTGTGGGGCCCCAACTTCTTCCTGGAGACTTCAGTTGATGTTAGGCCTGGCCGTGAATTCCTGCAGAAAACTAATAAGAGACTCGAACACAAAGACATATATATGCAGCTAATTGAAGCCTTTTTTCTAGAATTAATTAGTACTCTATATGACCATTCATATCTTAGCAAAGTTTAAAATGTATATATATATATATATATATATATATATATATTAATCTTGTAAGTTTTGATATAAAATTTATACTTTATACTCAAGCTACAAATGGCGCCCAACGTGTTGGCAAGAGTTTCCACCTAAAACCTGAGAAAAAAGATTCTAAAATGGAGCTAAAAACAGTTCCTAGTTGTTTCTCTCAAGTTAGTGACAGCCTGCATGTTTGAGCTACTATAGCGGGTTCCTTGTGTGCATGCTCGACCTGCAGGATGGCGGGAATGAGGCCTCTGCAAGTGGCACATTAAGCTGTGTGGTGGATTTAGCCTTTGCTAGTACAAAAAAAAAAAGAGGTTTCTGGGCTACACACTGCTTTGATAGAAGCATATACCCACTATTTCTAAGAGTTGATGGCTCCCAGAGCTGGCAGAAAACGTACCACCGCCATGTTGGGAAGCTAAAGTGGGCGGAGCCAGCAGCCACAGCACCAGCGCACTTTCAGGCTTAGAAGACTACAGTTTAAAGCAATAGGCTCAAGCTAATATATAAAAAAAAATAAGCCACGTAAAGATGGCTACCACACAGAGAATCTGGATTATGTTCTCTTTGATATTCATAACTGAAGAAAAACATTTGATTACAAAAGCTGTTGAGTTATGCCAAAATGTATATTTTAAAGGTACCTTGACTTCAAAATTTGGATGTAAAGATATGTTGCTTTGGAAAGGAGGCTCTGCTTTTGTTTCTACAGAAAGCCAGAGGCTATGGATTTGTTCCAGATTAAGATATATCAGGTTTGACCAGCCAAGACCACCTGAAAGGTCTCCGATGACACCATGGCCCAGATGATCCAACATCCAGAACCGTTTCAAGGCAACTGGCTCAGACGATACACCCTCATGGACTACTCCATAATCCTAAAATATTCTTTGTGTCCGCATAAGATACAGCGCCCCCCTCCAGCAGGAAGTAGTAAGAGAAGCTATGCCCAAATTCCCAAATATACCAAGCTGACTTTGGAGATGTATAAAGGTTAAAACCTTCCTTTTTAAGAAAAGAAAAGGGGAAGTGCTGTGGGATGTTCTGTATGCAAATGTGTTGCTCTGATTGGTTAATAAATAAAACACTGATTGGCCAGTAGCCAGGCAGGAAGGATAGGCGGGACAATCAGAGAAGAGAATTCTGGGAAGTGGAAGGCTGAGTCAGAGAGACACTGCCAGCCACCACCATGACAAGCCGCATGTGAAGATCCCAGTAAGCCACGAGCCACGTGGCAAGGTATAGATTTATAGAAATAGATTAATTTAAGATATAAGAACAGAAGCCTGCCACGGCCATACAGTTTGTAAGCAATATAAGTCTCTGTGTTTATTTGGTTGGGTCTGAGTGGCTGTGGGACTGGTGGGTGAGAGAGATTTGTCCTGACTGTGGGCCAGGCAGGAAAACTCAAGCTATATTGTCTGGCATGGGAAGTTACTACATCCATTCCTAGTAGTACAAAACAACATTTCCTTAACGATGTTTCAGTATGCTCTTGGTTCTTTTCTCCATATGCTGATTCATATGTGTTGTGTGTAACAAATTATAGTTGCTTTCATATTATAGTTTGAATTGATCTTACAAATGTAACAATAAATACATTTTTCATGGATATATATGAATCTTTAATTACCCCAAGTTAACATCAACTCTGTATTAACACAAATTCTCCCCCAACTCAACTGCAGTGGCAGTGATACCGATATCTATCATCAGGTCGTTACCCTGTTACTAGCAATGGCAGCTGTGTTGGAACTGCCAGCAGAGCACCATCAATGCTCAGAACTTGTTAGGCCAAAAGTAGTGGCACATGCCTGTCATCTCAGTCCTCAAGAAACAAAGACAAGAGGATGATAAATTCAAGACTATACTGAGATGCACCACACAATCCTGTCTCAAGGCAAAAGAACAAAAATAAGCAGTGAGAAGCTATTGAGGATCAGGTACATACTTATTTCAAAGAAGTTAAGTGGAAAAAAATACATGTTTATGTTTCTGGAATATGGTATGTAAAATAAAGTATTACAATATTTTTAAATGTATATCATTATTTGTCATTTATTTTGTGTGTAACTTCCACAGAAGTTTTAATATTAGATGTGCAGAATCAAAGACATAGAAGACTCAGACTCAATTCATGCAGAATTCAGCCTGAAAACCAAGTCATTTCTGTTGGTCCTTCCATTTGACACAGCTAACTAAACTCATCCAGACACAGTATCAAGGGGCTCCCAACTAACTCTTGCTACTATTTCAGCTGACATCTAGCAACCTTGACTTATTTTCCAGGAGTGTACAATTAGCAAAGAATCATCACCCCTCATGCAGAGCTTGCAAATTTTTATTGTTTAAATTTATTCTTTCATGAATTTCAGAACGAATTTTTCCTCAACATACATTAGTTATAGATGAACATTGACCATACTTCAGAATAGAGAAGAAGGAAGAAAAAGCTGTCAGATGTTGGACTGATATCACTCAGACTTTTATTGTGCTCATATACATCCATTCTTTTCCCTTGCAAATCCCCAATTCAACCTCATGTTAATTATTCCTCACACTTGTACACATATTCTTCTGCTTAGCCTTCTGCCATAGCATTTACCTGCTTCCCAAAACCATTCCTCCTCATCATCAAGGTAGTTGCTGCCTCTAAAATTCTGCTCAGCTCCTCCCTTTCCTTAGCTGTTCTGTGGGCAACTATGCCTACAGTCAAGTCACCTGCCACCTCCTCTAAAGAGTTCTGTGAGAAGCCCACAGTTATTCTCAGAAAATTACATTCTCCCAAGACATTGAGCATTAATTTTCCATTATGTACTCACAAATATAAAATTTAATTTTATCATCACCTTACTAATCTGTAGCCTTCTGAGCCCATTATATCTTCAGCATTCTTCAGAACTACATTTGTAATGTTTGACAAAATCCTAGATATCTTGATGTCTAAAATTGCATAGATACTCAGTGTATATTTACTCTTCAATAAAATTAACCACTGTATATTATGAAAGTAAAATTATTAAAGGGAAAGAAATGACTACTAATAAATTAAGATTATATAATTTATTTGAGGACAAGACAAAATTCCTTTAGCAATGAGAAGTAAAATTGCTTAGTCAAATTCTTCCCAATGAAGACATAGCTTGTCTTTATATGGACATTCTTGCCCTCAAGTCCATTTATCCTAAATGACCACAATTGCAAGCACTGGAATCAAAATAGACTCATCAACTCATCTTTACCAAAGAGCTAAAGAGAAAAGAAAAGAGTGAAAAAGGCTTTTCCCCTCCATATTTGAACCTTTGGAGATAAAAAAGAGCCATTCAAAAAGAAATCTACAAGTATCCCCAGAGGGTTATTAACTGAATGAATGAGACAGTGTCTCTAAGACTACTGAAATCAGTGTGTCAGTAGCACAGTGACATACCCTAGTCAAAGACCTCACAGTTGTACTTAAGGTGGATAAATGGAAGAACATTAGCCTAGCATGCAAGAGAGCATGAATATGATTCCCCAAACACAAGACCTGCAAAAACATAAAAAATGTACATTTAAAAGATCTCATGATCTTATGATTTCTGAGTATAATATCGTTCAGTGCCTTGTATATTTAATTCCTGGTGATTTCTAAGGCTGGAGTATATCATACTGGTAGATTGCTGCACAAATATGTTGTTCAGTTTTCAAAACTGAAAAAAGATACATATGATTTTGGAAAATTATGGAATAAACTATGCTCCCTACCCTTCACTGTCTTTAGTTTTGAATTTTCTTTGATAATTAAATTAATTTTGCAAATGTTAAGTAGTTTTAATTCCACACTATCCTCACCACTGGTTTTTGCTTTTCTATTTTTTGTTATGTTTTATTTTTAGGATTTTGATGTTATTTTAGTTGTTACTGTCATTCAAGTTTTTGAAGACAGTGGGTCAAATCCAGGACCTCACGCATATAAACAAATGCTCTACAAATTAGCAACTCTTCCAGTCCTATGCTTCACATGTCCTAAGATTTACTTACAGAACAAATACAGACTCTACTTAGATAAATATCCTTTTCTTCAAAGTTTTTCTCAGTGCAATGTGAACATCCTTATTCCTTAAACTGTAGATGAAAGGATTCAGCATTGAGCCCATAATGGTATAAAAAATGGTAGCTACTTTATCATCATCCACAGATGAACTAGTAGGCTTAAGATACATGAATGATGAGGCTCCAAAGAAAAGAGAAACAGCTATTACATGGGAGCCACAGGTACTGAAGGCTTTTGACCTACCCTCTGCAGAATGGATGCCAAGGATGTTGAAGAGTATCAAGGTGTAAGAAATAAATATAGTCAGGGTGGGCACTATTACATTGATACTAACAACAATGAAAACCACCAGCTCATTGGTGGCAGTATTTGTACAAGAGAGCTTCCGGAGAGGAACTATGTCACACACATAGTGATTGATGATGTTGCCATCACAGAAGGTCAGACTTAGTATGCTACCAGTATGGGCCATGGCTCCTGCAAAACCCATCACATACACACCCACAAGCATCAAATGGCAGGTCTGATGGGACATGGTCACCTGGTAAAGCAGGGGTTTACAGATAGCAGCATATCTGTCATAGGCCATGGCTGTCAAAATGTAGCATTCATCAATAACGAAGAAGCAGAAGAAAAAGAGTTGTGACATGCACTCAGCATGAGAGATGATGTTCTGCTTCATAAAACTCACCAGGATTTGAGGGTTTATGACAGAGGAGCAGCAGGAATCAATGAAGGCAAGGTTGAAGAGAAAATAGTACATGGGTGTGTGCAGGTGAGGGTTCAAAACAATCAGAACCATCAAGCCCAGGTTCCCCACCATGGAGACCACATAGACTCCCAAGAAGAGGAAGAAGAGAGGCAGCTGGAGCTCTGGCTGCTGTGTCAAGCCCAGCAGGATGAACTCCTTCACAGAAGAGTCATTTTCTGAGGCCATTCTTCTCTAGGTCATACCTGTGAGAACAGTAAAAATCATAACATTAAAATAAAATCCCTGCCCTACCCCAACTACCCCATTAAAATAGGACTAAGAACAAAATTGAATGATAAGGTCAAGTTCACACTTCTCTGTGATTTTGCTTTCTACATTTTATGGAAGTTCATGTACAGAAATAAACATAAACAAATGAAAGGCCATTTCCTTAGGAATAATATTCAGCGAACCAGTAACCATTTTTGGTTCTGCAACATCTCTTTTCTTCTGCTATCATGAAAACCACATCCCACTTAACATTCAATGATAATCTCAAAAAGGATGACACAAGGCACATCAAAAACTCAACATGGTTTAGAGAAAGAAAAACAAGCATGCATCCCATTAAATACTTACCCTTGTGCATGGGGAACTCCTAAGTGACCTCACAGATACTTTTCTACTCTCACAGATGAGCATGTGACCCAGTAAAGGCTCATAGCCCCAAATATATATATATTCTTTTCTGTTGTTACTACATGTGCCTTTCCAGTGATGAGGGAAATTAATTTTGGACCGCAAAGTCAGAGCCATCATTTCTGGAGATTAAGAAAAGCCATGATTGTAGATCATTATTTCCAATGGTGACTTTTCCAAGGTTGTTCTCTCTATTCAAGAGGTTGTTAAATAGCATCCACTGATGTCTAAAGAGCCAACTGACTAAGACTCAAGAGGGTTTTATGAGACTGTAATCTTAGGAACCTCATTAAAAATTGAATAGTTTATGTTTCCCAGGTATTTTCCCCAAGAGATCATGCTTTATTGCCATTGTACTTAGGGACTAGTTCAATAGTAATGACATGGGCTTATTGGAGGTAAACAATTTCATTTTGTATTTGTTTGAAAATTTTATCCATATATACAATGTGTTTTCATCAAGTTCACCCCTGCATCCTTCTGAAATTCCTCCCCCAATATCCTACCATTAATCTCATACAACTTCATCTTTTTTCCCATATTTTTTGAACCTATTGAGTTCACTCAGCACTGCCAGTATGTATATAAATGTAGGGATTTCTATGTGAGTATAAGTACCCTCTCTGGGGCCCTATCCTTTAAACTGATGATGTTTCTCCCAGTGGCTACACAATAGGCAATAGCTGAGGTGGAACTTCATGATCCTATCCCCCCTCAATGTCTGTATTTTGTCATATTTGATTTTACACAGGTCTTATGCATACTGTTGCAGCCACTGTGAGTTTATTTGAGCATTGAACATACTGAGCCTTGAAAACATTGCTTCAGTGAAGTTATCTATCACCTCTGGGCTTTACAATCTTCCCACCCCTAATTCACTTGTGACCACTTAGGCTTGGGAGAAGGGGTATGATGTGGAGGTCCCATTTAGGATTCAGCACTCCCAGACTCTTATTCTCTGCCTATTTCCAAGTTATGAATGTCTGTGTTAATCACTATCTATTGCTGAAAGAAGTATTTCTGATGAAGGTAGAGATGCACTAATCTATGGGTACATATATAATAGAAATTTATTAGAAGTCAGTTTAATTCTATATCCAAATAGAAAAACAGCACTTCCCTAGAACCTAGAACCTATCTAGTCTCTGGTAGTTTGCCCCATGAATTATACTAGGAATGAGTTCTGTCTGTGGGGCAAGTCTAAAATCCAAAAAAAAACTCAATGTTTTCTCCCACAAGACTTGTACCAATTGTGGGAGCATTTACCCACCAACCCCACAGTTCCCCAGAGTTTTCTTGAGTGTGAACAGCAAGAAATATTAGATAGGATTTATATTGTGGAGATAAACAGATAGAAAATAAAGGATAGCCTCAAGAGGGCCTGGGACCTATTCCAATGGGCCCTGTCTCCGCCCCAGGGTATTTATAGAGATGCCAAGGGGTGGAGCAAAAGACCTCCCCCCCAGCACAGCCAAGTGCAGACTATTTCAGACACTTGCGCTCAGGCCCGTGGCCCTAATCATCCTTTATGCGGACCTGCTGGGTAAAGCCACGAAGAACCAGAAAACGGGCTCCCACAGGTCTCCCTTTCTTAATATATAAAAAATAACTAATTAATAGCTTGGAGCAATCTCCATAGCTGTTATACCTCCCAGTATGGGAGTAGAGGATGATAAAGATGGCATTTCTTTTTTGAATTAGGTCCAAGGTGACTACAGCAGTCTTAGTTGCCTCAAGCCCTTTCTAAAACAAAAACTTAATGCAATTGCAAATTTAAAGAATCCCATAACTTCATCATTACCACTAACAGGTTAACATAAATATTGCTGTACATAGTCACAATTCTCCCAATCTTACAACTCAAAGCAAACTCTTAACAGAACCATTTGAATTAACATGTATGGTGCTATATATAGTTAACAATTTTCTCAGTCTTACAACTTTAACTCTTAATAGAATCATTTGAATTTTCTTGCTAACAGAACATAGCAAAAACTTCTGATGTATTCACATCAAACTTAAATATTTCCTTAACTTCACAAAACAAGGGTGCATTAATATCAATAGGTTAAACATAATTTCTGCAAACATACATTCAAACTTATTTCACTCATAACTCCTCCTTTTCTTTATAATTTTTAAAACAATCTCCAACCTAGTTAGAGGAATGTCAGGGACAAGGACAGAATCTCTAAGGACAGGCAACTAGATCATCTTATAGTCAGGTTGCCTAGCAACAGGACATTGAGGCAGAGCCCTTGACCCTTTCACCCTGTAAACATCCTATACAAACATCCTGTTAGCTTGCCCCACCTTATGCAGATGACAGCTTCTTGCTCCCCCCACCCTGCAGGAATTATATAAACCCTCTTGGAGAAAAATAAAGTTGCACCTTGATCAGAATCTAGACTTGGTGTATTTCCTTGTATCTCCTGTCTCTATCATTCCGTCCTTAGGGTTTTTGAGAACCCGTTGAAGCCCTGCAGGTGGGGCAAACTGGCGCCCAACGTGGATGAAACCACCTCTTGAGGATTTGGAAAGTCATCTCCGGAGGAAGACCAAGGCCTTGGTGAAGTTGTTGGATCCCCCTGAAATCGCCCGGTTCAGGACGCAATCCTGGAGGAGAGCAGACGACGCAGGTAAGAAAGTGACGAACCATGGGACAGGCAACTTCATCACGAGATTTATTTATTTCTGGCCTAAATGAGCCCCTCAAGATACAAGGAACTAGGGTAAAGAAAAAAGACCTTAAAGCCTTTGTTGATTATTGATATTTTTAGGGTCTATAAATATTCCCCTGACATACAAGATGTTATTAATATAGGAGAAAAAAATCTTAAAAGAAGCCTTTTGCTCCCCCTCTACCTGCCCTAAGGCCCCCGAGTGCTTTCTGGTTCGCCTTCAGTCTGTCCCTTGGTTCACGACCTGCCCTCTATGGAAGAGGGGATGCTCACGACTTTTAAACCTAACAATCCCCAGGAGTCCGCTCCTCCCCATCCTCATCCCTCTGTTAATAATTTGACCTCTAACTCCCCTCTAGACCCCACCGAAGAGGTTTCCCTAGAGAAAGGGGCAGCCCATTACCATAATCCAGACTGGCCCCCCTGCAAAAATCTCCCCTTAACACAGGAGTCCTTGGGCCCTTTTATACCACCTCAAAAATCTCCAGCAGTTCCCCCTTCCGCAATGCCCCCTCCCTATGTTTCTCCGTCTTCCCATTTTTGCGGGCCTATTCTTGATGAGTTGGCTCCCCCTGTCCCAGATCTTGGTTCCTCCAGGCTCGCAGGGAACATGTTGAGCTTTTAAGGGAATTGAAAACTCTTGACAAAGAACTTAAAGATCTTGCCCTTGAAGTGGTGGCTCCCGGTCCGCTCAAACCATCTCAAAAATCTAGTAAATCTAAGAGTAAGCCTCAGCCTGTCCTGGCATTTCCTGTTACCAGGAGCCAGACCTCTGGGGACTCATCCGAGGTGGCAGCCCAGAGCGGCCCCTCAGGGGTTTGGAAGATCAAAATGAGGGGGGGAAGAGGGGGAGGAGGAAGAGGAGGAGCCATCACCAGAGGACCACCCCCACCCCCCACCCCCACCCCCCCACCCCCGCCAGGACAGACTTATCACAAATTAAATTTCTGCCTAGTTGAAAAGCTGAAATCTGCCTGTGCTCAGTATGGTCCTAGGGCTCCTTTTACGTTAGCTTTGGTGGAAAACCAGAGCGAACATTGGTTGACCCCTAATGACTGGTATTTTCTTCCCCGCGCGCGCTCGCGCAGCTCTTTCTGGGGGTGACTTTGTGTTAGTTTTTCGGCTGCGTTGTGTTCTTACCCTGCAAGGAAATGCCACGAAACACGACAGAATCCGCTAACAAAGAGTTTTATTAAACGTAAAGGGACAGAGAGTGAACAGGCCTGCGGTAAACACGTGTGTGGAGAAGAAGGAACCGGGAACATGGCATCTGATTCTAAAGGCTGGGCATGGACAGATCAGCGTCACTACTACACGCAAGCGCGTAGATCACATGGCCACGTTGCGCGCTTACGTGGCAAGTGGGACGTCACGGATCTTGGTCGCGCGAGATGCCCTGACCCGGAAATGGCTATCTGGACCTGGCTAGGTGGAAGTGTCCGCCAGGCATATGCAAACATGCCTGACTGTGGGGGCTTGTTGTAAATCTTTCATCCCTGACTCTTCCTTTTTTAAAAAAGAAAAAAAATTGTGGTTGACTGGGTATGGGGGCGATGTTTCTCTCAAAGACTGCTTCCAGCTGAATAGTGGGCGTTGGTTGGCTCTTGGGGGGCAGAGGGATGAGAGGGTATCTTGTGAAGTCCTGGGATGATGGTGGGCAGGTCCTGGAATGAAGTTCTGCCGTCCCCTCGTTCTGCAGCTGTCCATCCGTGCTGTGGCTGGGAACCTTCCATGCTGTGGCTAGGAACCTTCTGTTTGACAAGATACTGTTGACATAGAAAAGGCTTAGAGAGAAAGAATCATTATTATTTTATTTTGGAGTCGACATTTGTCTGAGGTAGGTCTGGCCTGTCCAGATAGAGACATGTGATATTTACCTGAGGTAGATCTGGCCTTAGTACTCTGCTTAATTTTTATCTGAGACAAGCCTTATTAGAGGTAGTTTATTTAAGGCACCTGTTTCCCTTATTAGGTTAGCATTTAGGAAACACAGGTGATCAGTTGCTGAGTATTGAACAATGATAGATTATTGTATTGCATTATTCCTTACCGCCTGGATATTTTTGATGATCCTTTTTGCCTCCGGCTCTGTGTGGCCCTGGTTAGGAAATGAAGGGGTGATACCTTATTCCTCTGGAATTGGTGACAAGTCAGTGGATCCTGGTGTCCTCTGGAGCTTGAGAATGAGAGGCCCTGTTTGTTTCACTGTACATGAAGAGAGATTTTTCTGGGATGGAGGTGAAATAAAAGGTTTTAGATGAGACAGGTGGACCCAGTGAGGAAAGCCTTCGAGTTTAGCAGCTGTAGGAGTCACAAGAATTACCTTGAAGGGTCCCTGCCACTTGGGGGAAAGGGGTGAAGGGCGCTGGCCTAGAGGAAAGAGAAGAACCTGATTCCCAATGTGTATTGGAGGTGGACAATTATTGTCACACGGCTGAGGTAATGAACAGTCTGCATAGCTCCATAGAATAGACCTTAGGTGACATAAAAGAGGAGTTAACAGGCTATCTGGAATAGTTGAAGGTTTGGATAAAAGACCTGGTGTTAGAACTGGCCTTTCATACATTAGTTCAAACGGAGAGATTGAAAGAGGCTTTTTAGGGAGAGCCCTGAGCCTGAGGAGAGCTAGAGGCAATAATCTTACCCAGTCGAGATGAAGTTCCTGTGACATCTTAGTAAGAATAGTTTTTAAAGACCGGTTGGTACGCTCCACCTTTCCTGAGGATTGAGGACGGTATGGGATATGGAAATTCCAGGGAATATTTAACGCCTTAGCTAGTGTCTGAGAAATCTGAGAAGTGAATTCTGGGCCATTGTCAGACTGGAGAGAAGCAGGGACTCCGAACCGAGGAATAATTTCTCAAAGAAGGAGGTCTGCAACTGTCTGAGCCCGCTTATTAGAAACCGGATATGCCTCCACCCAATTTGAAAATGAGTCCACCATCACGAGGAGATACTTAACTTTCCTGACGGTGGGCATATAGGTAAAATCAAGCTGTCCTCTGGAAAACAGAATTTACAGAAAATTGTCGAGAAGTTGCTCAAAAAAATACTGAACAGCCGTCCTCAAAAACTTGGACACTAAAGAAACTCCTCAGCAACCCCCCTTACGATACAAATGCAGCACAGGCAAAATTCCCTCCTGGCCTCCTGGCCCAGATTCAAAATGCGGGGGTCCAGGCTTGGAAACGCCTGCCCCAAAAGGGTTCGGCTACCACCTCATTAGCAAAGATTTGTCAGGGCCCTGATGAACCTTTTAGTGAATTTGTCTCTCGCTTAAATGATGTAGCTGAGAGACTTTTTGGGCCAAAGGAACACAAAAGCACCTTTGTTAAACACTTGGCCTTTGAAAATGCAAACCCTGCCTGCCAGGAAGTCCTCCGCCCTCATAAAAACAGAGTGGACCTGTCTGAATATGTGAGACTCTGTTCAGGTGTTGGCGCCGCCCATGCCATGGGATCAGCTATAGGTGCTGCCCTCAGGGCTTCACAACAGCCTGGAGCCCACACCTGTTATTTCTGTAAACAACCCAGACATTTTGCTAGGGAATGTCCCCAGAAAGGTCACAGCCTCGTGCCCTTAGCCCAGCCGGCTCAGGAGGCTGCCTCTATGAGGCCCCTGCCTTCCACTCTCTGCCCCTGCTGCAACAAGGGCCATCATTGGGCTACAAAATGTAGGTCAAAAATCAATTATCTCGGTCAGCCCCTTCTTCCGAGGGTGCCAGGAAACATCCAAAGGGGCCAGCCCCTGGCCCCAATGCTTCCAAGAGCACACCCTGGGGCCTTGAGGTCCGCTCACCTCCTGCCTCCCCAGCCTCAACAAATTCTCACGCCCCACTTCCATTCTCCTCCCTCTGGAGAGCAACTACAGGCAATGCCGGATTGGACTTGTGTGCCACCGCCGAAACAGTATTAAATTCCCTTGAAGGGGCTCAGGTCATCCCTACAGGGGTGACAGGGCCCTTACCTCCTAATGTTTGCGCACTTGTCCTTGGCAGTGCTTCTGCGGCCCTCCAAGGGGTCCAGGTCTACCCTGGCATAATAGATAGTGATTTCACAGGTGAAATTAAGATTCTGGCCACTGCTGTAAATGGCATGGTCACGATTCCTCAAGGTACACGCCTGGCACAGCTGGTTCTTCTACCCTCCTCTGTCTGTGATAATCCCTCAATTACAAACACCCCTCGGGGGTCAGCTGGATTGGGCTCCTGGGACGCCTACTGGGTCCAGCCTGTTACTCGGGATCGCCCTACTCTCACCCTTACTATAGAGGGAAAGAAGTTTCAGGGTGTAGTGGGTAGCCATTCCAGCTTTGATCTGGAAGTTCCAACCTCCATTGAGACTTCAGCAACTGTCACGCCTACAAGGCGGGGCCAAGGGAGGCGCCTGGGGACCCGAGATCTGGATTGGCGGACACTCTCTCCGTTCCAGGACCCTGGATGGTGGAGGTGGACAAAGCAGAGCTCCAGAGAACACCACTGGACTGTGATACACCTTCCCCAGACCCCGCGACCTACCTATCCCTTAATTTGTAAGTTACGCCATTAAATAAATCTCCTTTTAACTATGTGGAGTGGCCTTAATAATTTCACCAATATCTGGCACCCAACGTGGGGCAAGAGTTTCCACCTAAAACCTGAGAAAAAAGATTCTAAAACGGAGCTAAAAACAGCTCCTAGTTGTCTCTTTTAAGCTAGCAGCAGCCTGCGTGTTTAAGCTACTATGGCGGGTTCCTGGCGTGCATGCTCAACCTGCAGTATGGCGGGAATGAGGCCTCTGCAAGTGGCACATTAAGCTGCATGGTGGATTTAGCCTTTGCTAGTACAAAAAAAAAAAAAAAGAGAGGTTTTTGGGCTACACGCTGCTTGGATAAAGGCACAGACCCACGATAGCTCCCAGAGCTGGTGGAAGGCGTACCACCGCCATGTTGGGAAGCTGAAGTGGGCGGAGCCAGCAGCCACAGCGCCAGAGCCTTTTCAGGCTTAGAAGGCTGCAGTTTAAAGCAATAGGCTCAAGCTAATATAAAAAAATAAGCCACGTAAAGATGGCTACCACAAAGAGAATCTGGATTATGTTCTCTTTGATATTCGTAACTGAAGAAAAACATTTGATTACAAAAGCTGTTGAGTTATGCCAAAATGTATTTTTTAAAGGTACCTTGACTTCAAAATTTGGATATAAGGATATGTTGCTTTGGAAAAGAGTCTCTGCTTTTGTTTCCACAGAAAGCCAGAGGCTATGGATTTGTTCCAGATTAAGATACATCAGGTTTGACCAGCCAAGACCACCTGAAAGGTCTCCGATGACACCATGGCCCAGATGATCCAACATCCAGAACCGTTTCAAGGCAACTGGCTCAGACGATACACCCTCATGGACTACTCCATAATCCTAAAATATTCTTTGTGTCCCCATAAGATATAGCGCCCCCCTCCAGCAGGAAGTAGTAAGAGAAACTATGCCCAAATTCCCAAATATACCAAGCTGACTTTGGAAATATGTAAAGGTTAAAACCTTTCTTTTTAAGAAAAGAAAAGGGGAAGTGCTGTGGGATGGTCTGTATGTCAAGTGTGTTGCTGATTGGTCAGTAAATAAATCACTGATTGGCCATTGGCTAGGCAGGAAGTATAGGCAGGACAAGGAGAAGAATTCTGGGAAGTGGAAGGCTGAGTCAGAGAGATACTGCCAGCCGCCGTCATGACAAGGAAGATGTAAAGTACCGGTAAGCCACAAGCCACGTGGCAAGGTATAGATTTATAGAAATGGATTAATTTAAGCTGTAAGAACAGTTAGCAAGAAGCCTGCCACGGCCATACAGTTTGTAAGCAATATAAGTCTCTGTGTTTATTTGGTTGGGTCTGAGTGGCTGTGGGACTGGCAGGTGAGAGAGATTTGTCCTGACTGTGGGCCAGGCAGGAAAACTATAGCTACACAGGGTATCTTGGATACAGGGGCAGACACCACAGTCATTTCACAGTCTCACTGGACATCCGCTTGGCCACTGGTTCCATCCCTCACTGATTTAAAAGGAATTGGTCAGTCTAATAATCCTTTAATTAGTTGGAGGACACCTTCCTGGAAGGACGAGGAAGAAAACCAGGGGACTGTCACTCCTTTTGTGTTTCCGGGCCTGCCTGTTAATCTTTGGGGAAGGGACATACTTTCACAAATGCAAGTAATCTTATATAGCCCAAACTCTACAGTCACACAACAAATGCTACGGATGAATTATATCCCTGGCACAGGCTTGGGCAAGGCAGCTCAGGGGAGAGTCCAACCAATTCAGCCCGTTCCCAAGGAGGATAGACATGGGCTGGGATATTCTGTTTTTAGTAGCAGCCACTGACCCTCCTGTACCCCATGCAGACAAAATTACCTGGATGACCCAGACCCCTGTCTGGGTGGATCAGTGGCCCCTTACTCAAGAAAAGCTACAGGCCGCCACTATGCTTGTACAGGAGCAGCTTATGGCTGGCCACATTGAGCCTTCCAACTCCCCTTGGAATACTCCTATATTTGTTATCAAAAAGAAGTCAGGAAAATGGAGGCTCCTTCAAGACTTAAGGGCAGTAAATAAGGTAATGAGGCCTATAGGGGCACTTCAGCCTGGATTGCCTTCGCCTGTGGCTATTCCTGCTAAATTTTACAAGATGGTCATTGACCTTAAAGATTGTTTCTTTACTATTCCCTTGCACCCCGAGGACAGAGCCTACTTTGCATTCAGCCTTCCCTGCCCCAATTTTCAGGGACCCATGCTTCACTACCAATGGAAGGTATTACCCCAGGGCATGGCCAACAGTCCTACTCTCTGCCAGAAATTTATGGCTCGGGCTGTGGACCCTGTCAGACTTAATTGGCCCCAGATATATATCTTACATTACATGGATGACCTTCTCCTCGCTGCACCTGACCCCATCTCCCTTGAGCGATGTTTTTCAGAACTCAGTAGAGCCCTTAATGGATTGGGACTACAGATTGCTCCAGATAAGGTCCAAACCCAGGACCCTTTCAATTACCTGGGGTTGGAACTCCATTCAAACTGGGTCCTCGTTCCTCGCGTCCAGTTACGCACTGACCATCTCCATACCCTAAAGGATTTCCAACTATTACTCAGCCATATCCAATGGCTTAGGTCTTATCTTAAACTTCCTATGGATTCTCTCCTTCCCCTCTACGAGATCCTCCGGGTTGACCCTGACCCCACATCACCCCGTGTGCTTTCCCCTGCAGCCAACGAGGCTTTGATTCAGATAGCCATTGCCATTAACCAACAGTCTTGCTTTCAGATTTCCTATGCCATACCTCTATATTTTATAGTTCTGCACACACCACACACACCCACAGGAGTCTTTTGGCAACATGCTCAAGAACCAAAACCAAGCTATTCCTCTGGGTCCACATGCCCGCTGCCCTTTTGAGAGTCATTTCCGTCTACCCCGAACAGGTGGCCTCACTCACTATGAAAGGATGACAGACCTCTCGCCAATATTTTGGTTAAGGACCCTGATATCATACTCACACCCTTAGATAAGTGGGGGGTTGCCTTGGCAGGGTTTATGGGGACCTTGGATAATCACCTCCCAGATGACCCCTTGCTCCATTTTGCCCGGCTACATCCCTTCATCTTTCAAAAAATTACAAAAAACTGGTCCCATTTCTCATGCACTTACAGTCTTTACCGATGGTTCTGCTAATGGTGTTGCAGCCTTTGTGGCCCAAGGCTGCCCTACCTCCTTCCTAACGCCTTTCCGGTCAGTGCAGTTGGTTGAACTTTCAGCAATTTTAAAGGTTTTTCAGACCTATTCTGATCAACCTATTAATATCTATACAGATAGTGCCTATATTTGCCTTTTCTATCCCCTTGTTAGAAACCTCTCCAGCCATAAGGCCTACCTCCAATGCCACCCCACTTTTCTCCCAGATTCAACAGCTTGTCCTGACTTGCCAACACCCATTTTTTATAGGCCATATTAGAGCCCATAGTGATCTTCCTGGACCGTTAACTGATGGCAATGCACAGGCAGATGCCGCCACCAGGCTAACTTTCCCTGTCATGGTCAGCTCAGTCCAACAGGCCCAAACTGCCCATAAGATCCACCATTTAAATTCTCAGACCCTCCGTCTTCTTTTTAAGATCTCTAAACAACAGGCCCGAGAAATTGTCAAACAATGTCCCTCTTGTGTTGTTTCTCACCCTGCCCCACACTTGGGAGTCAACCCTTGAGGCCTCCTTTCCAACCAAATCTGGCAGACAGATGTTACTCATTGCCCCGAATTCAGCAGACAAAAATTTATCCATGTTGTTGTGCCCAGATTGGGACCCCAAAGATAACCACTACAGACCTTAGGTTCAGAATGCAACAGCATGGTTTATTTCTGTTTGTTTACAAGCCGCGGGCAGGGAAGCTCGATCCAAAGCACTCACTCGTAGTCATGAGGCCAGGAGGAACTTGCTTTTTCTTTGTGTGGCTAGCTTTAATTGGGTGAGGGTATGTAACCTTTGAATTTACTGGTTGGTGGTTACAATTTATTACTTTGGGGGCAGTCCAGCACAAGTCCCAGGCTTTGTCCTTGAGCCACCATGGAGGCTGGCTGGCCAAGCACGTACTGCACATAACTCTAAGTTGGTGAGGGGCCCCAGAAAGTAAACATCTGGCTGAACTTTGAGCAGTCAGAGTACATGCAGAAAGGGAGCTACTGCAAGGACTGTCTTTTGTTCATGGCCCTCCCAGAAACTGCTTGCTCAAGTCTCAGGAAACTGAAATTGAGGCCTAATCTCTGAGAGAAGACTGAGCAGCCTGTTATGGTATCTGCTTGGTCCTTTCACATGTCTCTATAGATACTTTTAGTGGCTTTATCTTTGCCTCTCCTCATGCTGGGGAAGCCACAAAGGATGTTCTTTCTCACCTGATTCTTGCCTTTTCTGCCTTGGGAAAACCAGCTAAGATAAAGACAGACAATGGCCCTGCTTATACCAGCACAGGCTTCAAAAAATTTTGTGATAGTCTACAAATTATTCATACCACAAGGATACCTTACAATCCCCAGGGACAGGGCATAATAGAACGAGCCCACCAGACCCTAAAGACCTGGTTGGCTCGCCTCAAGTCTTCTAATCTTCATTTTACCTCCCCCAGAGATCAATTGAGCCATGCTCTGTTTGTTCTCAACTTCCTCACCTTAGATGCTGCAGGGCACTCTGCCGCTGACAGGCACTGGCACCCTTCTCCAGATGCCACCCGGCCACTAGCCATGTGGTGAGATCCCCTCACAGGGCGTTGGAAGGGCCCCAACATGGTGCTTATTTGGGGACGAGGTTCAGCCTGCATTCTTGACCAGATACACTCTGCTCCCAGATGGGTTATCAGAACGCTTGGTTAGAGCTGTAAATATACCTGATCTGCCAGGAGAGATAGCCCCTCTCCTGAGGAAACTTCTTCTGTTTCAAATGCTGTCCCTCCGGCAAGCCCTCCAGGCTGTTGTCCTCACCCACAGCAACCCCCACCAGCCCTTTAGCTCTGTTATCACTCTGCTCAGAGTTCCTGTGGGGGGACAGTGGGAACTTTACAGTGAACTGTGTTTGAGACCTTTCACAGAGTATACAAGTCCCATAGTCAATTATGTTCTGGGCTGTGACACTGCTTGTCACAAATCCAGTCTGACAGCAGGGGTCATGTTTCCAAGGGCAGTGCTAAATTTTTATCCAAGGTGTCAGAAAGACTTGTCAGACTTGCTGGCCTTGGTGTCACAGGTGGTCATAGTCATGTTGGGCCAGCTTGACACAGCCTGTGGCTGGCAGGTAGCACAGCAAACAGGGTAGCACCAGAGATGCCACTCAGGGCACTTAGGTCCCTTCCACCTAGACTAACCTATTATTCCTCAGATCAATTCCTAGATCTCTAGGAAGAGAAGCCGCGCTGAGACGACTGCCTTGACGAGAGCCTGTTACTACTATCACCTTAGCAGTCCTTTTGGGGGTTGGAGCAATGGGAACAGGCACAGGAATTGCCTCTCTGGTCCTGTCCAACCAACATTAATCTGAGCTTTGACTGTCCATAGATGAGGATATTGCTCAATTTGAAGAGGGAATTTCTGCCCTTGAGTCATCCCTTTCCTCCCTAGCTGAGGTAGTTTTACAGAACAGGAGAGGCCTGGATCTCCTCTTTCTACAACGGGGTGGCCTTTGTACTGGGCTCAAAGAGGAATGTTGCTTCTTTACAGACTATACCGGGGTAGTCAGGGACAGTATGGAAGCTTAGAAAAGGACTAGAAAAAGAAAAAAAAAGAAAAGGAGAATAAGAGCTTGGGTGGTTCCAGAATTGGTTTTCCAACTCCCCTTAGCTAACAACCCTTATTTCCTCCCTCCTAGGACCTGTTGTAGGCCTGCTCCTGGTCCTTGCCTTTGGGCCATGGGCACTTTCCTGGCTCACTCGGTTCATCCAAAGCCAAATAACAGACCTGCCAGCCAGGCAGATCCAGGTTCATTACCACTGCTTTGATATGCAGGAATCCAGGGTTGAAATTTCCCCTGACGAGAGATGCCCCACACAGACCCCTTCACTCGGGGAAGGCTGCACCTGTGTGTGGGGAAAAAGGCTCACTCAAGGCATGATTGGAGTGCAGCTGGGACTGCACAGGCTGGGGACCATGGTACCCCAAAATCCTGAGAGCCTGGATTATATGCCCTGTTGCATAGCGGTTGTGCAGTAACGGCCTTGCGCTTACCCATTTCCGCTCCCTCAAAAAACTGCATGGTCCATTGATTCCTGCACTATGGGGACACCTGTGGTGCTTGAGTCTGGAGAGAAATTCCCTCTCGGACCTTTTTTCACAACCTTTAGAGGGATAGGGCCTCTGTAATCCTCCATGCAAAGCCTCTTTCAGAGCCCTCCTTTTAGACCATTGGAACCTGGTTTATGTTGGCCCTTAGATTTATTACTAATAAGGGGGAGATGTCAGGGACAAGGACAGAATCTCTAAGGACAGGCAACTAGATCATCTTACAGTCAGGTTGCCTAGCAACAGGACATTGAGGCAGAGCCCTTGACCCTTTCACCCTGTAAACATCCTATACAAACATCCTGTTAGCTTGCCCCACCTTATGCAGATGACAGCTTCTTGCTCCCCCCACCCTGCAGGAACTATATAAACCTTCTTGGAGAAAAATAAAGTTGCACCTTGATCAGAATCTAGACTTGGTGTATTTCCTTGTATCTCCTGTCTCTATCATTCCATCCTTAGGGTGGTTGAGAACCCGTTGAAGCCCTGCAGGTGGGGCAGAGGAACCCAAACTTACACAATTCCTATAAGCCCATATTGAAATGCAGTATTCTCAATCTAACCATTAACACTTTGAAAACTTTTAGCAAAACATCCAAAAGCAGTTTCTTAATAAAACTCTTTACACTTTAAAAGTAGTCTTAGTCTACCCCATTTGCATTTCTTACTAACATGACATTAATCCATGCAAACAATTTTTTAAATTAAATAAACTAAGGAATATTAACTCTTCCTTTTCTTTATAATTTTTAAAGCAAAATCTCAAGCCTAGTTAGAAAACCCAAACTTTTCTGTTTAAACAGTTCGATTTGTAACACAAAACCAGTTCCATAAGTAATTCCATTTTTACATAAACAGTTCCACAAAACAATTGCATTTTTAACACAGAACAATTCATGAATCACCAGCATATATGCATACACAAAACTGCATCTTGAATCAAGGTAGAAACAATAAATTTCTTCATTTAAACAGTTCCATTTTTAACACAAATAATTCCAGAAAACAGTTCCCAGGTCATTACTATAAGTAAACTCAAAATTGTCCCATTGCAATGAAATCTATTGTTCATTTCATTAAGTCCCAAAATTCAAATGATAAATTCTGGTACTAGCCTTCCAAATATGAAGAAATCCATAACAAAAGTCTTTTTGTAGTTTTATCTCATTATTTTGTTTAAAAAGTTCAAAAAAAGTAAATTCTGGTATCAGGCTTTTACTTCCAAACATGAAGAGACATTTTACAACCAAAACTTTTTGCAGTTAACAATTTTAGTTCAAACAAGTGTCTCTGCAACTTTTGTTCTCACGGACAGAGACCTTTCTAGGTACAGTAGTATTCTATTTCCCTTTTCAGGTCTTGGATTGTTTCCTTCATTTGTTTCATTGCTTTTTCTTGATTTTCTTTCAGTAACTTATTGTTTTCTTGCAGGACTTTACTGTTTTCTTCTAATTTGTTTGTCCTTTCCTCTAGTTGTTTACAGTGTTCTTCCCATTTTTTTGTCTTTTCCTCTACACAAGCCTCTATCTTCTTCATGACGTCATTCATAAGGCTGTTTTCTTCCAATTTTTGATGTTCAGGTCTAGATGTTGGAGGAGGGCTAGGTTCTGGTGATGCTGTATTGCTCTTCATTTTGTTGTATGTATTTCTGCCTTGACATCTGCCCATCTCCTTGTGGTTCGTTCTTGGTCTTATCAGCACACTTGGTTCAGACAGAGCTGACAGATTCAGGAAGCCTCTCTCTCTTGTCCAGATGGGAGCTCTCTTGTCCAAATGGGAACTCCGGGGCAGGATGGGAGCTCTTGTCCAGAAGCTCTCTGGTCTCTCTCTGTCCAGAAGGGAAGTCTGGGGCAGGATGGGAGCTGGGGGGCCAGCCTCTAAGTCTCAGGAAGAGGCTGGGGTCTCGGGTGGATGGGCATGGGGGCAGGGCGTGGAGATTGCAGGGTCTGCCAGAGGTCCCGGAGAAGGGGATCCTTCCCGGTGGAGCTAGAAGGGAACCTGCCCAGTGGCCAGAACCCAGGGGCAAGTTGGGCAGGTCTTCCCTGGAGTGGCTGGTGCCCAGGGATGGTGTCCGGGCTGAGCCAGGACACTCACCTCTGTCCTGAAGGGAAGTCCAGGGCAGGATGGGAGCTGGGGGCCGGCCGGCCTCTAAGTCTCAGGAAGTGACTGTGGTCTCGGGCGGATGGGCGTGGGGGCAGGGCGTGGAGATTGCAGGGTCTGCCAGAGGTCTTGGAGAAGGGGATCCTTCCTGGATGGGGATAGAAGGGAACCTTCCCAGTGGCCAGAACCTGGGGCCAAGTTGGGCAGGTCTTCCCCAGAGTGGCTGGTGCCCAGGGATGGGGTCCGGGCTGAGGCAGGGCACTCACCTCTGTCCAGAAGGGAAGTCCAGGGCAGGATGGGAGCTGGGGGCTGGCCTCCAAGTCCCAGGAAGTGGCTGAGGTCTTAGGCGGATGGGCGTGGGGGCAGGGCGTGGAGATAGCAGGGTTTGCTGGGGGTCCAGGAGAAGGGGATCCTTCCCGGCGGGGCTAGAAGGGAACCTGCCCGGTGGCCAGAACCCGGGGGCAAGTTGGGCAGGTCTTCCCTGGAGTGGCTGGTGCCCAGGGATGGGGTCCGGGCTGAGGCAGGGCACTCACCTCTGTCCAGAAGGGAAGTCCGGGGCAGGATGGGAGCTGGGGGGCTGGCCTCTAAGTCTCAGAAAGTGACTGGGGTCTCGGGCGGCTGGGCGTGGGGGCAGGGCGTGGAGATTGCAGGGTCTGCTGGGGGTCCAGGAGAAGGGGATCCTTCCCGGTGGGGCTAGAAGGGAACCTGCCCAGTGGCCAGAACCCGGGGGCAAGTTGGGTAGGTCTTCCCTGGAGTGGCTGGTGCCCAGGGATGGGGTCCGGGTTGAGCTAGGACACTCACCTCTGTCCAGAAGGGAAGTCCGGGGCAGGATCTACAGTAGTATTATAAACAGTACCATTTTTTATGTTAGCTCAGGTTTTTCTGTGTTGCGTTGATTTTCCACAGATACAACCGGTATCTTTCTTACAACCTTATTACTACATGTCTTAAAACTACCTTAGATACTTCTTACAAGCTTATATTCTTAAAGGAACTCTGTAGATCTATTTTACAAACTTATATAGGGCTATCACTAGCATATATTTAACTTAGCAAACACCTAAAGATTTCTTAACACAGAGATCTAACAAGACAGAATTTCTACAAACTCACATATCTTATTTTCATCTTTTTCTACTTCTTACTCTTAATTATTATCACTATCTCTATTAGATTCTCTTAACTAGACAGGAAGTACATACATCATTTCTAAAGTTTAGAGTTTATAGTCAGTTTTGCTATACAACACTGGGATTTAGTGAGTATTGTCATTATAGAATTGTGATACTTGTTGCTAGGGGACTGTAACATTCTAGAACAAAGCCATACCACAAACCTGCCAAGTTCTCTAGAGATGCACTGTCAGCAGTAAATGGTTTTTAACTAGAGGCTGTCCCATCACCCAAATTCATAATAGCTCCCCTAAGTGCTTCAATTCAGACAAATGTTTCTATTACAGCAGTACTTTTGGTTTGTTCTACTGAAAAACTTCACTTCACACTGAGCGTGAAATTACCATATTTAGCTGCTGTAAAGCTTTTCGCAAAGTACTGCACAGCTATTAGGTGATATAAAGTATTTTTCTAAAGGAGCTAGTAAAGCCAAAAGCAGCACAGCTCCGAACTCTATTTTCTCACTGTTTGCATTAACCAGTGACAAAACCTCAGAAACACTAATCAAGCCACTTTCATTCTGGTTCCTTTATAGGAACGTCATTGGAGCTGACCCTTCCCTCAGTTCCACACTCCTTACCAGACGCTCCAGTAACCACTGAGCTTCATTCTCCTCTTGTGAAAAAATGCAAACATGTCCTCGCCCCCATATTAACACAGGATCGGGACCCTTCCATAATCCCGAGCAGGGATCTTTCCATTTCACTTGAGCAAAAGTCGCTTGGATGCCACTGTGCCAAAATCTATCTGCAGCAGACTGCTCACAGACATCCATATTCAAAAAGTTCAGAACAAAAAGAGCATGATTTAATGTATTGTGTGGTGATTGAGGGAAGATTTCTTCCTTTATTTTTATTTTTTGAAGTTGTACTTTAAGACTGCTATGAGCCCTTTCTACAATACCTTGTCCCTGAGGATTATAAGGAATACCTGTTTTATGTACGATTTCCCATTGGGTACAAAATTGTTGAAATGCCTTACTACTATATCCAGAACCATTATCAGTTTTAATAATTTTTGGTATGACCATATACGAAAAAACACTGCATGCAGTGCATAATTACATGTTTTGTAGCTTCCTCAGGTTGTGCACTAGCCATTAAAAATCCTGAATAAGTGTCAATGGTCACATGTACATATCTTAATTTGCCAAATTCTGCAATATGCATAACATCCATTTGCCATAGATGATTGGGAAGAAGACCTCAAGGGTTTACCCCTAAGTGAGGGACAGGAAAATATTTTGGACATACCCCACATCGTTTAACTATTTGACGAGCTGCTTCTTTGGTAAGATTGAATTGCTTTCTTAAGCTTTTGCTATGTTGATGATGAAGAGCATGTGACTGTTGAGCCATTTCCCCTTGGGATAATGCTACTATCTTTGTTAACTTATCAGCCATTGCATTACCCTCAGCTAAAGGACCAGGAAGATTGGAGTGAGCTCTAATATGGCCCACAAAGCATGGCAGCTTTCTTTTGTGAATAGCGTCTTGAATTTGTTGAAACATTTTGGCTTGATTGTTGTTAGTGCCAATATTTTCACCAAAGCTGTTACTATTCAAAGGAGTCAAGAACATAGATGTTCTTTCATGAAACATATCCTTCATTAGTTTACTTTGAGCAAAAGCACTTTCAGGATTTAGTATTTTCATTTCCTTAGCATTAACTCCTGATGTTATTATCAGCTGTGATATTTAGCATTGACTTCTTATAAGGAACTTTCAGGTGAAGCAACTATTTTTTTAAAGACAGATTTTTCTGAAGTTTGTTCCCCATCTATAAAGCAGTCATTTCTTTTTGAATGCCTGTTTCCTTGTCTCCTTATTAGATTTGCAAAGGAATTACTCATTGCAGGCAGTTTATTCAAAAGGCAAAGAACTTTAATTTCAACATAAGTTTCTTCATGTCTAAGACAACATTCAGTGTATAAACTGCTTTCCCTTGTTTTAAGGATTTTAAAGTGGCTTGTTTGCTCTTATAGGTAGCTTTTTGTCTGATCTGGGTTCTCAAGAGGTAAGATTAAGCTTTCTAGCATTGCTTTGAGAAAAAGCATCATTCTGAGCTGAAAAGTTTTTGGACAGTATTGCCATCTTTAGCTGAAAAACTACATTTCCCAGAATGCATTTCTCTTATATCAGCCCTTTGTTGCAAGCTAGCTTATGGACTCCATTTCCCATAGTTCTTTCCCGGGTCTAAAAGTCACTTATGAAGTTTTTTCCCGGGAGATTTGAACCAAGTTTTTTGCTTTTGCAAGGGTAGATTTGAACAACCATTTTACATTTTCAACTATGGGACATTGGGAGGTTTCTGGTCTCTCCTCAGCTGGCTTCAACAGGTGTCTCTCCTTCATTTGATACTGGCCCCAAATCAGAACTGCACCTGCCTTGTTAGCGGACATTGAGGCTGGCATTCCTGATAGCAACTTTCCTCAGGGCTTGTGTTTGCCTTAGCTAGTCAGTGAAAAACAAAAACATTTGCAACAGAGCTTTTCCATGTCTCCTTCGGAGAGATTTTCTCCCACTGATTTTATTCTCATTTTGCTTGTTCCTTCCCCCCCAGATGCAGAGCTTCAGGTATCTGTCTGTGGCTCTGTACCTCTGCTAGCTGCCTTTGGAGGTAGGGGCTTTCTTCCCCCCGAATCTACCTCAAACTCTTAGCAGCTTTCACAAGCCATGCATTTTCTGGGGAGGAATCTGTCCCTTTTCTGTTTCTTCAGAGTTTTTCTCCCAGACAGTTCCCAGTTTGGTCTCAATTTATCCCCTCTACCCCAGAAACATTTCCCAATGTCACAGTGACAGCTTTTTTGCTTCTGAAGGTAGGGGCTTTAGTCCGTTTCTATTTTCAGGGTCTGAGGTTTGTGTTCATAAATCAAGCTTAGCAAGGGAGGTTTTTGCCATATCTAAGCTCATGTTTTTCCCTCAGGCCTTTCACCTGACCCAGTCCCCCAGTGGGTTGGGTTTGCTTGTCTGGGTGCTCAAGGACAGAGCTACGCCAGAGGCAATCACCCCTTAGGGCTACACTCCCTCATCTCACCGGGAGTCAGTTGAAACAAAGCTTTTCTTAAAGAGATGCTTTCTCTGATAGAAAAGAAAGCTTTAATCCTGGATAGTTCTGTTCTGCCCTGGCTGGGCTCTTTCCCCAGACAGTGTTCTTGTTCAGCAGCACAACTGCTTCAGACACAGTTCAGCTTTACTGTTTTCCCAGAAAAAGTCCTTACTCTGGCCAGGCGGTGGTGGCGCATGCCTTTAATCCCAGCACTCGGGAGGCAGAGCCAGGCAGATCTCTGTGAGTTCAAGGCCAGCCTGGACTACCAAATGAGTTCCAGGAAAGGCGCAAAGCTACACAGAGAAACCCTGTCTTAAAAAACCAAAAAAAAAAAAAAAAAAAAAAAAAAAAAAAAAAAGTCCTTACTCTGATAGGAAAGCTTTTCTTAGATTTCTTTTTATATCGTGGACTAGGGGGGTCCAGCCCCTCAATAGTCCCCTCCCAGGGTCTGGGAAGAATCTCCAACCAGCTGATAATTAATCTTTGATAAAAAGAAATGAATCTATGTACCCAAAACTCCTTAGTTCATACACTTTATTATTCTGTGATAGTTCTCTCTCTACACAGCTTCTATTCTGCTCCTTTCTTGCTTGATTTCTCTATATTTATCTACTGTCCCCTCTAGGTTCTATCTTAATTCCTTCATCTAGTTCTGTCCCTTCTAGGTTCTCACCTATCTAGTTCTTTCCCCTATCAGCTCCCCTCCTGTCTCCTTCTCTCTCATCTGGTTCTTCCTCATCTTGTTCTTCCCCATCTGGCTCTTCCTCATCTTCCATCTCGTTCCTCTAGTACTCTCTTCTAGCCCTTCAATCTAGTTCTTCCCTATCTCAGTTTGTTCCTCTCAAGTTCTTACCCATCTAGTTCTTCCATTCTCTTTTCTCTTCTCCGTTCTGTGCCCTGGAAGTCCCGGTATATAAAGGGAGGGTCCAAGCTAAATTGTGTAAAGCTATTTTCTTAATGTCCACCTCACCTAGGCGGTGTCTCTTTGTGGAATTTACCTTAAATCAGGAGACTTGCCTGTGGGCTGCTATCATTGTTAGTCCTAGGAAGTTGGGCACCCCCCTGGGTGGTGTCTCCTTGTGGAATTTACCTTAAGTCAGGAGACTCGCCTGTGGGTTATTATCACTGTTAGTCCTCGGAAATTGGGCGACCACCGGGGTGGTGTCTCCTTTAGTCCTTGAAAGTGGCTAGGGGAGATATCTGATTCCAGAGAAAGCCTTTCCTGAGGCTGTTCTCCAAATGCCTGGAATGTGTATGTCTAGAGAGTGATCAGTCCACATTGTTAGCCCTTCTTAGGGAAAAGTCATTTGGGAAAACTATGAAGGCACACATGATTTTCATAACAGAAGATAGCTGATATATAACAAGCCAAGTAACACCAAAAACTCCTTGGGATTTGGCTTCCTCTGGAGGAATTCCCTGATTCCTCCAGGTAGTGACTTTGCCATAACCAGCTGAGTTCTTATGATATATATTCCTGCAGCCCGCAGCATTTTTGCAGCTGTGGACCTATCAACCCAGGACTTGTAGGAAAGTGGACAACAGTGCCGTTCCCACTGGCTTTAGCTTTGTTTGTTCATTAGCAATCTTCCCCTGGTTCCTGCACCTTCCTGCCCCAGCTCTGTGTTCCAGGAAGTTTACAACTGCAGGAAACCTAGTGTTCCCGAAATGCATTCCAACTTAGAGATGCTGGCTAGTCATCTCTGGGTTTTTGGTCAGAAGCTAGGATACAATGCTAACATTTTGCACTGCTTCAAGGGATCTTTGCATTAGGACGATTAGGAGCACCTTTTCATAGCTCACTCAGAAACAAAACCCTTGATGCCTCAGCTGGGCTGTAACTGAAAAGCTTGGCTTTTTTGCTTTTCTCAGGTAAGGTTTCCTGCCCTTTGGGGCTTTCTGTAGCTCTTTACCTACACTCTCCCAAGCGTTTCCCTCAGGGGACTCTGACCCACTGTCTTTTACTAGCTTGAAGAGACAGAGATTAGAAGAGAGGCTTTCAGGAACTCCATCCCTGTCTCCTGCATTGCAGGGAGGATTTTTAAAGCTTGAAAGAGAACTTGGAGAGATTTTGCTGTCTTAAGAGGTTTGTTGTTTTCCCTTAGAGCTAATCACAGGTGGTCCCTGTACTAATATCTTCAGGTGATTCTAATTTTTGTCCTTCTGCGAGTTCTGAAAGGCTTTAGTTTTTAAGTTTAATAGAGCTTTTGAGAAAGATTACGGCTTTTTAGAGTTTTTCCCCCCCAAATTTTCCAAGAAAAGCTTTTAGCTTAAGAGAAAGATTTTTTCCCCCAAAAGAGAAAGACCAACTTTTCCCAAAACTTCTGAACTTTAAACTTTTTGGCTTTTTACACCCCCATTTTTGTGCCTCAGGGAGAAATTGTGAAACCTCAATAAACACCCCCTCTATCCCTTACAGACAAAGAGAAGCTTAAACCAGGATTCCTAAGCATAGATAAGAACTTAGACCCCATTTCCCCAGGTGGCTTTATCAGCTACAGAAACTTAAAAAAACACAAGAGTCAGGATATTCGACCATCTGGCAGAGGCTAAGTGGTCATAAAACATCCCAAACTTCCCAAACCCCAGAGACAGCTCATAAAACTCCTAAACATGGTTGCTGAACAAATGAGAAATAAAGATAACATGAAAGACTACTGATATGAACCAAAAAAAAGGGAAGGCAGGCTGTGAGAGATGAATTATGTGGTCTGTGCCTTTAAGAACCAGCCTCACAAAGAAAGGGGTGCGCTCCTTCCAACCTTCCTGCTGTGCGTGAGAGCCCCCGCCTCTGCTTGTAAATTTCATTTGATTTCATTTGAATAAACCTTGCTTTTGCATTCTGTACCTGAGTCTCCTGGTGGCTTCTTTGGGGACTCGATCTGGGCATAACAAAATTACTTTCTCCTGCCACTTGGACTTAGCATTTCAGCTGTCCCCAGGACAAAAGCTTCCATAGGAAACTTTTTCTTCCCCATAAGCTCAAAGAAGAGCTTTTTTACTACCTGTAAAGCTCAAAGAAAGACTTTTTTCCCCAGTTTGCATTCATAGTCCCCAAAGTTAGAAAAATCAAAGAGTTTTCCTGTCTAGTTGCCTTACTTATTTTTTTCTGCATGATCTTACATTTCTAAGTTTTTCCTACACTATTTTACTACACTATGCCTTATGCTTATTTTCCACAGATAGAAATTGAGAAAGGAATAGAAATAGAAGATTTTGACAGAAGAGAATTTTGCACTGTAGCATCGTGGACATCCTTCCAGTCCGTTTTCCTTTTCTTTCAAGGATAAAATCCCTGCCCCTCATATATATGTGTATATATATATATATATATATATATATATATATACACATATATATGTGTGTGTGTGTGTGTTACATAACAGTGGCATGCCACTTTCCACTGGCAGGGCTGACTCAGTACTTTGGCCAAAAACTCTGTAATAAAACTATTATTTTCCTTTTTCTTTAGTCCCTATTACTTTGTCTTTAGGTCCTCCCCCTTATTTTTTTCTTTTCTTTCTTTTTTTTAGTCCCTGTTCATGGTGCCATTCTGTGGGGCATTTACCCACCAACCCCACAGTTCTCCAGAGTTTTCTTGAGTGTGAGCAGCAGGAAATATTAGATAGAAGGATTTATATGGCGGAGATAAACAGATAGAAAATAAAGGATAGCCTTAAGAGGGCCTGGAACCTATTCCAATGGCCCGACTGTCTCTGCCCCAGGGAATTTATAGAGACACCAGGGGTGGAGGAAAAGACCAACCCCCCCCCACTTCCCCCATCCCCCACACCCCACCCCACCCCACCCCCGGCACAGCCAAATGCAGACCATTTCAGACACCTGCACTTAGGCCCATGGCCCTAATCATCCTCTATTCAGACCTGAGGGTAAAGCCATGAGGAACCCGAAAATGGGCTCCCACAACCAATATAGCACTAGAGGATGTTTTCTGCCAGGTCAGCAATTATTGTATCTCTCAGGATTCACAGCTATGTGTAATTTATTAGTACTATTTCCCTGTGATAGCCTGCCTGGACTTTAAGCACTATAGAAGCTAGAAAATAGAGATAAAGCTTCTAGGCAGATACAAGCTTTATTTCCCCATGTTATGACTTGAATATATGGTATCTCAGCCATCAAATCTCACCGTCACGTAATGGACATAATCAAGAGCAGTGGCATTAACCTATAATATCGGGAGGTTCTAAGGAACACAAGTGGCAAACAACTCCAAAAACATAGCTCATTCATGAATCTCAGTTTTTCTTTGATAGCCCATGATGTCTAGGAAGAAAGACTGTCTCCCAATATTAGAGTAACACCATTTAAACCCTATTTATCCATGAATATATCTTTAGAAGCTTATACAGTAGTAGGATTACAAATGACTTTCTCAAAGATCTTAATGTTAATTATCTCTCTTCTAACTCCCCCATCTTTATTGCCCTCCCATATCCTGTCCAACTCAATCCTCCTGCTCCATTATTCTCCATTCTTCCTTCATCCCACCTGTGCTCCAGATTCACACAAACTATTTTCCTGTCAAATTGGGCACTCTCCAAATAGAAAAATCAATAAAAACCTGTCCAATAAACAATGGATTCATCATACTTTCTATCAGTAGTTGAAATCCTATATATTTGTTGAAAATGTCTTCTTTTATAAATATCACACATATTTCTTTATCAAAGTCCCTGATGTCAAAAGGATTTTGTCTGTTTTCCTCACAGCTACTTCTGTTGCACTTAAAACAATTAAACCGGACATAGGCAGGGAGTGTCCTATAAAAATGTATAGAAGAATGAGTAAATGAACATGTTTTCCCAGTTCTCTAAGAATGCATATGGGATATTGCTCACAAAGAAGTTTTAGATGCCAATGCTCTTATTTATAGACAAAAAAGTGGAGAACAATGACATCCATAAAGAATGTACAGCCACAGACAACACCCAGAGGCCATCAAAGGTAATTCCAGATTGGAGTTACTAAGATCAGAAGAAAGAAAAATAAAAAGTTATAGTTCTCATCCATGAATATCACCCTGCTTTTCTGAATAACACTGAGAGTATCCTGTGTCTTTTCCCACACAGTAGCTGCACAGACTAAGATAAGAAGGAAATTTATAACAGTGCATTATAATAAGGTCTGAACTGCAACAATGTAGGTTCTGTTCCCTTTGTAATGGCTTTGGGAGCCATTAAAAGGTTTTATTCTTTTGTGGCACAAACTGAAACATTAGAGGACTCAGAAAGACTGAAATGGCCTGAGAACACTGGGAAAATGACCAGCACTAGAGAGAGGGAAGTAGCATGAGGTGCAGAGGCAAGTACAGCAGTGGGAAGAGGAGAGACTGTGAGAGACAGGGGGTGAGGAAGGAAGGATATGAAAGCAGAAATGAAGGGGAAGAGAGGAGGAAAGGGAAAGGAAGGTCCCTGAATTAAGAGTAACACTATGAGAAGTTCTGGTAAACAAAAAATATAAAAGAAACACTGCAAAGGAGGATGAAGCAAGTCTTCTAGTAAAAGAGAGACAAGAAAACAAAAGAAACAAAATTTGCCAAGACACTAGCCTTCGGGCTGACTGAATTGTAGAGCTGTCACAAGCAGAAGTTAGAGTGAAATTCTGGCCAAATTTTTACATTGAACCTTGAACTGGACATGAAAGTACAAGTCTGAAGTAGGACAATGTACCAAGAAGACTGATTGAGGGATACAGTTGTGTGACTTGTGGAACCCCTGGTGTGGGACCAGGACTTATGCCAGGTATATGAACTGGCTTTTTAGAGCCCATTCCCTATGTTGAGATGCCTTACTCAGCCTTAACGCAGGCGAAAGGGGTTTGGTCTTGCCCCAACTTGGTATGCCAGCCTATGTTGACTACCCAAGGGAGGTCTTACCCCCTAAAAGGAGGGGATGGGGGTGGGGAGTGATGGGGGAGGGAGCAGGAGAAGGAAAGGGAGGGGAACAGTAGTTGTTATGTAAAAAGAAAAAATTAAATAAAAATAAAAGAGACTACATGAATTCTGAAACAAACATCAGAACTTGACAAGATTCACAGGTCATTTCTCTAAACAACAAAGCACAAGATTGCTGAAGTCTATGAATATAAGAAATAATAGAGCAGAAAGGATTTTGAAAAAATGAAATCCCCCAATTACAGATGTCTTTCTGTTTAGGAAGAAAAAAAATAGAGTAACAACTAAAATGAACCTCAATTATTACTGACTCTAAAATTACTAAGGGACCAAAATTCTTCAGGGCAAACTTGAAATGATCCCCACAGGACAGATATTCCTTGAGGGACCCAAAGTGATCCAGACTCTGTGATTCATTAAATATGTTCTATACAATTTGTTACAAACTATTTTTTTTGGTTAGTTTTCTTTTGATTTTCTTTTCATTCATTTCTCTTCTCCAACAACATACAAAGTGACTTCCAGCACTATGAATGTTAGTAGGGGTGAAGATTCTAGCTGGGTACCACCTAGATTTCTCCATGTTCAATGACCTAAGTGATGTCAACAATAAGGGTTTATCAGGTTCCTGGGGAAAAACCAATAATTCCTTTGTCAATGGCCAGTGAAGTTCAAGAGAACTGTCTATAGAACCCTATTGGTCAACAAGTTAACACAATGTAACCCATTCCTGGGACACTTCTATAATAGAAGGTCTTCATATGGCTTTTCAAAAAGCCTATAGTGTTAGACTGGACAGCCTATCCAGGTTCTCACTTTACAATTAGAAGATGAATACAGACTACATCTAGAACCGCCCCTCCCTCCTAGGGCTAGACATAAATTCATGGCTAAGACAGTACCCAGAAGCCTTAGCTGGGACAGGAGGCATAGGGCTGGCAAAACACAGGGCATCCATATTAGCGAAGCTTCAACCTGTTGCCTCCCCTGCCCAGATAAGATTGTACCCTATGCCCAGGGGAGCTAAGGAAGGGATCACACCCCATATTAGGTGATTGCTAGACTTGAGGATTTTGATCCCCTGTCAGTCTGCTTGGAACACCCCACTGCTTCCTATCAAGAACCCTAACTCCAATGATTACCACCCGGTACAGGACTAGAGGGAAGTCAACAGGTGGGTTATGGATACACATCCTATTGTTCCTAACCTGTACATCCTCCTGAGTTTATTGCCACCAACCTAAGTTTGGTATACCATATTGGACTTAAAAGATGCTTTCTTCAGCCTTCTTCTGGCCCCTAAAATCAGATACTCTTTGCCGTTGAATGGCATGATCCTGACAAAGGAATCAATGGACAACTGACCTGGATCAGACTTCCACAAGGATTTAAGAATCCACCTACCATCTTTGATGAGGTGCTACATGAGAACCTCAGAGTTTTCCACCAGAGACACCCACACCAGATGCTCCTCCAATATGTCGATGGCCTCCTGATTGCCGCTGACTCAGAAGAATAATGCCAGGTGAGCACTGGAGAACTATTTGAGACTCTGAGGAAGCTGGGGTATCAGGTATTGGCTAAATATGGGCTAAAAAGGCCCATATTTGCCTAAAGAGAGTGACATACCTTGGATCCATCCTTGAACAAGATCAAAGATGGTTCTCAGAGGCAAATAAAGAGACAGTGATAAAGATCCCTGCTCCGATCTCTCGAAGGACAGTCAGGTAATCCCTTGGAATGGCAGGATTCTGCTGCCTATGGATCCCCAACTTTGCTGCATTTTCCAAGCCTCTATATGCCCTGACAAAGGAAAGCTATCCCTTTCAATGGACTAAAATTGAGAATAGGGCTTTTGATAAGAACAAAAAGGCACTGCTATAGGGCTCCAGTTATACATTGGTGAATGCAAAGGCATAGCAAAGGGGGTGCTAACACAAATTTTAGGCCACTGGACTAGGCTAGTAGCCTACCTGTCAGAGAACCCTGTGGCAGCTGGCTGGCCCCATGCCTGTGTATCGTAGCGGCCACGACCCTATTAGTCAAAGATGCAGACAAACTAACTCTGGGTCAGGAACTCTTCATTACAACCCTGCATGTCATCTAAGGAGCTCTCAAATAACCTCCTGATTGGCTTAATATCTACACAGACAGCCACTATGTGTTTGCTATGGCTTGCATACATGGGACCATCTACTAGGAGAGGGGCCTCCTCACAGTAGAAGGCAAAACTATCAAAAATAAACAAGAAACATTAGACTTACTGTCTACCCTCCAAACTGCCCATTACCCACTGCCCAGGCCACCAGAAGGCAGATACGCCTGCTACCCAGGTACCAGGTTGGTGACCCTAAAAAACAGAGAAGCTTCTATAGAGACCTCCCCTGTACTAACATTGGCTCTTCCTAACCCAAGGGCAACAGTCCTCCCTGAGCATCCAGCATACATCCCTGAGGATCTACGCATGATCAGCTGGCTGACCAAAGACTGGGAGCCTCACAGCTCTGACAGGTGGTGGAAAACAGACAGTGGATGCCTCATTTTGCCCAGCAAGGTGACAGAGGAACTCGTTTGGCACATTCACCACTCCATTTATCTGTGGACCAGAATGAACTGAATATTCGATCAGAAAATCTTACCTAAAGATATTTAACTTGAGACATAAAATTAAGCAGATTGTTGACAAATGTCTAGCCTTCAGGCTTATCAATGCAGACAATAAGCCCAAAAGACCTGGCTCTTGATTTCAGGAAACCAAGCCTGGAGCTCACTTGGAAGTGGACTTCACAGAGGTGAAACCTGGCAGATATAGATACAGGTACTTATTTATGTTTATAGACACGTTTTCATGATGGGAGAAGCCTACCCTACCAAACAAGAGACTGCCCATGTCATAAACAAAAAGCTATTAGAACGCATCATCCTAAGACATGGAGTACCAATCCTTTTGGGTTCAGACACCAGCCCAGACTTTGTCTCTCAGGTAACTCAATTCTTAGCAAAAACACTTGGGGCAAATTGGAAATTACATTGTGTAGATAGACCCCAGAGTTCAGGACCCACCCCTCACTACCCTGGAGAGGGAGAATTGACATGATGGTATGGGGTGGCCCAGTGTTCTGGAATGGCCAGCTCAACTACCACCCAGACAAACAGCCAGGCCTGGGGTTTGCCCACCCTAACATCTACCCCATCTGCTGGAGCTCATGAAGGCACTGGTCCTGTGGAATGATAACCACAGAATCTCTAGGACTCAGGGAGGCCTTGGGATATCCAAGAGGAATTTTTGTGAGGATTCAGTGATGATGGTGTACCAGAAGACAGAGGCCTTGAACCAGACCAGTGGCTCATTGCAATGAACATTTGCTAGTAAAGTTGATCAGACAAAAGAGTATATTGTTTGACACACTGAAAGAACCAAACAGATACCATAACAGGCTGTCAGTCTTCTCTCAGAGATAAGACCTCAATTTCAGTTTCCTGAAACTTGAGCAAGCAGTTTCTGGGAGGGCCATGAACAAAAGACATAGTCCTTGCAGTAGCTCCCTTTCTGCACGTACTCTGGCTGCTCAAGGTTCAGCCAGTTGTTTACTGGCTGGGACCCCTCACCATCTTAGAGCTATGTGCATGGGCCAATGTGAACATGTGAGGCCAGCCAGCCTCCATGACAGCTCAAGGACAAAGCCTGGGACTTGTCCAAGCTGCCCAAAAATGGTAATTGTACCCCCAACCAGTAAATGCAAAGGTTACATACCCTTACCCAATCATATGATGCAAAGGCTTGTACCACCATGCCTATGGTTTTTCCCTTTAAAAACCCCTCACCTTGAGAGCTCAGGGCTGTCATCTTCCACCTGCTGTGTCGAGTGTTGGACACAGACCAAGCCCGGGCTTGCTTGTTATCAATAAACCCCTGTGTGTTTTGCATCAGATAGGCTGGGTGGTGGTCTTGCTCGGTGGTCTCTTGATATAGGCACAATAACACCAAGGATCCCAATGCCACCAGGAAAAATGAAGAGATGTTGGAGAGGCAAGAAAGATGGAGAAGGGAAGAGTTTTTGTTTTGTTTTGTTTTGTTGTTGTTTTGTTTTTTGTTCTTTGGGTTTTTTTGTTTTGTTTTTTTTTTGTTTTTTTGTTTTTGCTTATTTTGGTTTGGTTGTTTTGGTTTGTTGTTGTTGTTGTTAATTTTCTTTTGGAAAGGGCACTGCAGGGATGAGAGGAAGATATGGAAGAACTGGGAGGTTTGTGGAATTAGGGTGCATGATGTGAAATTCCAAAGATTCAATAAAGACATTATGTTTAAAAAAAAAATCAGTGAAGCTAGGTGTGGCAGTACATTCCTGTAATTCCACCACTTGCAAAGAGGTAGAGGCAGGAGGATCACAAATTCAAAGTCTGTCTAAGTTACACACTGTCTCAACAAAAATTAAAATCAATATTGAACTATGCACACTTGATAATACAAAGGAAGACTATTTCTGCCCCTTTAGGCATTTCTTAGTTGCCTGTAGTTCTTGTCTAGTATTGAGGCCCAATGAACTCCCCCCCACTGATATTAGCATGTCTGTTGATAACATCCTTGTATACATCATCCTAAGCAGCCATGTTGGTGAAAATTCATGGGTGTAGCTTCTGACACTTCTGGAAGACAATCTCACAGTAAGCTCCCTGTGCCTCTGGCTGTTACAGTCTTTTCATCTCCTCTTCCATAATGATTCCTGAGCTTTAGATACAGGAGTTGTGTTGCAGTTGTAACTGGGCTCCATAACTCTAAATTTTGGTCAGTTATGGTTTTCTCTAATGGTCTCCAACTGCAGCAAAGAGAAGTTTTCCTAATGAGGAATGAGAATTACACTTATCTATGGGTACAAGGACAAGTATTTAGAATGTAGTTAGAGTTTACCAATTGGTTATCCAATACCAATGGTCAGGCCCGAAAACATATACATGTAAATAACATTGTACATACTGAGCAGGTTGAATTTATGTATTTAGGAGTGTGTGTGTGTGTGTGTGTGTGGTATGTGTGTGTGTGTGTGTGTGTGTGTGTGTGTGTGTGTGTGACAAAAAGAAAAAGAGGCCATAGAATTTGAAGAGAGCAAGGGGTATACATGGAGGGTATAGGATGAGAAAAGGGAAGATGGATATAATTATAATGTCAAAACAAATAAAATTTTTAAAAACAATAAAGAAAAATGATATTTTGATTTGGGGCATTTTAAAAATAGAAACAGCTATATAAAATAAGAATGATCTTTTATGCCTTGAAATTTTAATTATCTTGGTTTTGATCTATCATTGCTATCAACCAATTAAAATCAAATATGAAAGAAAATCACTGTTCATAGTTAGCCATGAGTAATGAGTTTAGAATTGCCTTGCATATGTGAGCATGTGCTTCTGCATCTGAAAACACATTTTAGCTCCTTTAGTTTGAAATAATTATAAATTTATAGAAATTTACAAATATAATACAAATACTCCCATGACTCCATTTAAAAAAAAATCTTTTTTAACGGTTAGTATCAAAACTAATACTAAATAAAGCATAGATCTTATTCAACTTTCAGCAGCTCAACACACATGAATGCATATAAACCTATTAATCACATCTCTAGGCAATTGAATCTCATATCAACTGTCATCAAAAGTATGTATATACTACTTGTGTTTATTCTTACCTACCCACTCTCATGTTCATCTCTATTCTCTAGCAAACACAAATCTGTTCTATACCTGTCAATTTGCAGGTCCTACAAAATATGAGACCTACAATATTGGCTTTTATCATTTTCACTAAGCATAAGGCCCTTTGGGTGCAACCTAGCTGTTGATGTATTTCTTTTATTTCTGAGTAGTATTAAAATTTTCACAAGCCAAGTTTATTCAAACATCTTTGTTCATTATAATAGTGATTATGGCTGGACGGTGGTGAGCGCACGCCTTTAATCCCAGCACTCGGGAGGCAGAGACAGGTGGATCTCTGTGAGTTCGAGGCCAGCTTGGTCTCCAAAGCAAGTTCCGGGAAAGGTACAAAGCTACACAGAAAAACCCTGTCTTGAAAAACCAAAAAACAAAAACAATAAAAAGAGTAATTATGGGCTAGAAAGATGGCTCACTGGGTCAAAGCACTTTCTACCAAGCTCTAGGATCTGAGTTTGATTGCCAGGTCCCACATGGTAGAAGGTGAGACCAATTCCCACAAGTTGTCCTCTGACCTCCACATGTTTACTGTGGCATGTACACTTGCACATATACAATAATATAAATAAATTTTATTTTAAAAATTATAACAGGTCCCTGTATTGACATAAATATAAATTTAGCTAGTTTGTGGTAAATCTTACTGGAGTATGGGCCTGATATTGTCAAATTTTTCTTTAAATCAAGAACATCTTTCTTTCTTCCCTAAGAATATACTGTAACACAGACTTTCATAGCTCTTAAGATAAGTCAGAGCAAAGTAAACTTGCAATATAGCTCATCATTACTCTTTGTAGAAATGAACAATATTATTGAGTGTAACTAACTTTCTAAAAAAATACATTTGGCTATTAAAAAATATAAGAATAACAGGAATCTATGGCCATTTTGCATATGCTCCTCCTCTGATCAACAGCTTTTCATCTGACCCATCACACCAAGGCTGGCAGGTTTGTGAGTGTTAGAAGTTGAGCTATACTGAGTACTGGCAGCACTGTGAGCATATGGGTATATACACTATATATGCCATGGCTATAGATAGCTGTCACTCTCAGTAACAGATAAGCAGAGATTCAGTGACTCTGACATCTTGAAGGTACAATCAAGTATATCCTAGTCAAATTCAGCAGGGTGCACTGGAGATTAACACATCTGAAGCTGTCCACAGACTCCTACCAGACTAGGAAACTATACCTAACTACAATGGAGAATGTTCAAGGCCACATGGCAAAAATATGACTAAAGGTATACTTGAAAATGCCTTCAGCCTTAAACATACTCCTCTACTAGTGGAGAACATCTCACCAGCAGCTAAGGGATTTGTGATCAACTTCTTTCCATTGATGGTGAGCACTAAGATAGCCTGATGCAGTAGCAGCTGCAAGGATGTCAAATGTAAGAAGATGCTGAGGGATTTGTGATCAACTTCTTTCCATTGTTGGTGAGCACTAAGACAGCCTCATGTAGCAGCAGCTACAGGGATGCCGAATGTAAGAAGATGCACTTGAATGTTTTTAAAATTTTGAATGATAAGAAATCTGGTTCAAACCAGATTGAGAGCTTCATTCTTCCTTTTAGCTTTCTTAAGACTAACAACTACTCAAATAAAAATGAATAAACATGGACAGATGGTTAAAATTCTAAAGACTGTTTAGGAACCCAGCACTGGAGAAAAAATATATTGATGCATTCCATATTTTTCCAGGGAGGACTCAGAATTCAAACTAAAAAGCAAAGATCCAAAAGTCTTTTTCTTACTTAACACAAACAGAAAAGATGCAAACACAGATTGTTACACTTTTTAAAAAGTTTTTCCCAGCTTGTAATTCTTGCTCCTCATCTATATCACGAGGAAAACTTGAACTAAACTCCTGCCCTTTGCTTGCCTGGTCATCATTGCAGGTGGAAACCTGATGCCTATACCACTGTGGCCAGGAAAAACTTCAAACTTCTACGGAGAAACAACAGATTTGAATAAGATATTGCAGGTGGCTCTCTACTTCCCCTGCCAGTGTGAATCAGTGAGACAAAATGGAGATCCGAACTTCCGCCCCCGCACAGACACACAAAAGCAATGAAGGAACAAGATGATGTGCGGCACACCGCTTCCCAGGACACTACAGTCAGAAAGGTCAACTTATGACCTTTAAGTCCATCCACACATGGTGGCATTACAGTCTCAAAATCAGAAGACCAGTTTTGCTTATGAGTCGTCAGCTGCACTGAGATGTAAGCTGATTTTTAATCCTCTGTGTCCAAGATAAAAGCCAGAACTTTAACTTTACAGGGATATTGTTTATGGCTCAAAATTGAAAAAAAAATGAATGACTGATGCCTATCCTAGGATGATACAATGTCAAAATTATCTGATATATACATTTATGTGTATAACAATAATTAATGAGGAAAAGGCAATAAATTTGACATAAAGCAATGAGGATGCATGGGAACACTTGGAAGAAAGAAAGGTAAAGGGGAAATGATGTAATAATATAATCTCAAAAAATAAATAGTAATGATTAAAGAAATTATCTAAGAATAATGAGCAATCACAAACCTGCTTCAAAAATCTATCATAAAGACTCTTGAAACCAATGAAAAGCAGCTTTTAATCTTAGTAAACACTTTTAACTTTTTTAAAAATTTTATTACCTTTATTTATTTAGTGAGGCAGGGAATATAAACACATGCATGCATCCCATAGCATGACTGTGGCGGACCAGAGGACAAACTGGGTAACCAGTTCTCTTCCTCCACAATGCAGTTTGGGGTATCCAACTGATGTCACCATGCTTCACAGGCAACACCTTCTCCTACTCAGACATCTCACTAGCACAAAGGCATGTTTTTCCAAAGTTTTTGCTTCTAACAAGATGGGAAATATGTTTGTTGTCTTGCTCCTACTTCTAATTACAGACAAAATAACCTTGATTTATTATAAAAAGAAAAGCACACACCCAAAAGAATTTGAAAGATGGAGAGGATCAGGCAGACTGACTTGTGACCTCAGAACACAAGAGAAGCATGATGATAAATCCCTGGCTTTCTATTGGTTCACAAATAGTTCAGACCCATAGCTGAAAAGGCTGACAATATGAAAATACTCATAAACAGATAATTTTTGTGTTTCTGTGTGAATATTAGCTGTTACATTTTTTTTACTAAAAATAGATTCTTCTCTCATACAATACATCACAACCAGTTTTCTCTCCCTCCATTCCTCCCAGTATCCATCCAACCTATGCGTGTACCCCATATCAACTCCCCCACTGTTTCCTCTTCAAATTCAGCACTTTGTAGCCAAAAGAAAGAAAAGAAATTTCTAAGTGGAAATTTATAAAAAGTAAAATCTTTACCCTGTCAAACATCACTGAAAACTCGCCCTGGCTATTATAGGTTGGATGTGAAATGCTCCCAAGATCATGTTTGAACACCAGGTCCTCAATTAGTGGTGTTGTCTGAGAGGTTTTAAAATCTTTGAGATATGGTGCCAACTGGCAGATGTAGGCCATTAGCCATGGACCTTTGAAGGTTATTGCAGACTACCCCCTTCTGGTCTACTCTCTGCCTCCTGATCATTCATCCAGGACAGAGCAAGTCCAAAAGCCATGTCTTCCCACAGTGATGGACTGATCCCTTGAGACTATGGGCCGAAGTCAAGCTTCCTCTCTTCAGTTGCTTTGGTCAGGTCGTGTGTTACAGTGACAAGAGAGCAACTATACCACCTACTCCAGAGCACTGAGTGGGAAGCCTGCACCTGAGAGAGAGCTGGGGGAGGAAGGAAAGGAGAGATGGAGGGAGGGAAGAAGAGAGGAAGGGGAAAGAAGAAGATGGGGAATAGATACCAATGCATCTATTGCCAGGTGTGTACATATTTAAGAAATATTTAAATGTCACAAAGTTAAAATGTCTTAGGAAATTTGAACTTAAAGAAAAAATGAGAAGTCTCAGGTAAGAAATAGAGAATCTTATCGAAGGACTAGCAGACTAAAGAAGACACATGGCAGTTCCAGAAGGGAATAAGCTAAGGTGCAGAGAGAAGAACTGATGGACTGCAAAACAAAACAGAAATTTCTCAATTGAAGAATATAGAGGAAAGACTGGTGAACAAATATACAGTCTTGAAGACAAACAGCATCATAACAAAAGATCCAACAGCAGTACTATTAGTTCTAGACAGAGAAGTTAAAAGCAGAAGGGATAAAAGTAAAATATGCCTCAAGTATCAAAGTTGAAGACTGTCAACATGTGATGTTACATCATTAAAAATATCCTCCAAGAACGAATGAAAACCACACCATGCTCACAAAAGAAAAACAGAAATAATATAAGGAATAACTAAATACAATAAAATAAACAAAATTAAATAATAAAAAATTCATAGAGCTCAACAGTTGTGACACACATCTTTAATCCCAGCACTCGGGAGGGAGAGGCATGTGGATCTCTGAGTTTGCTACAGAGCAAACTTCAGAACATCCAGGGCTATACAGAGAAACACTGTCTCGAAAGAAAAAAGAAAAATAAATTCATGGAACAGGAGGGAAGAAAAAACATAGACCAAAAATAGGCGGAAGATATTAGACTTTGCTTCTCCTCCTGAATTTTCTAAATTAAATTTCATTCTTGGACCTAAAAGATGTTCTGTTGTTATATGCATTTTAAATATATGTAGGAGAAATATTTAAAGCAATTCTGTTATAAACAGAAGAGGATAAAGAGACATAAGAAAGCAAGGATCTAAACTCCATGTGAACTTCCAGACATCTATACACTATACATGTTTATATAGTTATATAACCCTATAAGTACTGTAGATAAGTCAAGCATATTTTAACACATGTTCAAACAATACAAAAAGAAAGAAAATACAGAAATAACACATATTTTGACAGAAACACTCCTCAAAAATATTTAAAGCAATAATGAGTTAAGACCAACTCTTAAAAAATTATTGAATTAAGCTAATCACAGAAAGACAAATGTCATGTTTTCCCAAATTTTTTGTTCTGATGTTCTATATAGATATATAAAATTGTGTATATACCTATATATATATGATATAAAAATAAAAGTAAAACTGCCTTGGAGAAAAGGAACTAAGGAAAGGGAAAGTAAGGAAGGGGAGGGGAGGAGGTATGAGCAAGAATGAGCTCAATTTGTGTGTGTGTGTGTGTGGGTGTGTGTGTGCATACCAAAAAAAATCAATAAACCCAGAGTTCCTTTTAAACAAGCTAATAAATTCTCTGATCCCTGCTAACATCATATATAAAATTAAAATGGTAATTGTTGTGAAGGGTAAATGATTTCCTCCATATACAATATTAGAACATTGCTTGGAACTTGCAAAGTATCTGAAATTGTGTGCTCCCCTGATCCTGTATGTGTATAGCATACACGAGCTCTCTGCCAGATTTGAGGATATTTCTTAGTATTCTGCTTAATTAGTTTTGTTGAGTCTGTAATGTATTACTATGGGTCAAAAGTTAGAAATTTATTTTAAATATAGTGACAAAAGCCTCCTTTGCAACCCCTCCCTGGCCCTCCCCTGTTGCCCTCCCCAGAGCAACCAAAGGTGAGAGTTGTTAACTGTCAGTGGAACTGTAAAAGAACTCATATGCATTATCACACCATTATTAAACTAACAATAGCACACTAGACACACTGTCTCCCCATTTGCTTTTTCAAATTCATGTAGTTTTCATTAATATGCAAAATTGTATGTATTGGCTATATGCTGTGGGATGTCTTTCTGTATGCTGTGAATATGTGTTGCTCTGATTGGTTGATAAATAAAGCTGCATTGGCCTATGGCAAGGCAACTCAGAGGCAGGCAGAAATACAAGCAGATAGACAGGAAGAGAAAAGAGAAGGGAAGAGATGTAAGCCAGCTGCCCAAGGAACAACATGTAATGGGACACAGGTAAAGCCACGGAACATGTGGCGATACATAGATTAATAGAAATGTGTTAATTTAAGATATAAGAGCTAGCTAACAAGAGGCCTGCCATAGACTATACAGTTTGCAAATAACATAAGCCTCTGTGTTTACTTGGGTCTGAGCAGCTGCAGAACCAGGTGGGACACAGGAAAACTTTCAGCTACAGCTATATATAGCATTTTGAAGTATCTATGTAATGAAATTGTTAAACTTAGCTAATTAACAATTAACCTCAGATATCACTTCTGTGCTGAGAAAGCTTAATGCCCATTCCGTCTGCTCAATGATTCAGTATATCAACACTAGCTACAGTTACAACAGTGTCCAATGACTCTGTTGTATATGTTTCTTCTATGAATCTATAACTTCATCCAAAATCTTCTCTGCCCCCTCCTTCTAACTGTAATATATACTATTTCTTGGGGAAAATGCTAGAGAAAGAGTAAGACAGGATTCATGAGAGAATAAACTCTAAACTGTAGTGAAGACTCTCAGGTAATCTCTGTGTAACAGGCCTACAGACCAAGCAGAAGGCTGGGACAAGTAGAAGGAGGTTTGGTCCACTTCACAGTACATTGCAGAGATCATACTGTGATCATACATGAAGAAAGTCTTCGTTTATATACAACATTACAGAATCTTAGATGTAGAAGCCAGGAAACAAACTGCTATAGCCCGTTCTATTTTGCTATGGCAAACAAGTGAGACTTCTTTTTATAAAAGAAGTTCATTTAGCTCACATTTTCTGGCTGAAGATCTCAGGTTGAGCAGTGTCTGCTCAGCCTCTGGTGAGCGCCCACTGCCTGAGCCACCACATCACAATAAAATCTGGAAGGGAATCAGCCACATGCAGAAGGAACAAGCATGTGCTTTATAACAACTAGCTCTGAGAAAACTAATTCATTCTGGGAAGCCAACAGTAATTCCTAAAAAGGACAGTGTCTGTATATCATCCCCCACTGTGCTCCACCTCTTAAATACTTCCCCACCATTCAACATCACTACACCACAGATCAAGCTTCCAACCCACAAGCCTGTGGTAGAAACATCTGAACCAATCTAAATTGTAACACAGGCACATTTTCCTAAGCTTGATAAGTTGCATGCTCCCACCTGAGTGATTTTTCTGCAATGATGCAAGCATAAGAAACCATTGGGAACCATCTGAGGCTGCAACAGGATCATGGGTGGTATAGTTATGTGGAGCAGAAGGGTCCCACTGATGCAAAAATGTGTCCTGCTCTTGACAACTGAGGATTCTTCATCTGCTAGTTCTCTGAGCATGGTTTTACAGCATCATCTTCTGCTTCTCTACTATTCCTTCTACTGAATCTTAGAGTCAGTTTTGTTACTTGTCAATAGAAACGTCAACACAGTACTTCTCCTACATGATAATGCAAAACATGAACTAATTGGCAGAGGCATATCTATGAAAATATTGTCATTTCTAAGTCATAAAGATGAAGAAATGTTTAAAGAATGTTGTAAGGTGTTTTAACTCACATGAAATTAATCACTGAAAGCAGTGGCTTTTGCAGCCTTTCTTGTACCTGACTTTTCAAAATGGAAAATTCTAATTTCTTATAGTGGCAAGCAGTGACATTATTATCTCTCCCAATATTGAGTCTTTTTTTCACAAAATGTATTGCAGTTTGGTGATTGCCACTAAAAGCTATACGAATGTATAATTTTGCAAAAGTTATAGGGAGGAATAAGATCAAAAGGACCCAGTTTACCTGGATTGTCTAATTAGTACTACATTCAAATCACATTCTCAGAAAGTTTGGTAAGAATAATATGACCCTTTGGTACCCAGCTAAATCCAGCATGGCGTTAATTACATTCACTGTGACTCTGAACTTCATGGACTTTTTTCAGCATTAACAGTAGACCAGAGGATAATTAATAAACACCATGTGTCATGGGATATTCATTGTCTTCTGCCTCAACACTAACCTCTGTTGAATATTTCCAAATTTAGAAATCTTCTACCTGCATATCAAAGCACCACTGACATCTTGAAATGATGACAAATCATTTAAATAAGGCCTTTGTCCTGGAAGTGTTTCAAGTTCAGGAGAATCTACAAAATCATTTTCTACACATATGTACTTGGATGCTCAAGCGGGAAGATTGGCTTAAGAGGTTGAGAGTCTCCATGGAGAAAGTAATGTTTATACTAATAAACAAAAGATAGAGGCATATAATGTGACATGAGAAATGTGTGGACAAAGCAAGGAACCGCAAGAGAAAAGAGTCAAATACAACAAGTAGGATACATCCCCAAGAACATCAGGGACACAGTGGAATATTTTATGTTAATTATAAATTAGAATGGAGAAGAAACATAACAAAAGGTTAACATTGGTTAATTGTGGGCAATGGCTAAGATATAGATAGCTCAGTGTTTAGGGTAAGCATCTAGTCAGTTCCAGAAGGGAGTAGATTATAATCAGGAATCCAAGGCACAAATAGAAGGAGATAGGGGAAGCTACAGCAGACCCAAGAGGATGTGGGATTGGAAACATTCAATGCATGACCTCTTAATATGGAGTTTAGAGATGCAGGCTGCTGTCTCTTTGTATACATATACAATTCATATTACCCGTTGTTAATTTAAATTAAATTCAGGCCTTAAGAATGCCTTCATATATTAGTCCTTCCTAATTAATTACACCCCAGCATAGGGCATATAGATGAGACCCCACTAGTCATGGCAGCTAGGCTACAGACCATGGTAAGCAGGCAGATGAATAGGCAAAGACCTAAACTATAACCAGTCCAGTTCATCACTTATGTGTTCAGTCCAAAAATGTGTGGTCATGTGGTAGCTTTGCAGTTCTTAGAGCTTGTTCTAGGTTCTGAGAACTGCTGGATTCCAGAACTGTGAATAAAAGCTAAGTAAGATATTCAAACTAAATTTATTGCAATTTCATCTTTTGACACCATCTTGGTTATTCTGGGCTCAGAAATGAATATGGATGAAGCAGCTGAACATAAACTTTAGAGCTTGAATCTGTGTAACTGGGGAAGAATATAGAGACTGAGTTCTCTCCCCAGGAAACAGCCTGGGAAAGCTTTGCTGTGTTCTTCAGAGAAATTATTGATCATATTTATGAAGATAACACACATCAATTTCACTGCTCTAATTTTTGTTATACTGGTGAGTTTCTTAAGTTGCCTAAGCAAATAGAGATGCCTATGATGATTTATTCATTCAGTTATTCAAGGTATCAGTGAGTGTCAAACTTGGCATGTAACACAAAACAAAGCAGCATTCCCTACACCCACAGAACTCACACTATGGTAAACTAGGGTTTGGGCTGGGTACATAAACAGCATCCAAAATGTATTTGCTCAATATGTGAACCTAATATCTCACGTTATTACATTATGTATGTATTTTAACCTAATGTGATAATGTTTTAGTCTGTGATTCACTTAGGTTTCATTGGTGTTTAGACCTTTTGTTTACAATTTTATTGTAAATCCTCACTAAATGTGATATTTACCAGAGTCGATAAAATCAGTCAGTAAAAGCAGCACCCAGAGAAGACCAAAGAAGATTCATAGTGTCTGATGAACCAGCAGGCTTCATGAATTCATAGCAAGATGATCAGTTTTGCATTCACGTTTATTAGTTGGAAGAAACACTGCAGGAGATGTGGGGAGATGCCTAAATGATTCAGTTCTGTGCCACGGAACCCAGTGGAGGGCCCAGAATAACTCTGGGACTCATTTAGATGCTCCTTATACAGAAAAGTAAGAAGAAAAGTGGAGACGAAAATGGCCAGCATCTGTAAAGCAGCCAATCAGTGTAGCGGTAAGGAAATGAAGGGCCCAGAAGGTGGGATTCCATGCCAGGAGCTAGCAAAAAAACCTTGGAGAGTGTGTCTGTATCCTGCAGCCCATTTACTGGAGACAGAGAGCAGCAGCAGCTCAAGCTGACAAAAACTCAGAGGCAGGAGCACCTTCCCTCTCCTCTACCACAGTGATAATCCTCTGACTTAGGGGAAGGAGGAGGGAGATGGCAGGGGAAGGTCAGAGGTTAATCAGGAAGCTGGCAAAGCTGCCAGTGGTATGACTGACTCCTGAGCACAGCCAGATCTCTCTAGAGACTCTGAGAAATGTGTAAGTGGTTTCTCAGGAGTTAATTCTTGCAAGAGTTAGTGGAAACTCTTCAGATATTATGCAACTTAATTAATCATTTGTCATTTTAAAATCTCAAGATCAGAGGTCTTTTGGTGCAATCAATTGCTCAAGTTCATGGTGAAAGACCTAAGATGATCTGGTGACCAACCATTGCCCTTGTGCCTAGCTCTGCCTGAGACAGTTACTTGAAGGAAAAGTTATCTCATCCTCCCCAGCTAAAACACATCACAGACCCAAACAAGACCAGCTCCTCAAACTCTATTAAGTGGTTATCAATCAACTGTGGAGCCCACAAGCCTTCAAAATGTTGTAAATAAATAAAGTAATAGCTGCTTTGGGTTCTTAAAATACATGAAGTATGAAGAATTGAGATAAAGAGTGCATGACCGTTCTTGCTGTACAGAAACTAATCCCACTTTACAGACAGAAAATCTTTCAGTCAGTATGTTAGTAGATCAGCTCATGTTTAGCTTGAAAGAAGTTATATTTGCTTTACAGAACATTATGCAAATTTTCATTACAGCTTATAAACTGTTTAAAGTGGTTTACACACACACACACACACACACACACACACACACACACACACACACACACACACACACGCCTGGCCAGTACTAGAATAAAGACACAATTGAGAATGAACTTTCAGCAAACACGAAACCACTACACCAGGCAGTTCACTTAAGTAGCCACCAGGTTGTGCTGGTGACTCAGTAACATCGTTCAAGCCAAAGAGAAAAGATTAAAAAAAAGATTTTTGCAGCAAATTCATATTTTGAATCTTTTTCAAGCCCCTGAAATGTATAACCATGGATTTTACATAACTCCTTATATAAAATTTCAATGCCTTATTAAAAACCATAAACTTTTTTAAATGTTCTTTAGATCAACATTTAAATTAAGCAGTTTGAATACATTTAATTTGCAAATCCTTAATGGGCACTGTCTAAATCATACAGTGAAGAAAGTCAAAATAGAAGAGACGTGACAATCATAATACAGACAAGACACCAATAAATAAGTCCAGTTACTTGAGTGCTGGCTACACGTATTTGTTGTTGTTGTTGAATTGCTTACTGCTCTATTCCAGCACCTGTTCGTGTAGCACACTAGGAACACAATAAATGCCACATGAATGACTGATTTAATGAATTCAGGATTACATAAAAGATGGTTTTAATTTTTGCGTCCTTTGATTTTAAACGCTTACCAATACAGTCTATAACCTAAATATGTTCCTGCAAAATAAGTGTTCATAGCCATGTTATGATCATTTAATAAGAATTTATTTCACATATCCCATAAGGCTCTTTAAAATAAATAAGGTAAATAAGATGGATTCCATTATTTGTGTATTCTTACCCCAAAAAACCTATTTAACTAAATTACATTAGGAAATATTTTTACTTATTTTATTTAAATATACAAAGTTAGGTGACACAAACCACATATTCAACTACATACAATGTCCTTGTAAGTCTGACATTGTGCCAGAATTAAGCTAGCCCATTTCTCAGGCTTGTGAGTGCTACTGCTAAAGCAAAATACAATTCAGCATTTCTTTGTAGACAGCTTACCCTTCCCCCTTACCAGCTCCAACACTCAAGAAACCCTGTTCCTCAACTAGACAGCACAGCAGAGCTGGCCTGGTGGTCAGAGGGGAGGGTAACCCAGCCCCGATGTTATGAGCAAGGGAAAGCGGTCCTTGTTACTTATCTGACATGTGGCAGAATGGTTGAAGGAGAGATGCCCTTCTCCCACCACCGTCCACCCCTGGCCCATCAACCCTGAGACAGATGGAGGAACTGTGCAGTACTCGGAAAACTGATCCCTGTACCTCACTGGGGCAACACAATAGAGCTGGCCCTGACGGTAAAGGTGTGGGAGAGCCGACCCTGAGGATGTGAAAGCAGAACTGGCCCCACTCCTGTTCACTGAGGCAAGAAATGAATTAGCTGGAGCAATGCTGGAGAGCTCACCCTGGTGGTGAGGACCGGGAGAACCAGCAGGCAGACCAACCCTGCCCCGCCCAGGCCCAGAACCAGGGTTATGAGTTGGCCCACCCCAACGCCCACCCCATCTATGATATGCTGGAGCACATAAAGGAGACTGACCGCAGATCCAAAGCTGCAGCATCTCCAGGACACAGAGCAACAACAGGATATCCAAGAAGAGTCCGAGTGAGGGCCCAGTATCAACAGCGTAGCAGAAACCAGAGGCTTCGAACCAGAACAGTGACTCTTTGCAATGAACATTTGCAAGTAATGATGTATGGACAAAGGGGTTTACTGTGTGACTAACTGTGTCACACTACAGCTTCCATGACAAGATTTTTTATTTATTTTTTTTTTTTTTGCTTTTTTCTCTCAGATTTTGTTTTATTGGGGAGTGGGGGGTGTGTTGCAGTAGCAGAGGGCAGATTCGAAAGACAGGGAAATGATTGGGATCAAGATAAAAGACACGCCGGGCGGTGGTGGCACACGCCTTTAATCCCAGCACTCGGGAGGCAGAGCCAGGCGGATCTCTGTGAGTTCGAGGCCAGCCTGGGCTACCAAGTGAGTTCCAGGAAAGGCGCAAAGCTACACAGAGAAACCCTGTCTCGAAAAACCAAAAAAAAAAAAAAAAAAAAGATAAAAGACACATAAAATAAATAAAAAGAAAGCTAAAATTAAAAAAAAAAGGCAAAGGCCCTTACTGGACAGTATACTCAATTTGTTTTGACTTTGGTTCTATTGGGTCTGGAGCTCAGAACCTGTGTCCAAATCTCAGAAGATTCTAGAGAGAAAAAGAAGCTATGAGTAAGCATGAACAACATGGTTAAAATGTTAGCATTTCACAAAATATAGCTTAAGTGTATTAGTAATATAGCATTACAAAATAAAATTCGGTAAATTATGTGCTGGAAAATAATATTTTGATAATCATAGAGGATTAGAAATAAAAACAAGTGAAAAAAGCCAATAGAGATTTTAGTTCTAGCATTTTAAATAAAAGAAAGAAAAAGAGATACAACCTTCCAGCTATTCCTATCAACATCCTTTTATGAAATGAGTCTAGCAAAAATGAATCATAAATCAGCTCTTCCTGTGCAGATGAGTACATGCTTTCTCTACTGAGCTCTATTAAACTATTACAAGTCCTTCATGCTAAAATTGTTACTAAAAGTTCATTAGTTAAATGTTTACATTAGGAAACATTAGTAGGGGTAAGGAGACAGGTCCGTCAGGAAATTGCCTGCTATGCAATATAAAGACCTGAGTTAAATCCTCAGGAAAAAAAAAATCCATGTGTGGTGTCACATTTGTTATTCTAGTACTGGGAGGTAGATCCAGGCAGATATCCAAGACCCTTATCTTAGGTGAGTCTGCTTGATGAGTTCTGGGCTATGCCAGTAAAAGTCCTGTCTCAAAAACCAAGGTGGATAGCACAAATCCTGAGACCGACTTCCGCCCTCCATGAGCACCCACACACACTTTTGTGCACACAAACAGAAGCGCACCTGTGTACACACCAAAAAGGGGAAAAAAAGAAAGAAAAGAAAAGAAAATATCAGTAGCTCTCAGCCAAAGTTGCAGGCTCATGCCTGAAATCTCAGCACTTGGAAGGCTGAGCCAGGGGGATCCAGAGTACAAAACCAGCCTGGTCTATTTAGTGAAGTCAAGACCAGCCTGGGCTCCTAGAAACTCTGTGGAAAAAAAAAAAAGAAAGAAGGAAGGAGGGAAAAGAAAGAACAGGTTTAATACTGCACTGTTTGTGAACCCATGGAGTAAACTCTACCTGGATGTGATGTGTACTCTTTTCCAATGCTGAACATTTACTAACATTTTCTACAGTTTTGTTCAGAGAAATGAGATTTGTCTGTAATTCTGTTTTGAATGCAGTCTTTCAGATTTGGTGAACATATTATGTTCACTTCATAAAAACAACTTTGAAGGATATTTTTTCTTCGTCTGGGCTCTGAATTAGTTTAGTATTGGAATTATCTGTTCATTGGTAGAATTCCTGGGCAAAACCATCTGTAACTAGTATTTTTGTGTTTTAACCCTTTCACAACTTTATTATTTTTTCCATCTGAACAAAATTTGCCATATAAAACCGATTTTTATAATCATTTAACTATTAATGAAAATTATCATTTAGTTTTTCATTGTTTCTACTTTGTTATTTCCTCCATCCCTATGTCTTTTTTTAACTTACTCTTCTTCCCGTTTTTCTACATTAGAATAGCACAAACTGATCATATCATTGTCTTCAAGGAACATGTTGTTGAAGGTATTTATTAACACTACTGTCGTTTCCTTTCTAATTGTTTTTTCTTCTTTTAGCTTTACTAACACCTTCACTGTTTTACTTTAGTTAATTTTACTATGTTTCTTTCTACCTATTAAGTACTTAATTCATTTATTTTCATTATTCAGTATAATATGTATGATTATTTTTCTCCTTTATATATTCTACAATTTGTAATGTATTCCATGATATTTTCATATCCTTTTTATATCTTTTGTGATTTAAATGTAACTTAATAGAGAACTTTAGTATCAAAGGTAATAGAATTTTTATTTCTGATGATATGATTTTTAGTTTATTACATGCTGATCAAAAATATATGGTCTATATCATTTCAATATGTCAGTGAGTTAACTTTCCATGGTTTCAGCTACCTATAATCAACCATAATCTGAAAATATTAAGTGGAAATAAATAAATAAATTCTAAGTAAAGTTGAATGCAATTCTCAGTAACATGATAAAATTTTACACCATCTTATTCCATCCTCCTTGAGATGTGAACCATCGCTTTGTCCATCAAATCCATGCTGTACATGCTACTTGCCACTTTAGTGACCTAATTGGGTACCAAACTGTTGCAATAATATGATGCTTGTGTCCAAAGAAACCTTGTTTTACTTGTTAATGGCTCTAAAACACAAGAATAGCAATGCTGGTAATTTTATTACAGCATGATATTTTATAATTATTCTATTAGTGTTAATTTTTTACTATGCTTGATTTGTAAATTAAACTTTATGATGGGTATATATGTGTGCATAAATCATAGTATATCTGGGAGTTATCCCTGTCTGGGGTGCCAGGTATCCAATGTAGTCTGGGAACATATCATTCATGAAAACGGGCTGATACTTATAAATAATGTGTGTGTGACAGAAAGAAATTTCCCTCAACACTGTGTTTATTATTCTGTGTAGCTGTTCGGTGACAATCATAAATGTTATGTATTAATTTTTGATTGTAATTTATAGCTTTATAGAGGTTTTCTAATTAACATTTTTTTATCTAATTTCTGTAGTAGGATAGCAATATTAATCACTTACTATTCTTCTTCTATGAGATCTCAGTAGTAAGAATAAATTCAAGGAGCCAAAAGGGAATAAAATACCATTATGTCTTTATTAGCAAAAACGCCAGTAACCACACCTCCTTCTCAGAACTCAGGCCCTACATTAGCCTAACGGGAGACAGTAGAATTGGTAGTGTGATCATGCAGACATGACTTGACTTTGCCAAGATTTTGCTTCAGTTCAGCTCGCACAAGCCAGTGATAGGGATAGTGGTCATAACTCAGTCAATAACCAAATTGTTACTCTCTTTCAATCTTACTTATCGAATTAGTCAATCTTCCTCTCTTAGACCAGACCACAGAAGCAAAAAATAGGAATATATTACCTACTTCTGATCTGTTCCTTCCAGGCAAGTGGAAGCTGATCCTTTAGTAATAACTGCTAGTTATCTACACAGTAGCCATTCACCCACTTGTTAGAAAAACAACAACACTTCTTTGTTTTCTAGAATGGTAATGTTCTCAAATTGAATGCTAAGTTTCCCTGTCTCCCATGCAAGTAAAATGGCTAACAAAATGTCAGTAGAAGTTACTTATTGGATAGGTAAATCACCCTTCTGCTTTCTCTTGCTCACTCCTGTGTCTTCCTTCTGCTTCAAATGTGAACAAAACCATGAAATCATAATGGCCATCTGGAAAACATAGCACATCTTCGAGAATGAACTCATATCTAAGAAGAAAAAGAGAACAACTACATCCTCAATGACTCAGCTCTGCCACGTCAGTCCTGGATTGTCCGCTCCCAGGTGCCATTTGTGTTCGGAACCACTTGAATCCTTACATGCTTCACACAACAATAAGCTTTTGGTACTAGCAGCTGATGCACTAGCTAAATGAATTTCACTTATAGAAGTGTGGCAGGAGAGTGTGATCTGTGCTGAGAATGAGGATCACACTGAGTTGGACACTGACACCTTCCCATCTGTTTCTCAGAATGTGGCATGGCACTCACGCTTTATTCCCAAGAAACCCCTAAGTACTCCACGGGCTCTCCTCTCACTGTTTGATGTCTCTCACTTATCTCTGCCCTTAAGTGACAATGCTTCATAGACATAAAAGGCAATGTAGTTATCCATATACTTCAAAGAACTGTCACTCCTTGACTGTTAGAAAATTCTCCATTTGTGTCCATGTTGATGGTGTTTTTATGCTTTTAATTTAAAACTGATTACATAGTAAACAGTCAGGGTCAGAATTATATATTAGAAAGTCGGCATCACGTTGGTGGTTACGGAAACCATGTAACTTGGAAAGATGCTTCAAAGAGCCAAGAAAAGTACACCAAAGATAAAACCCAGAAGAATCTCAACTCACTTTCTCTTTCTAAAGAGAAAAAAATGGCTTTGCTGAAAAGCAACATGTAGTGAAGTAATGAGATGGCAGACTTGGGTCTTGGCAGAAGAATTCTCTTCAGGACAGCTGACATCAACGACCACTATAAAGCAGCAGTTCCTCTTTGTTCCCATGTTTGACAATTGAGAAAAGAATTAATTCTTCATCACTAACCCAAACTATCAAACAAGAAGACCTACGGTCAGCTTATGAGACTCAAAGGCCTTCTGGGTTCATATGACAGTAAGTTTCTGCAGGAGCCATTGATGGCTTTTAACTGGCTGTTGTAAAAATCAAGAAAAGTTCCTGTGGGTTCCTGTCATTGTAGATGCTGTGGGATGGAGGGACTGCTTTTCAAAAGATCAAAGCCAATGTTTCACTCATGCTCTCACTCTATTCACCCCAGTGCCAACAGAGAATAAATACAGGAAAAATCTTTCTTGAAAATGTATTTACTTCATAGTGTTGCTTTTTCCTTGAGTCTCAAGACCTCACTTCTTCCCTGTGTCTACTCATTGCTGACAATAGTAATTGACTTTTTTTCTTTACGCACATGAAAACAGATTAACTTTTTAAAAACTTTCATTTAACAACATTTCTCCCTTCCCTTTTCTCCCTCCAAACCCCCTCATATGCCCCTCCCTATTCCCCTTCAAATTCATGACCCTCTTCACTAATTGTTATTGTATGCCTATGTATACATATAGATTCCTAAATATAACCTGTTCCGTAGTGTAGAGCTTGCTACCTGTACGTATGTTTTCAGTGCTGACCATTTGACACTGGACACCAACTAGTGTGCTCTTCCTCAGGGAAGGCCATCTCTTCCTCTGTTGACTATAGTTTCTTTCTTCAGGGTTGAGGCTTCATGGAGTTTTCTCCATCCAGTTTGGTGTGTTCATTGGTGTCACCCTTGTTCAGCTCACGTTTGGGCAATCATGTTGGGGAGACTTATGCAGGTAGCTTCTGATATTTCTAGTAGATACAATCTCATGGCAAACTCCCTGATCCTCTGGCTCTTACAATCTCTCGCCTCCTCTTCCGCAATGTTCCCTGAACCTTGGTTGGGAATGTTTTACAGATCTATCCATTAGGACTGAGCTCCACAAGTCTGTATTTTCATTAGTTGTGGCTTTCTGTAGTGGTCTCCATCTGTGGCAAAAGGGAAAATTTCTTGAAGGGGGGCAAAGAGTACACTTGTCTGTGGGTGTAAGGACAAATGTTTATAGATGTTCTTAGGCGTTATGCTGGTTTAGTAAATTAGTGGTTATAAAGTCTCCTCTAATAACCGTGACTTCTCTAGCATTGAGTAGTTAACTGGGTTTCTGATATGAGCATGGTCTCCCTCTTGTTAAGCAGGCCTTAAACACAGTTAGATAGTTGCTGTTTACCACCAAGGTGTGCATGCCACTACTGCATCCTTAAGGTTATCTGCTGTGCTGGTCATTGATAGGGTTCATAGACATCATAATTCGGTAGGACTGTTGGCTGCCTCCCTCATTTAGAAGATTTGATGGTATCTCCTGGTACTATGAAAGCTAGTCTTCATGGAGGGGTCATTCAGGTCAGTTTCAGATCAGGGGTTTCTGGGCCCCGTTTCTGAAGTGTATGGTGTCTTCAGCAATAGGTACTTATCTTCCACTTCTGTGGGAGCACCTAGGGCCACAGCAATAGCTATATGTTTCGGGAGTCTCTTGAACATCTCTGGCTAACAACTCAAAAGAGGGCTTCTCATGTCTGGTATTGAGGTTTTTGTTAGGTGGTCCTTGGCTCTTGAAGAGAGCACCAACAACACAAATGAGAAAAGCTCATTGAAACTATGTAAGTATATTTATACATGGAATCAGATGCATTATAGGGGGGTTGGTAAACAGTTAATAGTACTTTTAATCCCTTGTTTCTTTTTTTTTAAATTTTAGACAGGGTCTCACTGTGTAGCCTATGATAGTCTCCCCCTCCAGGTCCTCCCACATCAGCCTCTAAACTGCTGGGATTATATACACATTCCATGTTTAGCTGTCCTTCATTACTGGCTTTTCCCTAACATCCCAAGAGTCCCATGTACCCAGATACACACTGCTCTATAAAAGGTAGGGTTTAGCTATGCCAAGAGGACTAATTAGCATAGGCTCAAATCCAATAAATGAGGTAATATGCATTAGGCACCTCATAGCACATACAACATATATAATGCTTTCATGCTCAGTAAACATTGAGTCTCATCATTATCATAATCTAGACATAATCCAGGTATCCACATTTTCTCCCTTCTTCAGTGATCTTTCCTCTGTAGTATAGTTGATGAAAATGCACTTTGTCTTACCTCTCGTCTATCAGCCCCACACTGTAAATGCTTCTCCTTGCTGCTCTAAGCTACCACCATGACATCTTGCTTATGGCTTTACCTGGAACACTTGGGCTGCCTTCTTTTCATCATCCTGGTGGAGCTGTATGTGCATCAACAAAGGAGCAACAGGAAGCCTCACTTCCCTTCACTACTTTATCTCTCACACTAGCACACACCAAACATCTCTCCAGTTTTTTAGAGGAGTTGGAGGCATGGAGACAAAATGAAAGACATAGATGTCATCTTTCATATGACTTTCCTGGTGTCCTAAGTAAAAGCACCAGATGGTGCTTCACAGAGGTTTTTCTCAAAAACACCCCAAATTCTGCATCCTTCTTAAATAATGCCTGTCTTTCCACAAAAGGAGCCTGGACTTCTCCATCTCAACACAGGCCAATATGACTTGATATTTACCTTCCTCTCTATAGCCAAGATAACATAAGGGTATATTTCTCAAGATATGAGCTATTCAATATAGAATAGCCAAATATTTAGCATAGTGGTACAGAATGGTCCTTGGCACTCAAATGTGTATCCAGCCCAGCCTCCCTAAGAGATAGAAAAGTATTATAAGATTCCACCTCCTTCCTGGTTCTATAATGGTTATAACACACACACACACGCACGCACGCACGCACGCACGCACGCGTGCGCACACACACACACTTTTTCAAAGATGGTAAAATCTAAATCAGCCTTGAAAAATAAAGGAGGACCAGACATACTAATGTATGCACATAAGTCCAAGCTGACCTTGAACTTGCCATCTTTCTGTCTTAGCAAGAAGGAAGACAGCTGTGGCAGAAGGGAGACTGAAGCAGAAAGATGAAGAGTTCAAAGTCAGCCTAGGCTCCCTATCAAGTTCAAGGCCAGTCAGGCTACAAACAAGACACTACCTCAAAAAACTAAAAAAGTAAAATCAAAAATTCTTCTAAAAGTTGCAAAGCTCCATGATGTTCTCATCTTCTGCAGGGGAGGACAGGAACAGCATGTTACATCATCATGCAAATGCATAGAAGTTCTATGTTCTTCCTCTTACTCTCAGCCCTAGAGCACAGGAGATTTACCAATTACAAATAACTCACTCTGATTACCATTCCAAAGACCAGGAGTTTGAAATGAGTACTTGATAATTGATTCATCCTTATAAATCAGGACATATAAATTTCTTTGGTGAGGACTTTTCTTGTGTAGATACACATGTATATGAAAGGTAAGATTTATACCCTTCTTGGCCAAGAAGCCTCTTGAAGAATTAGAAGATTGTTACCTATGACATCAAGACTCTAACTCTAGTCTTTGGTAAGACATAGCATAAAGCTTGATAAAATTGTTCCTGGACCTCATACACCCTGTGCCCTTCCTTCCAGCTAGAAATTTTCTTCCTGGGCAAATCAAAGAAAAAAATAGAAAGTACATCAGGCTAATTCTCTCTTGGGCCTAATATTGTATCCAATAAATTATAACATGTAGTAGATGCAAAGTTACGGCAAAGAGATACCAAGTGGTATAATCCTCAAAAAGGCATCCAATTTTTTAAAGTAAAAAGAAAGCCTTATTTGTGGAAAATAGTACTTGAGTATGCTTACTAGGATTTAATTGCCAATGATACTACCAGACCCATCAGAAGAGCACTCTCTTCAAGGTTTTATCTAGGGCAAGTTTAACATCTTTATTCCTCAAACTATAGATCAGTGGGTTCAGCATGGGAACCACATTGGTATAAAATACTGAAGCAAATCTTCCCTCTTCCATTGACCCAGGGATAGAATTTGTTAAATAGGTAAACGCCCCTGACCCAAAAAACAGAGCAACAGCAACTACATGGGAGCCACATGTGCCAAAGGCTTTGGATCTGCCCTCAGCAGAAGGAATCCTAAGAATGTTGGAGAGAATCAAAGCATAAGAGATAAAGATGCTGATACTAGATACAGTGATGACCACCCCAACAACAATAAAAAACACAAGCTCATTGGCATAAGTGCTGGTGCAGGAGAGCTGTAGAAGGGGGAGAACTTCACAGAGATAGTGGTGGATTGTGTTGGAATCGCAGAAATTAAGTCTCAGCATGCTTCCAGTGTGGGCCATGGCCCCAGCAAACCCTATCACATATGAACCAAGTATCAGCACAACACAGACCTTAGGAGACATGGTAACCGTGTAGAGCAGAGGGTTGCAGATGGCCACATAGCGATCATAGGCCATTGACACCAACACATAGCACTCAGAATTGACAAAGAAACAAAAGAAAAACAGTTGAATCATGCATCCCACATAGGAGATAATATTTTCTGAGACAAAATCATTCAACATTTTTGGGGTGAACACGCAGGAATAACAGAAATCTATAAAGGACAAGTTGAAGAGGAAAAAGTACATTGGGGTGTGAAGACTAGAATTCAACCCAATTAAGATGATCAAGCCCAAATTGCCTACCACAGTGAGCACATAGATAACCAAGAACAAAAGAAAGAGGAGCGGCTGGAGAGCTGGTTGGTCAGAAAATCCCACAAGGATAAACTGAGTCACAGAGTTGTTTCTCAGAGTCATTCTCTTCTGACACGTTGCCTGGGGAAGTGGAATAAAACACACAGAAGATGACAGGCATAGGCATGCACAATGGAAGAAAGCTCTAGAAGATAAGTCAATGTGTGTACAACATGCCTTCTTTTCTTTGGCCTCTCCTTCGTCATCTACACTTCTCTTAATCTTAAGCCATTAATAGAGTGACTGAAAGAAGTTCATTTCCCCTGGGCTAATTAAAAATTCAAGCTGTTCTGTTTTCATGGGCAACAAGGATTCTGTTCTTGCTTAATAGATGAAGAAGCAGAAAACTTCAGCTGACTACCTGTGGACTCTCAAAAAAGATAACTCAAGACCCAAGAGTACAATCCAGGTCTGCCGCCTTAGGCTTTGTTAAATGTAGACCTAAAGAACCTATGCTCTGCATCTCTCTTCTCTCTCTCTCTCTCTCTCTCTCTCTCTCTCTCTCTCTCTCTCTCTCTCTCTCTCTCTCTCTCTCTCCTCTCCCATGTACAAAGTTCCTGCCTACAGAGAAAACCAAGCCCATGGTCTTCCCTACTGCCTCTGTACATACTGCCTTCCACCTTCAAGCCCCTTTACTCACCTTGCCTCAGAGTCAGTGCCAAGTGCAACAGAGTGATCAATGCTTTCTAGAGCCCTTGTGGATATGTTTAGAACAAAACCATCAGGAAAGACAGAATTTAGAACTTTCCTTTCTTTCTCCTCGGTTCTTCTCAGTGCAGAGCTTTATGCGAGAGCTTTTTCCACTATCCAGAATCTCACAGCCATGAATTTTCGCTCTTTCTATTCTCCTGATGCTTAGAAATTGAGCTTTTCTGACCCTTGTTCTCTGAAGTGCTCAAGGAATGGACCACAGTTCACCTGGATTGTCCCAGTTGGTCTCCATCAACTTCAAGAAAACAAGTGACCCTTTTTACAAGGACCAAAAGCTGGCGTAGTGCAGGAAGTTGTACAGCTTGGTGTTCTTGGGGACCTGACTAGACAGATTCCCCTGGGAATTGCTCTAAACTCAGTCTCCATGGGGATGAAACTACTGCCTTTGTTTACAGGCTATGTTATGTATTTATGGATCATCTTGGGGAGCTGAAATTCTACCCAGACTTCCCCTGTACTCTAGGGATGTTATATCATTATTTGTTAAGTCTGGGGGCTCATTTTCCTCTCCTTCATTCTTGGAGCCTAAAATTGTCTTTAAGGAAAAATGACACCAAACTTATTTTCTACCATTTTCTGTTTCTTCTGGGGGCTTTGAAAGGAAAACAAAGAGAACAATTCATACAAAATGTTCCTAGGTCCATGAATTTCTTAGAGCTGTGAAACAACACCACAAATGGCACCTATGCTACCACAAAAAGCCCCACACAGACCTTGAGCATATGTGAGGAGATTTCAATATCACAGCACACATGAGGGAAGCACTCGTACATGTATGGGATAGGAGGTACTTCAGGCTTTTATCCTACTCTTATTTAGAGGATAAGGCTGCCTGTCACACTCCCAAACGTGAACATCTGCATTTGTAAGTTTCCACTAAAGCTACCTACAATCATCCCAGCTTTCCTGAGGTGGCCCCAAAAGACACCCCTTAACCTTGTATAGTTATTAATAGCATGTCCTTTCACTCCTAAATATACTTCATTGTGGAGTACAGATCTTATGTTTGCCCTACTAAAAAGAACACAAGCAAGTATTCAGGCCCCCTGACCCTGTGGTCTTGCAGATTGACTAAGTTTTGTCTACTTTTTGTCAACCCTCTGTCTGCCGCCTTTATCCTTCAAAGCCCTCCTTAACTGAGCTTACCCTTCATGTACATTTATTATCACTTTGCCTTCAAACGTAGGAAGGACTTAAACTACAAGCTGCTTCTGATTTACTGAAGCCAGGAACTTTAAGTAGGAAACTAGAAACCCAAGCTACCTACCTAAAATAGATTAGGAAAGAGAACTAGCTAAGTGTAGAGAAATTACATTGGAACCTAGAACAAGAGAATAAATTGATTGGCATTGTTTAACTGCAAAAAGAACACTTTCCACTGCTAGGTGCATGCTCGGGAAGTATGTAGGTTGACCTCAACCATGCTAAATTAATGTTCATAGCAGGATTACACGTATCAGGCAAAAAATGAAAGCAACCTACATGTCAACCAACTATAGAATGGATAATAAATAGCGGGATTTTTAACAAAATAAGGTTCCATTTAGACATGAAAATTCATGATATCAAGCTATCATGGAACAAAGAAAACAAGCATAGAAGGGCACATGCCTATGGCTCCATGGGACTGTGCTTTAAATATGAAATGTCGTCCTGGGCTCAAGCACTGGATGCTTGGTTCCCAGATGGCTGCAGTATTGGAGGAGGTTGTAGAACCTTTAGGATATGAAACATAGCCAGAGGAAGAAGGACACTAGAGTTGTGACTTTAAAGACCACACCTGGGCATTAGGCCCTTCCTTGCTCTGTGTTTCCTTCTACCATGAGGTGGGTGGCTTCCTCCTCCACACATCCCACCTTCAAGATTTCCTGCAAAATAATTGGCTCAGAAAAATGTAAGTTAAAATGTATCTTCTCTCTGTAAAACCATTTCTACCAAATATTTGGTCACAGCAGGAATAAAACTAACAGATATACAAACATATTTTAAAAACAAAAAAAAATAATATGTGATCTTAAGTCAAGCAGCTGTTTCTCCTCACTGGGAAGTTGGAGGCTAATGACTGGAAAGAGAAACAAAAGATGGGCTGCTGGCCGTGTTCTATTTCTGACATGACTACTGTTTAACTGCATCTAGTTAGCAAAACACTCATCAAGTTACAGATATATGTTAGACTTAAATTACATGTTTAAAGAGTAAGTGGAGAACAAAAAATAAATCACCCTACCGAATTAGTTTAAGCATAAAGTTTCTAAACATCTTGTGCCATAATTCTCTCATTTGGAAATTGGGTGTTTGCTGGCCTGACAACTCATTATAGTAGAACATGCAAGAAAAATAACACTGTTTTTATTTCTCATCCATTATATGTCTCTTAAAATAAAATCCTGTTGTATTTTTCTCACCTAAAAGAAGGAAAGCTATAGAAAAGATAATTAATGCATTTGGAGCAATTACCAAGCTCCAAGCATTATGCTGGATGTTTTCTAATATAATACTGTGTTTATAACAACTATGAAATGTATATGCATGTGGCAGATTGTATTTTCCAAAGATGGCCATACCAACACACACACACACACACACACACACACACACACACACACACACACACACACACACACAGAGAGAGAGAGAGAGAGAGAGAGAGAGAGAGAGAGAAAGAGAGAAAGCTTGCATCCCACTTGCTTTTGATGTAACAGGACTGACATTTTTCCAGTGATGGGATGGGATTTTGACTCTACACACGATCTGGGGCTTCCTGAATCAAAAGATCAAGGTAGAATTGATGCCACATCACATCCATCAAGAGATCATAGAAAGATACTCATATTACATCTATTTTTCTGCTGACAACCTTCAGCTTCTCAGTACAGTATGTTCAGAGCACTCTGACCTTGTTTCAAAATACACTTCAAGGCAAAAAGTTTATGAATATTTTCCCAGTGTTGAGAGGAAACAGACACCCTTTGGGATATGCATGAAAAGAAGTAGATATCTTGGGTGGGGGGAGATGCCAGAGAGTGGCCAGGAGAGTAACTAATACGGGTCTGAGTTACTTGGTCTGGTCAGATCTTGCTCACTATCCAGAAAGCCTCCTTTCAGTTCTATATTTGAATGATGTTTTTGAGGTTTGTTTTTTATGAAGAAAATGAGAGTTTCTTTTTAGTGAATGTACTTTCTTACCCACTGCTTTCTCCTACTTTTCCCTGTCCATCAGTTTAAAAGTCACTTTGTTCATCACTAAACAAATATTTATCAAGACAGGCTATTTTTGCAATATTAAAATGCAATATATTCAAAAGGATTCCTTTTCATTTTAAAAAAGTACAAATTTTAGTGAAATATATGTTATCTATTTTTTTTCTAGAGGATCTTGTAGAAACTAAGTAAAAAACTCTACAAGAGTAAAGAGGGAAAAATAGAAAGCACTAATGTAGAGGAACAAGCACTAGAACAGGGAACCTGTGGATTCCTGGTGGCCTGTGAGTTTGGATTTAATGAGTTTCCTATGTGGGAGATGAGAGACGAAACCTGGCACATAATGTTAGCCCCCAAGGATGAATTGTATGTCTAAATTAAAAAAAGAAAAAAAATCTCACAAAGGGAAAGGGCCAAAAATGCCTGAACTTGGTCTTAAGTAGATAGAAAATTTACTTTCTTTCTTTTTTTTTTTTTTTTTTTTTTTTTTTTTGCCGGTCATGTTCCATGGTCCCTATATGGATCTCAGCTAGGTCCTCTGCATATGTGTATGGTTGTGTAGCTTGGTGTTCTTGTGGGACTCCCAACAGTGTGAATGGGGATGTCTCTGATTCTTTTGCCTGCACTCGGGACCCTTTTCCTCCTACTGGTTGCCTCATCCACCCTTAACATGAGGGTTTGTGCCTAGTCTTATTGTAACTTGTTATACCATGTTTAGTTGATATTCCTGGGAGACCTGCTCTGATTTTAGAAGGGAAACAGAGAGAATGAATGGATCTGGGGAAGAGGGAAGGTGGGGGCAGGGACTAGGAGGAGTGGGGGTAGGGGAGGCTGTGGTCAGGATGTAATGTATGAGAGAAGAATAAAAAATAATTATAAAATAAAAAATACATAGAAAATTGGACCAAATATTTCTTAAAAATCTATAATCACCTCCATGTTTGAGGTAAAAAAAATCAATATTACATATATAATACAAAAAATCACATAAGGAGAAGGTAATTTAAACACAAATGCCAAAACAAGTCCCCAAATAAACATCTGGGTATCGTGATCTCATTGTGTGAATCATTAAACCAACACAAAACAAGACAACATAAATGAGAATCATATGAATGACAAACACAAAAAGCATACCTTATAGTGTTTGCTACTTGTAGAATAATTAAGCATGTCAGGGTAGCATACTAAATAAGTGAATTGAATGTGTTTAAACAAAGACAAATTAAAGGTTTAATGAAGGAGCCATCAAAATGCTAAAAAAAAAATCAATGTGAAAAGTATGGTCACTGAAATTGGGGGCCCTGATTTATGGAGAAATCAAATCACTGAAATAGGGACCCCTATAAATACATTAAACAACATAGTAGAAAAAATAAATAGAAAATAAATTTAGTCCGCTAGAGAGTAGATAGGAGGATATTACCTGGAAGTAAGTATCAGCTGAGGGTAGGGGAGACCATGAATTAAAGATACAATGTAACAAATCAAGAAATATGAAGGCCAACAAAGAATAAGTCAGCTGAGCCAGCCTTCTGCTTTCATGGTTTCCATGTTAGCAGATTTAGAGAAAAATAAGTCCCATCTATACTGAACTTACCCAAACTTGTTTCTTTTTATAATTCCCTAAACAACCATTTTTAACAACTTGCATTGCATTGTTATTATATTAGGTATTAAAAATAATCTACTAATAATATAAATATATGTCAATTGTATTAAAATAGCACGTCATTTTACATACATAAGAAATTTAAAATTGGCTGATCTGAACATCTCTTCTAGCCCTAGACCCCCAAGTATACTGAGAGACAATTACGTACACAGAACACTTAACTCAATTTAGACCCAATTCTCTGCTCTAAAAATGAGGCAGTGATCAAAATAGACGCAGCTCCTATGGCTCAGACATGTAATCCAGATGGAAAAACCTAGAACTAAACAAAACCTACACATAACTGATTAGAAATACAATTAGTGTGCAGGGAGGGATTATGGACTCCTGCGTGAAACTATGTAAGCAGAACCCTAGTGAGTCTTGAAGGTCTGAAAGGACCTCTCAAAGAACCTGAAATAGAGTTGAAAAAATGAAAAGTAAGTGGAAATGAGACTCATTATATTTTGTGACAACCCAACCTCTGAATTCCTTCCATGTGTGAGAAATCTGCCCTCATGTGAGCCTTTATTAGCTCCAGACTTCAAATCCTTCTCTGACAACTCTTAGAAACAACAAGCAGAAACTGTTTACATTTCCTTCTGGCAAAGATGAAGGAAAAACAAATATCTCCATTAAAAACACAGGCAGAGTGCTGGCAGCACCAGCAGGAGCAACCAGTGCAGTCTAACCAGACAGTTCTTCAGTGTGATTTGGCCACAGTTCCACCACCTGGCTTTCCCGTTACGCCCGACTCCAACAGCTGGTTCACCAGCCTGTTCTAAGAATCTGTGACCTACCCCACTTCTTAGCAATAAGCATTCTTTTTCCTAAGTTAACCATAATCAACTTCTGCTTTACAAAGTTAAATCCTTGGCTTACATATAAAAACAAACCTCCAAAACATCATTCAAATATAGAATGAAAGGTTTTCTAGACAGTGAGCAAGATCTGGTGGACCAAATAACCAGACCTGCACTGCTATTCACTTTGTTCATTTGTTTTTTTCCTCCTAATATCTACTCCCTTTTATGCACGTCCCAAAAGGATGTTATCTCTCAACACTGGGAAAATAACCACGAAGTTTTTTGCTTTCTAGAGTATTTTGACTAAGAGCTAGAGGTAATGGGTGGCTACAAGGAAACCGTGATTTCTGAACACAGTGAGGCAGCTGCACAGGTGAATTCACAGCTGTTTTGACAACAAGCATAAGGCCTGAGCAAGATCAAACCACACAAAACATCAGCATGGAAAGAGGAGGTGGTCATGAAGTCCTAGCTAAGGAGCTATTGGCAACTGATAGCTACTGGGGGAGAGAGGTGGTCCTTGGTAGGTTTACCTTGCTGTAGTGGAAGAATACATGAGCAGCCAAACAATGGAACTTAAGTAGCTTAAGAAAAAAGGGAAGATACAAAGTTGAGTGGGTAGGAAAGCAAGTAGATCTGGGAGGAGTTTGGGGAGGGGACAAAAATGATCAAAATATATTGTATGAAACTCTCAAAGAATGAATAAAAATGAAAAACTTATACTACTAAGTGTAATGAACATAAATTGCTTTACTGGCTAAAGACATATGCATACATTTAAATGTCTGCCAGCTTTTTAAATGAAATGTCACCTACATAAAAAACAAAATGAAATTTAAGATGGTTGCTTAATATCTAAGCACTCAATAATTAATGTGATTAGTAATTAAATGATTAGTATGCATAAATTATTTGGGGTTCTGATACTGTCCTGTTTTGTGTGTATTATAGAGTCAGTTTTATAGGCTTTGAGTGCAATAACTATGATAGTTTTTATATATCTTTTTAAAAATCAATACATAGCAAGGAATTTGACATAACATTTTTAACATCACTACGTAGAACAGCTTTTTACACTCATTTTTCAAAAAAAAATTTCTTGTTAAATTTGGGAAATCTGACCAAGAGCCCATCCCTGGAGAGTTCATAGGCTTCAGGCATTAACTTACTACTATGGTTTTGCTAAATGAACCAGATTCAAACTGTCCTCTAAATATGTATCTGTATCCATGGATTATTAGAGCAGCTCTCAGAGATCATGAGAGAAGATTCTTAGTGCAATGGACAGTGGTTAAAGCAGAAACTCACTATTGGTCAACATGCATAATAAGCATGGTATGGTCAACCACAAATGGGATATCTATATTAAATCCCTCCCCCAAAAGGCTTAGAGACCATCTCTGCAGAGGAGCAGAAAGATTGTTAGAGCCAGAGATCTGAGACAGAGATCTGGGATGACCTGGGTGCAACAGTGTCTCCTGGACATGACAGGACCAGTTCAATCATGACCTCACTGCAGCTGTAGCTGGCTGCACAAGATCTGTATAAGATCAAGCCATTCTACACTACTCAGCAGAGAAAAACAATGACATCATGAGGTTTGCAGGCAAATGGATGTATCTAGAAAAAAATCATCCTGAGTGAGGTAATCCAGACTCAGAAAGACAAACATGGTATGTACTCACTCACAGGAGGATACTAGATGTGGAACAAGGATGACTGGACTACTACTCACATCACCAGGGAGGCTACCTGGAAAACAGGACCCCAAGAAAGACACGGGGATCGCCCAATGACAGAGAAATGGAAGAAATCTACATGAACAGCCTGGACATGAGTGGGGGTAATGAAGGGCGAGGGTCGAGGGAAAGAGAGCTTGGGAGAGTGGGAGATCCCAGCTTGATCAATAACAGAGAGGGAGAAACAGGAATAGGAGACCATGGTAAATGAAGACCACATGAGAATAGGAAGAAGCAAAGTGCTAGAGAGGCCCACAGAAATCCACAAAGATACCCCTACAACAATCTGCTGGCAATGGTCGAGAGACAGCCCGAACTGACCTACTCCGGTGATAGGATGGCCAAACACCCTAATTGTCGTGCTAGAAACCTCATCCAATGACTGAGGGAACTGGATGCAGAGATCCATGGCTAGGCTCCGGGTGGAGCTCTGGGAGCCCAATTGGCGAGAAAGAGGAGGGTTTATATGAGTGAGAATTGTTGAGACCAAGGTTGGATAAAGCACAGAGACAAATAGCCAAACGAACGGAAACACATGAACTATGAACCAATGGTTGAGGGGCCCCCAACTGGATCAGGCCCTCTGAATGGGTGAGACAGTTGATTGGCCTGATCTGTTTGGGAGGCATCCAGGCAGTGGGACCGGGTCCTGTGCTCATTGCATGAGTTGGCTGTTTGAAACCTGGGGCCTATGCAGGGTCGCTTGGCTCAGCCTGGGAGGAGGGGACTGGACCTGCCTGGACTGAGTCTACCAGGTTGATCTCAGTCCTCGGGGGAGGCTTTGCCCTGGAGGAGGTGGGAATGAGGAGTGGGCTGGGGGGAAGGTGAGGGGGCGGGAGGGGGGAGAACAAGGGAATCCGTGGCTAATATGTAGAACTAAGTTATATTGCAAAATAAAATTAAATTAAATTAAAAAAAAGATCAAGCCATTCCAGCATGCAGAGGGGAGTGGCTTCATCAGCCTCCACCCCTAACTGCTGATGGCTTTTGACAGTTGGTGGCTTCTGGGGGAGGGAGCGTCAGTTTCTCTAAGGGTATGGCCCCTGGTAGGTTGACTGTGCTGACGTTGATGGCCTCACACTCTTGTGTATAGGGCCAGCACAAATTGGACTCCATAGGTTTTTGGTTTTTGTTTTTTGTCTTAAGAATGAGAAGACAGAATGTTGGGAGGAGATGGCAAAGTAAGGAATAAATCTAAGAGGAGTTTGGATGAGGAATGAGGTGATTATGACCAAAACATACTGTGTGCATGTATGAGATCCTTGAGTAATTAATTAAGTATCATATTTTTTAAAATGTGTAAAGTAGTTTTACTCAAAAAAAGTCACTGCAGGCTTTTATAGAAGATGTATCTTTGAGTTAATAGCATGTTGTTTGTGCTAATTCTGTTCAGAAACAGTCTCTAATTGTCATGCTGTTACTATGGAAATGCACACTCTGCTTTATCATATAGTTTGAGAAATATATACTATTAGTTTTGAATAACAAATAGATTGTAAGCTGGGAAATCAGGGGGATATTCTGAGCACAAGAAACCACAAAGAGAAGTGAAGAGGGTCATAAAGTGAAAAAGTCCAATGCTGCATATTTAGAAAATGCCAAATGATGTTGAAAATTAAGTCATGTTATACATGACAAGGAGATTTTGGTGTTGTTAGAGTGTATTAAGGCTATAAATACACTGTTCTCTCCTCCCTCTATACGTCCATAATCAGTTAAGAAAGTATCTAGCCGGGCGTTGGTGGCGCACGCATTTAATCCCAGCACTCGGGAGGCAGAGCCGGGCGGATCTCTGTGAGTTTGAGGCCAGCCTGGGCTACCAAGTGAGTTCCAGGAGAGGCGCAAAGCTGCACAGAGAAACCCTGTCTCGTAAAACCAAAAAAAAAAAAAAAAAAAAAAAAAAAAAAAAGTATCTACAAGAGTCAAAACGAAAACAAAAGCCTTGTGGAGGATAAAGTGAATTAGAAGTTATAGCTTGGATATATACCACTTATATGACCTTATAATTCCTTCATTGTACATTACACCATGGACGAAATTTTTGAATCCAATTCCAAGTCCAAACTAAGCTGGAAAACAGTTTATCTTCTGTCCAAAGAACACGGGATTGCAAATGGTTGAGTAAGTCAATGTCCTAAGAACCTGCCATTCCTAAATAGAAAGTAGGGAGCTATTACCCAGAGGAAGGGGATGGACCACACTGAGGCACAAATTCATTCTCCCATCTTCTCATAAGTTCTATCAATATGTCTTCTCCCCTAGAGTGCAATGAAGAGAAATTAGGCATAAATAAAATGTTGCTTCCATATACATTTGGTAGGACACAGGGCTCCTCTCCATCTAGAGTACATAAAGAGTAGCCTATGTGAGGCCAGAATGGGATCAGAGAGGTTGTATTTGATTGTAATCAGTGGCAAACAAAACAAAACAAAATCAAAAGGGGGATTATTTAACATCAAAGGTAGATAACAATTCCATAGTTAATTTAGTAATAGTTAAATGGCTAGTGTGTGTTATGAAAGAAAGTTAATCTAACCAGATGTGTCCTGGGACTTTGAGAGATGCCACTGGAGAAGAACTAGGAGGTGGAATGGATGTACAGACTTTGACACCTACAAATAAATCAAAGGAAAAGCTCATCTTAGTATTTACAAGAGGAATTTCGGACATCAGAGGAACATGTGTCTATTTAAAAGCCCTTTGATGAGAAGGAAACAATACAGTCTTTCTCTGTAGCAATCAGAAGGTTTTGGCTCCCTACTGCCAATTATAGCATTAAATACAATACAGTTAGGTAGTTATTAAAAACCATGATTTAATACGTAATTAATTGTACTGAGACCTGTTTACATGTTTACAGAAGGAAATTATAAAAATGATACTTAATATTATAATATTTTATATATGCATATATAGATTTTTGCAAATAGGTCCTGTTATGAAGAGAGAGAAAGAGGGGTGGAATATTCTGAAAGAGCATACACTAAAATGCCATGCATGGTAATATATTTAAGTGATAAGATCATGGAGTTCTTTTTTTTTCAAAGATTTGCTTATCTCTATGTACTTATCTCACACATTTCTACCATATGAGCATTACTTCTGCAAATTTGAAACAAAAATGCTTTTTAAAAATTAAATTAAGAATAAAACACTGCATAATTTCAGTATTTTAAGGTATCACTGGGGATTTGTTCAACTTCCATTTAACACCTTCTGTATCTGCAGACACCAACTTCCCTGAATATGTTCACTCACCTGGCTGGAATTGAGAATATAGCCTTAAATAAACAACTTGTGAATATGTAACTGTGGTATCCATAAAACAGTAGTTCATCAGTCTTCATATATATATATATATATATATATATATATATTTTTTTTTTTTTTTAACTAATTCTATTAGCCTAGTGCCTCCTAAAAAGGGGGGAAATTGTTTTGTCCTTTTTTGACATCTGTTTTTTGGCAAATCGTTTCCAGGTGAGCGTAATTTCAGGGTCTTACTCAGCTCAAAACAACAGGAACTTGGACTTTGTACAGGTGGATAAATATGCACTGCATGTTCTATTTCTTACACACCCAGATTGAGCCTTCTGGAAGGCAGCTAGTGTGAAGAATGTGGGCTCTAGAGTTACACAACTCAAACGCAGCAGTTCTTCATTCTGCCATTTATTATCGTGCAATTTAGGCAGGTCCCTTCACTTCATTAAGTTTTGCTTGCCTCTTCTACAAAACAGGGAAAATTGTCGCATACAATTGTATAAAAAAATTAAATAGAAATTTGTATATAAAATTGACAGGACACAGTAAAGCCTCAGAAACATAATAGGGATTGAAAACTATGAGGGCTTAAATTGGAATTTCCTGTCCACATATTGACTTTCAAATCCAAATAGTGATAGTCTGGAATGTTTCCTTTTAAAGGGAGCTGTTATTGCAAAATGGAAAAGAAGGAAGGGAGCAAATGGAACAAGTGGTTACATCTTGAAGAAAACCAAACCAAATTCCATTTACAACCAAACTGGGTGGCTTTTTCCTCTCACACTTGGTTCATTTCTTTCTTTCATGTGGCCCCACAGTGCTTTAATAGAAAGCTGCGGAAGTTGTCATGTGATTTGGTGAAAAGGGGACCACAAATGACACACGTGGGTGCTGTGGGATGTTCTGTTTGCTGTGAATGTATTGCTCTGATTGGTTGATAAATAAACTGCTCATTGGCCGGTAGCCAGGCAGGAAGTATAGGCAGGACTAGCAGAGGAGAGAATTCTGGGAAGTGGAAGGCTGAGTCAGGAGATGCTGCCAGCCACCACCATGAGAAGCATGATGTAAAGTATCAGTAAGCCACAAGCCACATGGCAAGGTATAGATGTATAGAAATGGGTTAATTTAAGATATAAGAACTAGATAGCAAGAAGCCTGAGCCATTAGACCAAACAGTTTAAATAGTATAAGCGTCTGTGTGTTTGTTTGGGTCTGAGTCGCTGCAGGTGCAAGCAGGACTGTAACTCCAGCTACACATGGGTCATCAACTTTGAGGGTCATCAGACAACCAGCTCAAGCCCCATGTGCTCAGGGAGACAAATATCTAAATGTTTGTTTTTAAACACGAATATTTTCCCACTGACCACTTGATTGCAGATTCACACTAAATACGACACACCCCACCTCACATTCATGCCTTAGATTTAAACAGTCTTTAAACACGGGCAATTTTGAACAAGATAGGTCTAAAATACATGATTTCCCAGAAAGAAATAAAGTCCCAAAATTCTGATGAAGATATATTAAAAGGACATAGAAATCAGTCGCACAAAACCTCCTTTCATCCAAGTCGTTGCAAGTTGATTATTAAAGTAAGTGCTGACAATAAGGAATCATAATCCATTAGACAAAATTAGACAAAAATCAAAATCCATTAGCACGCTTTCATAATGATACACATGATAGGTGACTAAAAAGGATCTTTGTAGAAGAATTCCAACTGAGAAAGTTGTACAGAGTTTTAAAGTTCTCCATTTCTTAAACATAAAAAAAAAAAATAGACTCGGGTAATAATCATCAAAGTATACTAAAATTCTGTGTGAGAGTATGAAAGTTAGCAACATATTTTATACAGTCTCAAAATAGCTCATTACAACTACTGTCAGTTTTAAATGCCAAAGGAGTAACATCCCCAATAAAATCACTAAACAGCTGACGGGACAAAGTCTTATATTATCAAATGTCTGCAGAAGGGAATACAATACATATCTGTGTCTGAAAAAATAAATATGAAGATGTGTCTTGACATAACAGTAGTGAACCCTGGGAGTCAGAAAAAAAAAAGTGCTATGATTTTGGAGGCTTTGTGCTCAGCAAATCTATCTTGTGAGAGCAGAAATTCAGGCAGAACTCCTGGGGAAAAGCAGTTACAAATGTGAGTGATTCCTTTTCCCCATTGTCCAAGTTTTCTATCTTGTTATCTCTGAGATACTACTTAAAATAGAGTGAAAATTGAATATAAACTTCAGAATTTTATAAAACATTCTTCTAAGGTTTAATTAGATAAAGGTTTAGTTTGATCATCTTAACTAATGCCATTCATGTTAAAATAAGAAGGTATAGAAAGTTAGAATTGAGCCGGGTGGTGGTGGCACACACCTTTAATCCCAGCACTCGGGAGGCAGAGGCAGGCGGATCTCTGTGAGTTCGAGGCCAGCCTGGGCTACCAAGTGAGTCCCAGGAAAGGCGCAAAGCTACACAGAGAAACCCTGTCTCGAAAAACCAAAAAAAAAAAAAGAAAGTTAGAATTGATATTTCTACATTAGCCACCAGGTTGGGGTCACAGTAAACAGAAAAAATATAATTAGCATTTTCAGTGGTGGGACAGTGAGTCCAAACATGTTCATTTCTATATTGGAAGAGAAGGGCATACTCATAAAAATGAGAACATGAATGCCCATTTAGTAAGTTAGCTTCTAAAACTATATGCTCCATTCTGTGTCCGAAAATATTAACACCTACCTGACCAGTGTTAATCTGGCAAGGGTGATGAGGTGTGATATGTCAACAAGGACAGCTAGGGCTATATGCAGAGACTGTCCCACCCAATTTATGATGTGGATGAACACAGAAAAGTGAGCAAGCAATGGCTCTACTCTATATCCAGAGCTCACAGGTTAAGTGCTAAGTATTGTGAGAACACACAGAAAAGATGTTGACACCAAAGGGGGGGGCAGTGCTGGTCTAGAAGGACTCCACACAAAAGCTAAGTCTCCAGGAGACCTCCTCTTCCTGCAATAAAATGAACTCTTTTGCAAAGAAAAATCCACATAAGAAACAAGAAAAAAGAAGGAAGAGAAAATTTCCAGTTTTACTCCTTTTCTCATTTTTTTGTTTATTATTTTGTATGTACATGTGTGGTATGTGTACTTGTTTGTTTGTGTATGTCTACACATAGATGTACATGTACACGTGTGTGTTTGCATATGGAGACCAGAGATCATCTTTGGGATTCTTCTTCCGCTGCTCCCCTTGTGAGTGGGCAGAGAGTATGTGTGTGTACACATCTGTGGGGTGTTCTTAGCCACATGGGCATATGGAGAGACCAGAAGTTGATATCCAGACATTGAAGGCAGGATCTCTCACTGAATCTGAAGCTCATCAACTGGTTATGTTGATAAGTCCTCAGGATCAATTTCTCTGCCCTGCCCCCCACAATGCTAGAGTTACAGACGCAAATACTGCCATGCTTAGCTTTTCTGTGGGTACTAGGCATTCAAACTCTAGTCCCCATGCTTGTGAAGCAGGCACTTTGCCCATGTAGGCATCTCCATAGCCCCCCTTTTTTTTTCATTTCTTTATTCGGAAAGCTATCATCACAAGCAGATGATGAAACAAAGAAGAAGAGGGTATAAAAGAAGAGGACAATAAAGTGAAGGCTGCCATCACAAAAAAAAGGAAAGGAAAGGCACTGGATTCCCTGAGTAGCACCCAGAGAATGAACAAGTTGAAACAAATTTTCAAGAAGAAATATTCAGGGGCTGGAGAGATGGCTCAGTGGATAAGATCACTGGCTGTTCTTACAGAGGACCCAGGTTCAATCCCAGCATCCATATGACAGTTTACAATTATCTATAACTCTAGTCCCAGGGGACCTGAAGCTCTTTTCTGACTTCCAAGGGCACCAGGCATGTACATGGCACAGTTATAAGTGAAGGCAAAACACTCATATACATAAAATAAATAAATAAACGCTCAAAGGAATTTTCTATAAAACTCAAGAATCTTACATAATTCAATAACTATCTAAGGGTATATTCTAATATCCTAACAGAAGAGAGCCTTAGGACATGATGAATATATGTGTTTAACAAGCGTCATTTCAAAGGATGGAAAGTAACCTAATGTATAACAATAGAAGATTACTAATTACATAGAATACATCCATATGATGAAATGTTATGCAGTTGTGATAGTTGAGTCAGAGGCAAAGATGAGAAACAAGTCTTTCTGTGAGCCATGTCTTTCTCATTGTTCACAGTCTTACAGCCAAGGGTGAGCTTTTTTATGTTGCATTCTCTCCTTATCCCTTTTTCTATAACTACAACTCTAAACATTCATCTTTATTTCTTTCTTACTCGTTTATTCACACTAATAACAATTTCTTCCTCTTCTGATTAATTCTTATCAGGAGGTACATTTTAAATAAGCTATTCATGACTTGGAAACAAAAATATTGTGGTAAAATAGGTAGGCATTCGTACACACTTGGACATGCATTGAGTATAAAAATACACAGCTAAGAAATATACAGACTAAGAATGGACTCTGGATAAGACTTCAGGAGGAACAGAAAGCCAGAATAAATGGAAATGTCTTCTCTATGGTTTTCTTTGATAATATTTATAAATTCTATAAACATTTTCATAGCTTGTTTGGACTACTATAACAAAAACTATACAGTGAGTGGCATACAGGCAATTTATTTTTTACAGTACCAGATGCTAGGAGTATAAGGTCAAGGTATCAATAGATCGATTGTTCTACCAAAGAATTGATTTTCTGGTTAACAGACTGAACCTTCTTGTTGTGTCCATAAATGATGTCAGAGTCTCTTAGTGCCGTTATACAAAAGAGCCCTAGGCAAAGTCTAGGGCACTAATCCCATTCATGAGGACCTCGCCCGCATGACTTCACCTCTCAAAGGTTCTACCTCCTAATGTGTCATTTAATTTACAGCAGTGCATTAGCATTCATATACAGCAAGTTATACACTCTAGTTAATATAAAATAAGTATACATTATAAATGAGTGTAGAAGTGATATGGTCAAACATGCTTTTACTTAATGTGGGCATGCACAGACTTTGAAAGACGATGATTGCCCAAATTCATGTAATAACCGATATTAGAAGTGTTGGTATGGCAGAGACATCTGCTCAACTATGTCCATAGCAGCATTATTTGTAATAGCCAGAATCTGGAAACAACCTAGATGCCCCTCAACTGAAGAATGGACAAAGAAAATGTGGTGCATATACACAATGGAGTACTACTCAGCTGTAAAAAACAATGATGTCATGAAATTTGCAGGCAAATGGATGGAACTAGAAAATATCATCCTGAGTGAAGTAATCCAGACTCAGAAAGACTAATGATATGTACTCACTCATAAGTGGATAGTATATGTAAAGCAAAGGATAACCAGATTACAACCCACAGCTCCAGAGAAGCTAAGTAACAAGGAGGACCCTAAGAGGGATGCACGGATTGCCCTGGGAAGAGGAAATGGATGAGCTCTCCATGAGTAAACTTGGGAATAAGGGGGAAAATAAAGGGGAAGAGATGAGGGATGAGAACATAAGGGAACAGGATGGTAGAGCTGGGGGAGGGATGGAGTAGAAGAGCAATGAAAGAGATACCTAGATAGAAGGAGACATTATGGGGTTAGGGAGAAACCTGGCACTAGGGAAATTCCCAGGAATCCACCAGGATGACCCCAGATTAGACTACTAGCAATAGAGGAGAGGATACCTGAAGTGGCCTACCCTGGTAATCAGATTGGTGAATACCCTAACTGTCATCATAGAGCCTTCATCCAGTAACTGATGGAAGCAGATGCAGAGATCCACAGCCAAGCACCAGGCCAAGCTCTGGGAGTCCAGCTGAAGGGAGGGAAGAAGGATTATATGAGCAAGGGGTGTCAAGATCATGATGGGGAAATCTACAGAGACAACTGAACCAAGCTCAAAGGAACTCATGAACTCTGGACTGACAGCTGTGGAGCCTGCATGGTACCGGACTAGGCCCTCTGCATACGGGAGACAGTTGAGTAGCTTGGTCTGTTTGAGGGGCCCCTGGCAGTGAAATCAGGATCTATCCCTGCTGCATGAGCTAGCCTTTTGGAGCCCATTCCATATGGTGGAATGCCTTGCTCAGCCTTGATGCAAGGGGGAGGGTCTTGGTCCTGCCTCAACTTAATGTGCCAAACTTTGCTGACTCCCCACAGGAGGCCTTACACTTTCAGAGGAGGGGATGGAGGGTGGATAAGGGGAAAGGAGGGCTGTGGGGGGAGCGGGAGGAGGAATGAGACAGGGATCTGTGGTTGGTATGTAAAATGAATTTAAAGAAGTTTCTTAAATGAAAAAAAAAGTGCTGGTATGTGAAGGAAAAGTCTAGACCTAGGTGATGAATGCAGAATTGTTGAGTGTCTAGCATTTAATTCCCTTAATTTAATTTAATTCCTTGTTCAGAAATATCGTATGACTGACTTAGTTATACAACTACTGGGCAAAAACTAGAAATCCAACTTGACTCTACCCTCTTTCCCTGGTCTCTGCTCTTTCTGAGTCTTGATGCTGCTTTTCCCTCTCCCTGCTCTAGTTGCCCAAATTCTCTTTTTCCTGTATCCATGCTCATTCTTATAGATTCATCTTTATAGATCTGCATCAACACAAAACGTAAGATGATATGTCTATCCAAACTTCTCATTTTCCAGATGGAAGAGACTGCTTCTAAAGATAGCTTCCAAAGTCAAAATATTTCACATATCATTACTTCACAAAAAAAAGATTTACCATTCATAATTTTCTTTGAAATCAAAAAGGTAACCACCTTGCTTCACACGACACCATTAGCTTAACAATTGATGAGTGTGAGGTCTATCATTTCATCCACCTCTCACTGGGTGGTATCTCCATGAGTCCCAGGAGAAAACAAATCATCCAGTCAAACAAAATGATTAAAAACACAGTGAGAGAACTATTTGCACAGGTTTGGGCAAAACTGTGGTTGAGAGAAATCACAAAGGGACTGTCTAGTGTGTCGAGCCAGCAACAGCACCAGGGGAGGCACTGTGGTGTCTTGACAGGAAGAAGCAAGGAAGGGACGCGCAATAGAAATGGGGCATTTAGTTACTGCACCTTTAGCCTAGCTGGGAAGAAGTTCAGAAATAAATGCCACCATATCACTCTTTGCTTGCTTCCTGATTCCACTGTCAAGGTTGCGGTTGATTTTGACCCCAAAAATAACCCAGAAGGAAGGGGAGTTCATTATAGAATTTCATCTAAGACATGGGGAGAAGGGAAACCAAGTGGCAGAAAGTTGATCTGAAAAGGCACAAGAAAACATCACACCTAGTCTCTGTTGCTTGCAACACCTACGATTTTCCATGCACATTTCTTTCACTAATTGGTCACAGTCTCGAGCTAACCTGATTGTGACTTGTAACACAAACAGTTGTACGCTCCTAAAATATTCGCTAGGTTCTTAACCAATAATCCTGAGCTGCACACTTCTCCACAATAACTTTACAAGTGTAATATTAAAATAAGGAAATGAGTGTATGAAATAATATACAAATTATTTTCCTGATCGGGACATTGTGGTGCATACCTGTAATCCTAGCTCTTGGGAGGTAGAGGCATGAAGATCAAGAGTTCAAAGCCAGCCTCACCACATAGTGAATTTGAGACCAGCCTGGAATACAGAGGGCCTTGTTTCCTAAAAAATAAACATTTAGCTTTCAGAAGCTTAACATTTTCTGTAGTTCTTCCAGGCAGCAGCATCACCAAACTCTGGAACGTACAGGTTCCACATCACTGTCTCAGAAGGTGTCATGCTACTACTCTGTAGGTCATAATATACTTCCTCTGAGCTCCATAAAATATCTCAAGAACTTTTCCGTCCATTTAACCAAGACCATCTCAACAAAATCCTAAACCTCCTACTTTCCTGCAAAAAAAAAAATGTTCTATTTAAAATTAGCCCTTTAAAAGTCACATAAAATTTCTATATTCACTATCAGACTTTAACATCCAAGCCCAGCTCATCTTCAAAATGAAGTGTTCCATGGCCTAAGAAAGCCATAATGGAGGGGCATCTCAAACAACCAGTATGAGAAATATAGAACCTGTGGTCTACCCACTGTTCTGCTAAGACACACACACACACACACACACACACACACACACACACACACACACACATCCCAGGAAGGGACATAAATCTGCATCCACTCTCAGTAATAACAGGAATTGATTTATGTGGGCCTCAAAAAGGCCTACTAAATATGAGCACTCTGCAGCTTTAAGAATCTTCCAGTGAACTTTCAAAGGGAAAAGAACTCATCCAGGAAAGAATGAAATTTTCCTCTATGTAACACATGTGACCCAGTCATACATGAAAGGGGAAAGGAATGACTCTTCAAAACATTGCCCCTTTCTTAGGAAAAAGAACTTCTCTTCAATGTTTTTTTCAGAGCAACTTTGACATCTTTATTCCTCAAGCTGTAGATTAATGGATTGAGCATGGGTACCACAATGGTGTAAAACAAGGAAGACACTTTCCCCTGGTTCATGGGCAAAAGGGAAGAAGGTTTGAGATACATGAATGCCCCTGATCCAAAAAAAAGAGAAACTGCAATTATGTGGGAGCTGCAGGTGCTGAAGGCTTTAGACCTGCCCTCTGTGGAACTAATGCGGAGGATACTAGAGAGGATGAGGGCATAGGAAATGAAGATGGTGATTGTGGGTACCCCAATATCAATGCCCACAACAATGAAGACTACTAGCTCATTCACATAGGTGCTGCTGCAAGAACGTTCCAGAAGAGGAAGGATGTCACACATGTAGTGGTTGACAAGGTTGTCAGCACAGAAGGTCAGTTTCACCATGAATGCTGTGTGTGCCATGGCTCCAGCAAATCCCATCACATAGACACCTAGCAAAAGGAGTAAGCACACCTGGGGAGACATGGTCACGGTGTACATCAGGGGATTACAGATGGCGACATACCTGTCATATGCCATCGCTGACAGGATAAAGGACTCAGAGACGACAAAGAAAAGAAAGAAAAAGAGCTGAGTCATACACCCAGGGTAGGAGATGATGTTTTTCTTCGAGATGAAACTCACCAGCATTTTGGGGGTGATAACAGTGGAATAACAGAAATCTATGAGAGACAAGTTGAAGAGGAAAAAGTACATAGGGGTGTGCAAATGAGAGTTCAGCCCTATCAGGGTGATCAAGCCCAGGTTCCCCACCACGGTAACCATGTAGAAACCTAGGAACAGGAAGAAGAGAGGCATGCGGAGTTCTGGCTGGTCTGTCAGGCCTGCCAGGATGAACTCTGGCAAAGAGACATTCTCAGCTGCCATCCTCAAAGCATCCTGCTGAGACAGAGACAAGAGAAAGGGGTCATTGTAGAGGGAGACAGAACACTGCTGCCCTTCCTGTCGCCTCCTGGGGTCTAGAGAATTGCTTAAGCAGCATCTGGTTTCTGGTTGCCTGTGGGGCAGTTCCCAGGGTCCCAGTGACTCCACACTGCAGTCAAGGAAGACACAAGGGCCTTGAGGCTAGAACGGAACCCAGGAGCCGGTGCGTGGACTCTCTGCTCTTGAATTTAGTTGTGCCCTTCTAACTCCAGCCTCTGATAAAGTTTACAAAGGTGTGCCAGTCTCTGGGAAGAGCTCTCAGAGGCTGAAGACCACCTGTTTCCGGAGTGTCCAGCTAAAGGTTATCCTGGACAGGGCAGAAGGGTGACGGAGTTTTTGTTAGAGCTTTAGAAATCATTCAGATCTTCACTCAGATCCAGCCACTCACCCTCCTTCAGCTCCAGTGGTCAGGACGGTGCCTTTTGCCCAGTTCTTAATTTTCCTTGCTCAAGGAGGCTGCAGTGCTAATTCCAAGACAAGCTAAAAACAGACACCTCCACTTCCTCTGCAAGTGGGAGTGCCAGAACCCGCCTTACGGTTGAGAAAAAGGTCTCTAAAGAGGAGCTCTTCGCTAAGGTTCTTCTTTGGCTTTCATGGAAGCTGAGCAATTGTATTCTGGGTTTGGAGACCTGGGACCTGATTAATGTAGGAAGCCTGAGATTCCCAGGGGGTTCACAACACAACACTGGATATTAACTTTTTAAAAAGGAAGAAAATTTTGCATATACCCTTGATAATAATTGAATGGGCTTTTGTTAACAAAAATATTTGTTGAAGAGCTGAGGACGCAACTTGATAAGTGTGCCTAACATACATGAAACCCTGTGGGTTTAACCACCACTTCAACAGAAAACAGGCTTGGTTGTGCTTGTAATCTTAGCACTGGGGAGTATGAGGCAGGATGAAGAGGGGAGGGAGAATCCCATGTCATCACCATCTACACAGTGAGTTCGAGGACAGCTTAGAATACAGAAGACCCTTTTGTCAAATTACGTGTATGAGTGTGTGTGTGTGTGTGTGTGTGTGTGTGTGTGTGTGTGTGTATTCACTTAACATCTATTCATTACTATGTAAAGGATTGAAAAAAAGTCCACTACACACTATTTAATGCATATTAAAAACTGTTTTTATTCTAGCATTTTATTCTAACACATCATGACAGAAGTTAATACTATTGTGTGTGTGTGTGTGTGTGTGTGTGTGTGTATGCATGCACAAGGGTACATATTTCTTCATCCTTGAATCATATTGTTGCATTTATCAATGGGACTTTAGATATGAAATAATTCTCCAGATATTAAGCTATGGAGACCATATTAAACCTAGGTTCACCTTACTCCAAATGTAGTGTCAAAATTACTTTCAATATTTCCCAATAGGAAATAATGAAGTATACAAAATAAGATCCTTCCTTTCAAAGCTCTGACATGTCTTGGACATTATGATTTAATACCTGAGTAGATATATGATAAGGTCTAGAAAGGGTAAAAATAAAATGCTGCTCTGGTTCAGAGGAGGGTGTTCATCAGACTACTTACACTCCAGTTCATCAAGGGAGCTGTAGAATACCAAGCCACGGCAGAAGCTGGTCTCTCTTCGAGTTTGAGCTTGGTATTAGTGGGTAATTGTCATCGGTTATGAAGTTTTTCCAAAATTGATACCTAGTCAGAGAAAGTGCCGTAGCTTGACTCCTTTTTCTCTACCTGGCTCTCTTACTTTGCTCTTTTCTTAATTCCTCTCCTGTGACAAAACTTAGCTCTTAGTGCCCAGGGCTCTCTGAGCCTCATTTAAGTTTAATGACAGTCCAATCTCACTCTTAGGACTCCATCAATTTAAAGCAGTATTTTAAAACATCATTTTACCCTAGCTGCACAATTAGACAATTATATGTTTCATTTCAAATGTGTATCCTGCTCCCCCAATGCAAACATAATAAATCAGAATCTCCAGGGTTGAGACTTTGTGATCAACATTTCTCTTCTAATTCTCCCCTTGTTGTCTGGGCAGTTAGCCAGGGAGGGATCTCCTAATCTAATTCTATATTTTCAGGGGAAAAAAAGTGAAGCTTCAGTAGTCATACAGCTGTTTGGTGGTACAATCAAAAATAAAATATGGGTCTCCAACTTTTGCAGTTACACTGGCTTAGAAGAAGTACAATTGGCCTTTAAAGTTAGGCACAGAATTGGGCATCAGACTTGAAATAGCATCCCAGGGTCATGCAGGGGAGATGCTTGAATATCACAATAGCAATATAGATGATGTGACTCCATGGACTATATTGAACAAGGGAGTAAATTTATCAGATTATGCTGAGGGAGATCAATTAGTTTAGTGGGATATTCAGTATCAGTGATTTGATGGGAAAGCTCTTCAGGTGCTGTTTGTAACTTGTAATTCAGATATAATTTAATAATTAAGTGAACCAGTGATAAGACATGAAATTTGGAACTTTTAGAACAAGTACTTGGTAACTGGAACAGAACATCTTTCTATACTTTTTTGGAGATCTCATAAATTTTATAACATTGACACTGCCTAATAGCTGTGGTCCCTCTACCCACTACTTTGAACATTTTATCAAGTCCTGGGTTCAGGCCCCATCACCCAGTGTTCTGCATTGGACATATGTATTTCTTCTGTCTTATTACTCAACCTGTCATCTTTGGCTGAGAGATCTACTTTTGCTATGGCAACGGCTATGTTCAGATATGGCCAAAGAACATTGCTTCCTGAATGCAATGCTTATTTATGTCCTACTACAAGATGAAATATATGTAGTAACCTATCAGTCATTCAAATGCTTGTGCAAGCTTGGCATTGTAGTTATTGCCAAGAACCAGTGGTTAAATGTGCTTCTGTTTTTGTAGTGGTTCACAGGTTTTGCTGACTCCCATTAAGGTAACCAAGACCATATACTTACATTGACTTTCCTTCCTCCCCCATTTTACTCATTTCACCCCTGGAATTGTTTCTAAAAATAAACTACCTACACCACACATGTGTGTCCCCAGCATAGATTTTTTGTGGAGCCCCCCCCCCCACTAAGATGTTCTTAAAGTGATGTGGGAGCAGTTCTCAACAAAGTACTATATTCCTTACCTGACTTGGGAGGATACAGCCTTCCTCAGAGCTGTTTGATCCCATGTCAGAAAATAAAATATGAACAACTGCTTTCATCAGTTGCCTGAAATTTCATCGTGTAGAGACTTGTGTCTTGAGCATAACCTGTCAAACATCAGAATGCTTTAGGATATCAATTTCTTATCAGCTTACTAACTAAAGGAGACTAACTCGGAAATGTCTCTGCATTTAATCACCAAGCATCCAAAGCTCCACTCACGACTACTGCTGTCATTGTGACTTTCTCTTCTTTGTAATAGCGGATCCCTCCACGAACTGATGGAAGGCCAGTAAATTCATTCATTTTATACCATTGGGAATAAATGCAAAACATGGCTATCTGGTACAGATGTTCAGGAATGACTGATTCTCAATCTCCCCATCTGCAAAATGGGGATAAAGACGATAATTGTAAGGTGTTTGAGAGGGCCAAATTAGATCAAGAAAATGGAGGAGCTCAGCATAGAGGCTGATGCGTGGATAAGACTTGCTAAATGTTCTAAATATATGCAGAAACAAAAATAAAATGTATATAATTTAAGGGTGGAATGAGAGAGAATAAGTCTTGCTGAAAGTTATGTGGATTGTAAGAGGCAATCTGGGGCTGAAAAGAAAAAAGAGAAATGAGGGAGCTCAGAGGAACTTGGAAACCGTGCTCGTTTCTTCAAAGCTTTATCTAGTCAATAACCCTCCGCTCATACAAGCAACCATAATTCAACTCAGTGGGTCATTAAAAGGACATCAAATTAGGATGGGGGACCCTGGAAAGAAGAAATGTTTCAGTAGAGAAGAGGGATGAGGACATGGGTGAAAGCTCAGGATATACATATGAAATTGTCAAAGAATGAAAAAAGATGAAAAAAAAAAAACTAGCTAAGGCTCCTCTCTCCCACATAGTTGAATCCTCAGACAGTATCATGTTCCTTCCCTGTTTTATCCTCTCCTTGCTTCCTACCCCACCATCAATGCTCTATTTCTCAAAAATCCTTGCTCAATTATACCACAAAGCCTAAATCACGAAATCAAGTAAAATTTCCCTTCCAGCCTCATGTTTTCCTTTTTGTGTACCCACTTCTAGTTTCAACAAAAGTTCTCCAAACCCTCACAGGCTAAATGTGTGCTCTGCCTTCCATTCTCTGGAAGATTCTCACAAACCTATCAACACATTCTTATTTGACCTGGACCAGCAAGTCATTCATCAGTGACAGGTTCCTGGGAGGGAGAACCAGGGAATGAGATAAAAAGGAAGAAGACAGGAAAATTTGAGATAAAGGGTTTTGTTCAGGCTGATGGCTCATGCAGTCACATTTATTAAGAAACACATCATCTTATAGGGAGTTTGCAGAAGGAAAATGGGACAAAGTCAGCAGGAAACTGATCAGGCAAGGTTGCACAAAGAAAACACAGAATATCTCAAGTGCACCACAGACCAAGTGCTCAGCAGCCTTAGGACTGATAGCCACAGCCCTGCAAAAGGGGTGAGGAAAGTCGAGTTCCCGTGATCCAAAGCCCTGGTCCTAGGCCATTACTGGCCTTTCCAAACATGTTTCTAGCTTCAGACAAGGAACTAAGTTCTTTCTCTACACATCAGGGGCTCAAGGAAAGTTCCAGGACAGCCTGGCTCCCAATAATTATTAAAACTTGCTAAGAGTCATGCACATTCCACATCCTTTTCTAGTCATTTTTGCCAAGTGAACCTTGTTAACAGCTGTTTGTATTCCATTTAGCAAGCTACCTGCAACTCCTGTAATAGTCATGGGTGTTAGGTATGAGTGTTGGGTGATGTTTGTGTGTATATCAGTGCTCGTTGTGAAATACATTTCAGGACCAGAGAGATGGTTCAGTGGTTAAAAGTACTGGCTGCTCTTACAAAGGACCAGGGCTCAGTTTCCAACACACGCATGGTAGCTCACAAGCATGTATAACTCCAGTCCCAGGGAATCCAATCCTCTCTTCTGATCTCCATACAAATATACATACAGGAAAAACAAATACTTTAAAAATGTTTTAATGAGATGTATTTCAGTAACCTCTCAGTAACAAGAGACCTCAAATGTAAACCTTACACTTAGATATGTGTCCCTGCCCTGGTAATTATGATAAACCCCAATTCTGCTCTCAGTCTCAATGCTGTGAGCTCACAATTAAAGAAAATAAACTATTATTACAAACTAGAAATGAGCCCCGTAGGAAAGGGGCTCCTTGGGGCACAGACAGCCCACTCAGACTTCATTAAAAGTTGACATTTCTCCTGGTACTGCTGAGGATTCTTCTTAGGATAACAGAACAAGCAAGTAAAATGCTTGTGGATTTATGTCACTTGGAAGTCTGTTGCCATGGGAACTATGTCTCCAAATCCTCTCAACAGGGGACTCACTAAAGTCATGTTCCCTAAGGAGCATATGAAGCCCAAGCAGAAAGCAGTGTAGGAAGAACTATTCTTAACCATCCCTTTCCTTGCACATCTCTCCTCTTTCGAGAACAGGGATTTCTGTACAATGCATCTTTGTTTATGTACTTCCGTTTTTTCTAATTCCATTTCATTCTATTGTGTTGTTATCTATATGGTGCATGGAAAGGCAACACAACACCTCTGAAGCATGTGCATTATAGCATGTACTTCTAGTCTGAGGAGGTCAGAACATCCTCACCACACAGCAAGGGTGATCACATATAGTTTCCTAAGCCACTGAAACTTCACAGAGTGTAAAGATAGCAAGAAGTCTGCTCTAATTCCAGAAAGCAGACTATTAGGAGCTGTGTGTCAGTTACTGTTGCATTCCCAGTTTCTATTTACTTTCATTATCCCCCAACTCCATAATGCACCAGTCTAGGCATAATTGTTGTGTATGTATAAAATAAAAAGGAAAGATCCACCTGGTGGATTCAAGAATACTAATACTAGAATTCATTTGTTTTATAAGCTCATCGTGCTTTGGGAGAGAACTCTACTGAGTGCTTTACATATATTAATTCAGGTAGTGTTTATAAAAATAGTATTAAGCAGACTCTATTATTGCCCTGCTCTGCACAAGAACACTTCTGTGAGCCAAAGGAATCCAGCCTTTTAGTTTAGAATGCCATTTGCTGTGATGGAGGGGCCACAGTATTTGCTACAATAATGGTCATAGGGGAAGACTAGAGTTGGAGCAGAACTAACTGGTAAACGTGACAAAAACCTCAATCCCAGAAGCAACAGTAAGTGTAGCAGCAAAGAGAGAGCAGAGAGCAGACCCAACTGCCAGGGGTTCAAAGTAAATTCATGAACACATGAAAAAAGTTCAATACACACAGAGACCCAACACGCACGAATGATGGTGTTAGAAGAAATAAAAAGGCCAAGAATACTAATTAGATCATTACCAAACAAATATATAAAGCAAATTATAATACTATAGTTATTAATTATATATAATAAATATATAATATTAAATGTAATATTACCTCAAAAAGTATAAATACTATACATTAAATTTTTAATTTGAATGTGAAATTTTAAAATGGCTCTTAGTATAAGAGTTTGGGAGAAAATATTAAGATGTGCGCTAGAGGGGATTACAGAAGCCACAGGCTGAGCTAATCGTGGAACAAAATAACCACATATAATACACGAGAGGAGAAGGAACTGTGGCTCTAATGGATAGTTCACACTGTGGTCACAAAACAACCCTAGTTAAACTCACTGGGTCAAGCTGGGTGGTAATGGCACACACCTATAATCCCAGCACTCAGGAGGCAGAGGCATGTGGATCTCTGTGAGTTCAAGGCCAGCCTGGGCTACAGAGTGAGTTCCAGGAAAGGCTCCAAAGCTACACTGAGAAACCCTGTCTCAAAAAAAAAAAAAAAACAAAAAAAAAACCCTCACTGGGTCAGAAAACAAAACAAAAAGATGTGAATGTGGGAAGGGGACAGGTAGGGGGGAGAGCTGACTGGGATGGGGGGAGGAAAGGGGAGGGTGGTAGCTGAGAGTAATTAGAATGTGTTATACACATGTATAAAATTCTCAAAGACTATGCAATTTTCAGGTGAATGGATGGATCTAGAGAAAACCATTCTGAATAAGGTAACCCAGACCCCAAATGCAAGCACCACATGTTATCTCTCAAATGTGGGCCCTAGCTTTGAATCTCTAGATGTGGGATTAACTTGGAGCACATGTAAAAGTCAGGAAAGTAGTAAAGGGCCATAAGGGAACTTTAAGGGAAAAGGGAACGCAGGTGGAATAAGGGGAAGGTGGGATAATGGGGCTGAGCAATGGAAAGGGGTCTAGGAGGGTAGAAGAGGGGTCAGGAAAAGGATAGAAAAAACTAAGGATGTTTGAAAAAGCTATTTTAGAAACTTCCTTAAATAAAAATGTGTGTGTGTGTGTGTGTGTGTGTGTGTGTGTGTGTGTGTGTGTGTGTGAAGGGTTTAAATGGAGTTACCTTATATAGGGGAACAATGCTTCTCTCTGACACCATATCAAATAAAATGTTAAGTGTAGGATACTAGCTCCAAGGTATTTTTCAGGGGGTGTCCCATAGACCACCCCCCAAACAAAACAGGCTACTATTGACATTGTTCTTGGTTATCCATCAGAACTTGATGGTTATTTGTGATTGCTGAAAATGTCACATACTTGAGTCACAGGACATGAAGAAATCAGGCTGGAAACTTCCTCCCTAGCAGCTAAGTTTTAAAGTGCCAGAAGATGCTATACAAGCTATTGGTGAATAAAAGCCATCAACAGTTTTACCCAGCTCTGAATCCTGAGCTACAATAATAACCAGTCTGGGAAGATATGTCCATTGGTGCAATGTTACATGAATGTTACAGAGATAATCAACCTCTTTCTGACTAGATTTGCAACCCACTACACAGGCTGGAACTCATTCCTGGCAGTATAAACCTGGCCAAGATCCAATACTGGGGAGATTATAGACACCAAGAGGAAATCTACTGCTACTATTTTCCTAAAGGGGCAGAGTATCAAGCTGCTTTCAAACTGGTCATCCCTATTAGGGCAGCCCTCAGTTCTCACAAGAGAAGCTTCTTTGTACAGTGGTGGTGGTTACAGTGACTCATAGCTGGTCAGGCTACAGAGAATGAGTAAATACAAACTGCCAGTCCCTAAATGGGACATCTGTATCATAACTCTCCACGGTATGGCTTAGAAAACACTGTAGGAAAGGGTGTAGAAAGATTGTAAGAGACGAAGTTTGGGAAGGACTGCGGCTAAACAGGTTTCTGGATAGAACAGGGCTGTTGCACTCATAGACTCACAAAATATTTGGCTGCATGTACATGACTGTCTCAAGAAGGGAACAATCAACATTCCCCATAGATGGGGAGGAGCTCATGAAGCCCTCACCCCCACCCCAGCTGAAGAGCTTTGGTACTTGAAGGCTGCTGGGGGTAGGGAGAAGCAGTTCTCTTAAGGTGTGTGGTTCCTAGCAGGTTGCTCATGCTCCGATGGATGACCCTACTCCCATGCACATACGGGCAAGGTCGACTGGACTCAGTAGGCTGCAAAAAGAGAACATGAAGTTGGGAGGGGGAATCAGGGAAGGAGTGAGGGAGGAGTTGGAGGGGCAGTAAGGGGTTGATCTGATCAAAACACATTATATACATGGGTGACATTCATAAGAAAAGAAGAAAATAGACAAAGAAATAACCAAGAACTCAGTTAACTTTTTAAAACAGTGATGTATTGGAGAAGGTAAACATAGATGGCTGTCCTGGAAGGCTTTGTAGACAAATTACCTGTGTTCTAATCACTTCTATCATTGCCTGGGTGAGTTTAAGCTATTTGGGTCACAGTGATGTCATCTGTAAACAGAGACATCAGTACCATAATGGATAGATTTTAGGATCAGATATCAATATTTAATAAGTAGCTTTGGATTAATAAAACAGAAGATCCTTATTCCCTTATGTCCCTTTATAGTTACTTGGTCAAATTCTTTTATTTAGCTTTTAAATAGATGTGAGATTTATATTTCTATCAACATTGCAATTCTATCTACTTATAAAATAGAGTATGATAATTTCATGAATGTAAACTATCTACAGTGATAAAAATCAGGGTAATTAACATTTCTTTCTTCTTAACTATTTACTTCCTTTGTATGGGGAATCTAGGGTGTCAACGACCTCAGCTCCAGCTGTGTTACAAGCGATTGCACGTCAAAATCATATGTTCAAATGCTGTTTTCTCTGCATGCCCAATACTAACTACAATGATGAATGAATGAGTACATTCATCATCAATATTTACTAAATTACATAGAAAATAATGTGTTCAATAAAAGCCCAGATTAAAAAAAAATAGTGAATTTAGGGATATATTTTTTTTCAAATACTAACAAAGCTCATTTGAGGTTTTGCATAAATAAATAACTACAGGGTGAGTCGATTTCCAAAACTAAATAATATAGATTATACACAACTGACTTCACTGTATCTTTAAGATTTTAAACTTACACATTTCACCCCTGTCCTGACAGCTGTGCCTTGTGGTGCACCTCCGTTGAAAGTGACTTCCAGCAGCAAGGGTTTTTATACATTAGAAGGACCCTCCTGAGATTTCTAAGGACTAGCATAAGAAAAGTTACTCAGTAACAAAAAGAGCTGCAAAAAGACTTCTGAAGTTAAGAGCTGCCCAGCGCTCAGCCTCATCATAGCCCACAGTTTGGAGCTCTTAAAATAGGAATCCATTTTTAAGTGACATTCATCTCAGAAATATATGTGCTATATTAAAAAAAGCAAATTATACTAGCACTAGCAGTATAAAATATGTGCTTTCCAGGTGTGGAAAGGGAACATCGTGGTCCAAGGTTGTATTAGAGTGGGAAATGCAAGGAGATACCATTGCATCATATAAAGACAGTTTACTGGAAGAAGGTAATTTTTGACATTAGTAGAGATGTCAAATTGTTCATTTCTTGTACATCCTAAACATGGAGACTTGCTAATCAGTGGAAAGCAACAGACTTTCTGTTGGACAGAAATGTCTCAGAAACCCTAATTGCAGGATGGTAAAGGCTCTTCACTATTTTTTAACATCTCTGCTGGACAGAAAACCACAAAACCTCTCTGTAAATTTGACCAGACTTTTAAAGCTTCTCATAGGGGAGTGTCTTCTTAGGGCCAGTTTTACTCTATAATTTTTTTCTTTATGAAGAAAATTTTTATTCATTTTACAAACCAGCCACAGATCTCCCTCTCATCTCTCCTCCCGCTCCCCCACAACCCGAGCCTTTCCCCCAACCTACCCCCCATCTCCCTCCTCCGAAAAGGTAAGTGAACTTTAGACCATCAGCTGTGGAACCTACATGGGACTAGACTAGGCCCTCTGCATAAGTGAGACAGTTGTGTAGTTTGGTCTGTTTAAGGGGCTCCTGGCAGTGGGAACAGGAGCTATCTCTGGTGCACGAGCTGGCTTTTTGCACCCATTGCCTGTGGTGGGACACCCTACTCTAGAATTAATGTGCTGTAGTTCAAGGAGCCAGGCTGGGACTATGGCCTGGGAAAGTCTAAATATTTTAGTCTGAGTTTCCCTCTTCTGTAAATGAGACGATCAAACCTGCTTTATCTACCTCCATGAAGTTACATACATCATATTTCATGGCTTCATCCCTTCCCATTAGTAAATATGGAAGGTCTCTAATTCTCCACCCTTCTCTTTCTTAACTCTTCATCCCGTGTATTTGCCTGGAATAATTCCAGCCATTCCTGTAGCTTGTTGTCTTGCATGTGTTAACTACAACGTAGTTATATCAAATATTCATTTGCTAAAAGGCCTAATCATTGTCACTTAAAGAACTTTATTACAGTTAAACGATATAGTACAGCAGATAAAGCATATGCCTTGCAAAGGTCCAGAGCTCTCTAGAACCTTCTTATACATCTCACCATGAGGTTGCACAAATACACATCATCTCTGAATTTAGAACCAATGGCAACAAAGATATTACTGTAAAAAAAAAAAAATTTTCACCTCAAAGGAAATAAGAGACAGTCTATTGGTCACAATTTCAGGAAGTTACTCTGTGTGTGTGTGTGTGTGTGTGTGTGTGTGTGTGTGTGTGTGTGTGTGTATGAGAGAGAGAGAATGTGTGTACACACATGCATGCACATAAAAAATCTTTAAAAAATAGAAAGCATTTTCAAATACATTGATGGAAACAGAAAGTAGTTCAAATGAGGATAACCCCATACTTGGCCCTTAGTTAGTGGAACTGTTTAGGAAGGATTAGGAGGTATGGCCTTATGAGAGAAGGTATGTCACTGGGGGCAGACTTTGAGGTTTCAAAGGACTCATTTCCAATCTCTCTGTCTCTCTTTGTCATCTCTGTCATCTCTCTCTTTCTGCATCTCTCTCTCTCTCTCTCTCTCTCTCTCTCTCTCTCTCTCTCTCTCTCTTCCTCTGCCACCTACTTGCAAATCAAGATGTAAGCTCTTAGCTGTTCCTGCCCCCATGTCTGTGACATACCATCAAGGACTCTAAGCCTCTAAAACCAAAAACCCAAATTAAACACTTCTTTTTGTAAGTTTTCTTGGTTATGGTATTTTTTCACAGCAATAGGAAAGTAAGATATCAGGTCACAACAAAACAAAGAAATCTCTGCTACAGACCTCAGATGATATCTGATGACATTCTTAACCTTTATAATGGTAGAAAATAGGAGGAGATTGTACATCTGAAAATATTTACCTAAAAGGCACAGCATGTTAGGTCACACACAGTGGTGGGCAATAAATGGCTAGCTAGAGAGCCAAAGACAATCTTGCCTTCCAACCTGTAAGATTCTAACTCTCCATAATCCATCAATTGGCCTTCTAGAAAGAATATTTAACGGAAGTGTGACTTTTTTTCTCAGGACCTCAGTTCACAGTGGGAAGACAAGTCTATTAAACTTATAATGAGCTTGCCTTGTGTATAGAGTCCACTTATGCAGCCAAGCTTAAAAACGCCTAGGCTCTGTTGAAATCAGTCACAATTATGTCTACTGTTGCATTATTATATTATCCAAACCTTTTTTTTCTGGGTAGTGTTGGCAGCCTATAGCCCTGGAACAGCTCATAGACCCATGTTCACTCATCATATCTTTACTGTATGAATATACTCCATTGCATTGACTACTGGCCAGCGCCACACACCAGTAAGCCCCTGAGATGAACGTGAACTGAATCAGTGCCTAAGATTGCCTCATGTTGTGCGATTGACAGCTGACCATAAGTTCATGTCTAGCTCAGCCTTATATGGTCTCCAAACATCTCCACTTGAATATCTCACACATACATAAAACCCAGCTATGGAAAATAATTCATATTATCCCTACAATAGTCTCCTCCTGTGTTCTCAGCCTAATAAAGACATCAATTTCTAAGCCTCAAATCTTGGATTCCATCCCATATTTCTCATATCTCACCTCGGCAGCTTACTCACAAAGACCTGAAAGGGAGTTGTTTCTGATGCCAGTCCAACTGTGTGTTATCAACACTCACACTATTAGCTCCTCACATTTGAGAAAATATTTCACTCGAACATTTTCCTGAAAGCATATAAATCTCAAAGTTACTCTTGTTAGGATCAAAATCAGCCAAATAACCTTTATAACATTTTATTAATCAAATAATTAGCCTCCTTCCTACATCTCTATCTCATTTTTTTTCTTTCTTGCAAATTTCCTTACCTTTTTCTTTCAACCTTCTATTTAAAATTAACTTTTATTTTGGATATACTAATTTTAGATTTCAAGATTATCTTTGATATATTTTCATTGCTTTTTGGTAAGAAGTTACATTTAAAAATAAAACTTGTTTTATTTTATCTGAGACAAGGTTTCACTATGTGGCCCAGGCTTAGAATATCCCTGCCTTAGGTTCTTAATTTCAGGGATTACAAATATGTGTGGCCATGCCCAGCTTAAAAATAAAATTCAAATTGAAATTCTTTAAAATATACAAATGCCTCATAATTTCCAAGGTTCCAACTTTTAACCATTCTGAATTGCAGTCTTGAACATCATCTTCTAGGTAGAGTAGAAGGAATATTTTCCATTCACACACCCTTCTGTACCTACTCTTACTTTACTATCATAACATCTAGTAGAGGAAAACCATTTTACCAGCCATCTAAACCAATCATCCATCTTGTCCTGAAATCTGTGGCCCTTAGCTCTTTGTATATTATTCAATAAAAGGCTCTGTGCACTTGTATCAAGGAATCATTCAAAAGAAAATTCCAGTTGTGTTTTCATATGCTTTATTTATTGATGTAAGTAACAGGAGAAATGATATTATCAGAAGTTACACAGACAATAACAATTGTATCTAAAGTCCAAATTTTAAACTAGTTGTGAAATTATACAGGTATATATGTGGGGGAGGGTGCCGTGAAACTAAGAAGGGGATCATGAGAGAAGTGGAGATTTCAGTGGAGGTAAAGGAATATGTGTAATAAGAAAATAAAAGCTAGGACTAATTAGGGGAAGAGAGGGGACCAGCTGGTGGGAGCTTATGGAGGAGTGTAAGAACTAAGAAAAAATACAATGCCATATGTATGTATGAAGAAAGAATCCATCACTCTGTATGCTACCTTACAAAATACACACATTCAAATACACACATATAAACAAAGTTCACCTTTTAACCTCCCTTTTTGTTGTGATTCTTTTGTTCCACCCAGGTAGTCTTTCATCTACCCAAAATGTCTGATAGATAAGTGTATTCAGGACTTTATGCATACACTGACTCTAATAATTGGAGCTAGGAAAAATAAACTAACATGGAGCCAACAGGATAAAACTAGGGGTAGAGAGAAGAAAGGTGGCTGGGACAATTCAGGAAGATCAGAAAGAATAAAAAGGCCAAGGACAGGGATCCTGAGGCTCCAGCATTAGAGAGCACACAAAGGAACGGAACCAGTGGCATGCGTCCCACCCAGCCATCCAGTATGCTGAAAATGCCATAGTCTGGTCTTAGTTCTCTTCTGATACCAGATCACCTGGGCTTACGTGCCCAGCAAAGAAGGAAATGGAGGAAAAGTTTTCTTTGTGTCCTATGTCCCATGCAAAATAAACTGTAGCCCAAGATGATTATGTCCACTTTGCACAACACAGAAATGGCAACCAAAATTAATACAACTTTTTCTTCCTAATAGGGCCTCTCTATCCAGACTAGAACCATATACATTGATTATGAAATCAAACTTGACTTCCCAGCTCTGATTTTTTTATAAGAAACTTACCATTCTGTAAGTTTCTTACTATATACAAAACAAAACTAGTTATTTGGCATAGATAATCAAAATGCTATTATTATATCCTTTATTTATTTTATATCTTTATTATATCCTTTTATTTAATCCTTAGTGTATGTGTCCATATATGTGTGCATATCTTTGCATAAAGTATGTATGTGATTTTGTATGTGTGTGAATGTGTGCATGCAATATATGACCTAAGATTAAGGCCAACATTACATGTTTTATCAACTGCTGAGTGTATAAGAAGAGCTCAAGCTGCCTGATTGTAAATTCTACTCCTCACTTTGGTTTACTGGTAAAGCACTTACTTGAGCTGAGAAACTGGCTTTATGGTGAGCACCAGGCAAGTGAACTTACTTATCCCAAAATATCCTGGAATTTCAGTTTCCTGGAAGTCCTCAGAATAATTTAAGTAAATCAGTGGCATCTCAAACAAAGAGGGAAAAAAGGGGGCCTTACGTTCTTGGTAGTCCACAGCTGGCTTCCCATGCCCTCCAATAGTTTATTCTATCCTTACTGAAGTTTCTTGGCTGGTACTCAAGGTACAGTGTCCTCCTGAGCTTTGCATATATATGAATCTCTGTCAACTCACATGACAAGTGACAAATTCTACGTGTCCAGGTATCCATAATAACCACAGGGTAGGAATTCCTCCCTACAGAACATGGTCAAAATAATGAAGCCTTATGGCCAATTCCTCCCTACAGAACATGGTCAAAATAATGAAGCCTTATGGCCTTAGAAGTCACTTTGTTGCTATGTTCATTTAGCAGGACTCTATTAGTAGCTTTTCTCCTAGGGCCCATGACCTATCTAGTCTCAGGTTCTTGGCCTTATTAGCAGTATCAGGTGTTGGTTTCTATCTCAGGGAGCAGGCCTAAAACAATCCAAAAACTGGTTGGTTACTCCCGCAGCATTTCTGCCACTGTTCCACCAATAGGTGTATCTGGTAGGAAAGTCAGTATTGCAGCTCATAAGAATTGCAGCTGGGTGAGATTGATGGTGACTTTTTCTCCTCCTGCAGTGTGCATAGTACCCTCCAGCACTATGAATACTAGTCAGTAAGGGTGAAGCTTCTAGTTGAGCAGCAGTATAAGTATGTGATATAGGATCTTACATCAGATTATGGAGGGTAACCAACAGCATTAGCAATGTTTGGGTGGAAGGGATTTATGAGGCCCTTTTGGCCAATGACTCAAAGAGACGTAACCAATTCCTGGCACTAGGGGATGTCTGGTTGGGGCATTGTCTCCTTCATTATATGGTTATTTCATTTAAATTCCCTTTATATATGTATACATTTTAGGAAGTTTCTACAGTGGTAAGTTTCCATATGCCCTTTCAAAAAGGCCCTTATTGTTACTTATCCCTCCCCATAGTCCCTGTATTGCAATATCCGTAGATCAGTACATCATTCAACCCTCATTAGAGAAGTTTATTCTTGCTGTATATAGTAATTAATGCAGAGACCCATAACTCAGAGAGTAAGAGAATTTGGAGCGCTCAACTCTAAATGGAACGTCTTTATCACACTTCTCCCCTCAAGGCTCTGGTCTCTCTGTGGAAGAGGAGGCAGAAAGACTGTAAGAACCAGAGATGATAGACTATTCCAAGGAAATAGTGTCTTCCAGACACAACTGAGATGGTGCACATATGAATTCAAGAGATTATGACACCATACATGCAAGTTCAAGCCAGAAAAGATCCCATCACAGGAAAGGGGATGTAGGCACAAAAATCTCATCCCTAACAAGAAACTGCTTGCAATTGATAGCTGTTGGAATAAGGAAAATCAGTTTTCTTCAGTGGAGCAACAGTGGGTATATCAACCACACTCCAGAGCAGGCCTCATGCTTCAGTAGTTGACCAACGTAAAACAGACTCCATGTTTTGGGGAGAGTTTTTTTTGTTGTTGTTGGTTTTACTTTGTGTGTGTGTGTGTGTGTGTGTGTGTGTGTGTGTGTGTGTGTGTGTGTGTTGGTATATATGGTGTTGGTTTTTGTGGGTTTAAGAGAGAGAAAGAAACCGGGCGGTTGTGGTGCATGCCTTTAATCCCAGCACTCAGGAGGCAAAGCCAGGCAGATCTCTGTGAGTTCGAGGCCAGCCTGGTCTACAAAGCAAGATCCAGGACAGGCACCAAAACAACACAGAGAAACCCTGTCTCGAAAAAAAAACAGAGAGAGAGAGAGAGAGAGAACATGAAGTTGGGTGGATAGGAAGGAGGGATCTGGTGGGAGTTGGGGGAGACAGAATACAATCAAAATATGTTGTTTGGTATTTTTAAAAACTGATTAAAAATAGTCTTTACAAAGACTCTTTTTTGAAACTATCACACACACACACACATATATATATATATAAAAAACAATTCTATGACCTTGATACCTGGCTCTTTTTAGATAAGTTTGACTAATCTGTTACTGTCAGATCCTTCCTAAAATGAGGCTCAAGAGTCAAAAAGCAACACTTTCACCCTATTCATGTTACTTGCTTTGGTTGTTATCTAACTTCTCCCCAAAAAGTACAAAAAAGTCTGTGATATGAGACCAAGAAGTTGTATTTGGAAATTAAAGATAAACCCAAATGCATGGATAACATCAAGGATTACCTCAGCTAAGACTCTTAGCAATAGTGGATGTATATCCTGAACTGACCATCTCCTGTGATCAGATTGGTGACTACCCCAATTGTCATCAGAGAGCCTTCTTTCAGTAACTGATAGAAACAGATGCAGAGACCCACAGCCAAACATCAGGCTAAGCTCAGGGAATCCTGCTGAAGAGAGGGAAAAAGGATTATAGGAGTCAGAGGAGTCAAGAACATAGAAAGAAAACCCACAGAAACAACTAACCTGGCTCATAGGAACTCACAGATTCTGAACCAACAACCAGGGAGCCTGCCTGGGACCAACTAGGCCTTCTACATCTATGTGACAATTGTGTGGTTTGGTCTACTGTAACACAAATGTTAAATGGTATTTAAATAAAAAAAAAACCTGGAGCCTCTAGGACTCTTAAGCCTCTAAAGGCCTCAGCTGATAGGCCTCCAGCCGAACAAGCTTCCTCAGCCAAAAAGGCTTCTAGTTCCTGTCTCCTCACACGTTATATACCTTTCACCACCCAGTCATTAAAGGTGTGTGTGCTTCCCAAGTACTGGGATTAAGGATGTACGCCACCACTGGCTGTTTCTTTCCTAGACTGAGTCAATCTCATGTAGTCCAGGGTAGCTTTGAATTTACAGAGATCCAGATAGATCTCCACCTCCCAAATGCTGGGATTAAAAGTGTGTGCCACCACTGTCTGGTCTCTATGTTTAATCTAGTGGCTTGTTCTGTTCTCTGCTCTTCAGGCATATTTTATTAGGGTACACAATATATCACCACATTTCCCCTTTTTTGTCTAAAAACATGACTATGAGACAGACATGTCTGCTCCTGGCAGCACCAGTCTACTTCAGAGAAGATGACAGACATCAAAGAAACTCCATATAGAGTTTACTTTCTTTGTGGCAAGTTAGCCACTGGGCAAGAAAAAAGTCCTTGCCTTGTCTGCTGACAGTATGCTGTCTAAGTGGACAAGCAGGACACAAAAGAAAGGACTGCCAAACCTTGCCAAAGTAGGACAACCCTTCAGAAAACCCTGCTTCATAGAAAGTCTGTCAGATACACTAAACCTATAGGCCAAAGATGGATGCCCCAGCATTGCAAAGGAACCTTGGGTGACTCCAGGCAGCCAGCTGTTTCTGGCATTTCTCACATTATTTTGGAAGTCGCTTATTTGCACTTCCTGCTTACTCAGTTAATATTATTTCCTTCTTGGATCTCTGAGGGAGTTGAAGATTACATAGTTGTAGTTATAGTTTTCCTTGTTAACAAATTCAGAAAAGAAACTCACTAAGGAGGTTTAAAGTGTATAAGTTTGAAAGGCATCAAAAGATAATTTTGGGTTGATAATACAAGTTAGGATAGAAAGTGAATTAAGTACAACATTTTGGACTCACCAAAGTAAGATAGATAATGGAGTATTTTCTCTGAATTTGTCAAATATTCATAGACTGGACATTGTTAATGTAATTCTTGACTATATATATTGTATATACTTATTGTACTTATTTTATATACTTTTTCTTATATTAGTTATAACCTTCCTTTATTATTAGACAAAAAGGGGGAAATGTGATGATATATTGTGTACCCTAATAAATTTGTCTGAAGATCAGAGAACAGAACAAGCTACTAGATTAAACATAGAAGCCAGGCAGTGGTGGCACACACCTTTAATCCCAATACTTGGGAGTCACATACCTTTAATCCCAGCACTAGGAAAGCTGAATGACATGGTATATAAGGCGTGAGGAGACAGGAACAAGAGCCTTTCGACTAGAAGGCTTTTCAGGCTGAGGAGTCCTAGAGGTAAGAGGTGGCTTGTTCCTTTGTCTCTCTGATCTTTCAGCATTTACCCCAATATCTGGCTACTGAGATTTTTATTAAAAGACAATTTAGCAATTCGTGTTACAGTCTGTTTGTGGGACTCCTAACAATGGGAGCAGGGGCTTTCCCTAATGCTTTGGCTGGCTCTTGGGAATCTATTCCTTGTACTGAATTGCCTTGCCCCCCCTAAGTACAAGGGGAGGTGCTTAATCTTACTGCAACTTGATATGCCATGCTTTGTTGATATCCATGGGAGGCCTGCACCTTTCTGAACAGAAACAGAGGAGGAGTGGATGGGGGGGGGGGGAACATAGGGGATGGAGGAGCAAATGGAAGGAGAGGAGGGAGGGGAGATTGCAGTCAAGATGTAAAATAAATAAAAATTTAAAAATAATAATCATAGCAATGAAAGTAGAAAAAGAACATCCACTAATTCAACTAATAAAATAAGCCTTTTTTCTCTTACCTCAAAACATTTGGAAAAAATTTAAATAAATAAAAATAAAAACATTTGGAAAAGTCATGTCCAAATATCTCAGCTAGAGCACAGTAAACCCTGGTAAATTCTAATGCCCAGACAAAGCTATAAGTCAGTTAAATCAGAAAACTGTATGCAGATGCAAGTAACAGTAAGTTCTAAAGCTCTAGTGATTCAGTATTAACCAAGCTTGAGAGTTGTTGCTAGGGATAGTAAAAACTCTAGCTTGGGGTCCCTTTTCCTCTCATTCTTGAGTTCTGAATCAAGAAGACATTTCTGTGTTCAAATGAAGAGAAAAGAAACAGGAATAAACCCAGAACTGAAGAAATGAGATCGGACAGCCAGCCAACAAACACAAACATTTATGGCACCGTTCCCTTCTCCCCCCACCTCTCTCTCTCTCTCTCTCTCTCTCTCTCTCTCTCTCTCTCCTCTCTCTCTCTCTCTCTCTCTCTCTCTCTCTCTCTCCTCTCTCTCTCTCTCTCTCTCTCTCTCTCTCTCTCTCTCTCTCTCTCTCTTCTCTCTCTCTCTCTCTCTCTCTCTCTCTCTCTCTCTCTCTCTCTCTCTCACACACACACAGTCCCACAAAAAGAGATCAGCTTCAGAAAACCATTCTAGGGCCAAGTGTCTCCCAACCACTCCTAAGAAGTTCTCAGATCTCCTTCATATCTTCCTATAAGAATAGTCTACATCTTTAAAACTATACCAGTGTCTCAGGGCACCAATGCAGCTATTTCCTGGGCGTCTAACAGCTCCTGTAAGCAAGAGAAAACTTCATGAGAGGCACAAAATTTCTTTCCCCTCTCCATTCGAAGAACACACCTCTGAGAGTCCTGTACTGGCTCCACACAGATGGTAATGAAACATACACAGAAATGCCCCAGCTGCTCGCCCCCACCCCAATGCCCTCATCAGTCCTCCCCTTCTTTCTTTCCTTCCTGTCCCTCAGCTCTTATCATTAATTCTCTGATTTCCATGCAGTCCCATAGTCAATTCTTTCATGTCTTCATTGTATTTTCCAGGTTTTACAGTTTCTTCAAAAATTCATTTAATAATGATAAAGAAAACTATATTGAGCAGCAACTCAGAACTAGAAAAGGGACACAAAGAGCAGAATCTTGTATAAATTAATTTTATTTTAACTTGTCCAGTAGATGAAGTAACCCTTAAGGCAATGCAGTATCATTCTGTGTGGCATTAACAAGTTGCGTATCTCACACGAAATCCTGTTTCAGCATTGTTTTCCTCAGTATTTACTCATGTGTGTTTGATTTCCATGATGAACACATACTTAAAATTGCATGAATGTGCATGCTCCTATACTCTTAGAATTATCTCTATCTTCCTGTCAATTGACCCATTAATAATTAAAATTTGACTTGGGCATGTGATAACAAACATCTGAGTCAAGATTTTTCAAATTTAAAGCAATAACATAAAGTCAACTATGTGTTAAAAGACACTTAAATATAAGCCAGATAATAACTTTTTAAATTTTTTCATTATATTTGAGAATTTCAAACGTGTATGCAATGAAATATGATTATACTCACCATACAATTTTTTCCCACCAACTCCTACCATATCCCCTCCAACTTGCCCTCTCCCGATTTCATTTTTTTTATTACCTACTAAGTTTACTTAGTGCTACTTTTTATATACTTTATTTCATTTAAATCTTAGTGAAATATGGATCTAGGGAGATGGCTCAGTGACTAAGAGCGTTGGCTGCTCTTCCAGAAAACCCTGGTTCGGTTCCCAGCACCCATATGGAAGCTCATAATCATCTATAACTTCAGTCTAAAGGAGTCCAATGCCCTCTTCTGGCCTCCATAGGTACTGCATGTATGTGGTGCACAGACATTGATGAGGTCAAAATACCTACACACATAAATAAATCTTAATGAAATAGATTGTGTTCTTAAATTAATTTTATAAATGACAAAAGTCTAATTTATGGAGATAATTAATTTTCTAGAATTTATAGAAACAGTAATCCTAAGAAATAAATCTAAATGTTCTTACTCCAGGAACCAAATATTACACACTGATAATCTGTTTTCTTGGGGTTGATAATCCCTCTGTGTGCTGACCTCACGGTTTTCATATATATGTAGACTAAATTTCAGTGCTTCTTTTGGTAGAACTTCTTCAGATGTCCTCCTTCTACTGTGTCAGCATCTCCTTCTTTCACACAGCTTCTTCCATCTGATCAGGGGCAGCACACAAGTTCACTGTAACTTCTCTTCTGATACATTTCAGCACCTTCCTGACACAGGGTGTAGATCTACACATTTCTTCTCTCCCACCCCAGCAATCCTCTATCTGTGAGTGCAAATCTCACAGGCCCAACACTGTGTGGCTCATTTTTAAGCAAGAGCTGACACCTTTAAAAATAGTATTTTTCAAAACTATTTCATTCTGTATTTTATTCACTCCTCAAAGCCTTGAAGGAGAGTATTATCTTCTGATGTCACAGAAGAGAAAACTGAGATTTAGATACATCCCTGGGATTTTTTATAAATCCACTAGGAGGTTTTCAAATCAGGGGACCTAAATTCAAAGTTTATCATCTTGCCATATAACCCTAGACTGTTTCAGAAGACCAAAGTATAAAGGAGATGCTAAGAATGCAGTTGAAACATGCTGGGAAAAAAAGATCGGGCTCTGAAACGTAAAATTTATACTAAGTGCAGGAGAGTGTGCAGGGATAAGTCACAGCACAGGGCTGAACATCCTAGGATAAAGTTCACAATGAAGGGAACACTCAGAGCTAAGTCTTGCATCTCTAACCTGACCCCAGACAACGAAATAAGAGCCTTTAAATGCGTTTTTAATCAAGTCAAATTACACTTTACTTATATGAGTGACCTGGCACCCAAAAACATTCCCCCTTCCCACAATACCCCAAACTTGAATAATGAAAGGGTAGGGAAGCCATAGGACTCCACCCATATCCAAAGCCTAGAAAGGGCAGCCTGGCAGCCATCCCAGGTAAAGTCCAAGGTTAGATCCCACGCCAAGAAGAGCCTACTCAAGGGCAAGCCCCCCCCCCCGCCCCTATAATTACCAGTGTCCCTGTCAACAGACAAACAAGTTATTCAAAGTAAGTTCTGCCTTTAGCATAGACACTGCTCTGCTCCAGGGCAGCTGTCTGAAGCTGCCCTACCCTCACCCTGCCTGTCCTATCTGCCTGTCTCTATCCTGATAGCCCCGCCTGCCCACAGCTGTAGTAGAATGTTTTTAGCAGAAAGGACTGCAGAGCACATGCTCCAGGGTACCCTGATGATTTACACAGGGTCCCACTTCAGGTGAGCCTTGAACAGTCTGTGGTTTGAATAATCAAGTTGGTAACCACAGGGTTTCCACTTTCTGCTGACATCCTTATCAATGACCCTGGCTTTTGTTCCGGCATTTTCCTGTGTTAAGTTGCTGCCATGGTCCACTTCCAAATTGTAACCCACAGTTTAAAAAACGCTTTTCTGAAGTACATACTTTGTAGAGGAAAAAAAGAAGGGACAAAGTCAAAGTGAGTAATTTCAGCATTAATTATTCCTTAATTTTTCAATAACACACATAGAAATGAACTATTTTAATTTCAAGTTACCTACTAATGCGTAGAAAGCTTTAAATTTTTGATTACTTGTGCCTTGTTATTTAGGAAACAATAATCTTTTCAGGGCCCATTGATTCAAAGGCTGTTGACCATGATAATTATCTCTTCTGTGAGGTCCCATTCCTTACCTATAAAGTTTTTGATTAAATAGTATTAATGCATCAGGGGGTGGTGGCGCATGCCTTTAATCCCAGCACTGGGGAGACAGAGCCAGGCAGATCTCTGTGAGTTCAAGGCCAGCCTGGTCTACAAAGTGAGATCCAGGACAGGCACCAAAACTACACAGAGAAACCCTGTCTCAAAAGACAAACAAACAAACAAAAGTATTAAAGTACGGACTGGCGTGGAGCACGTTCTGGACAAGGGCTTCTATTTCTTCATTGCTTTCTTTCCATTGCCTTGTGAACACTACTCAGAACCTTACCGTAGCTATGGTTTGAGCTCTCAACATTTTCATCCACTGCAAAATCTCTATTGAAGAGACTATGGATGAGCACAGACTTTTAGAGTGGGAGGACTACTCTGCAGGTTATTGCAATGGTGGATACATGACATTATAATTGTCTTCAAATCTATAGACTGCATAGTACTCAGATAAATGAGCCTTGCTGGAAACCATGTCTCTGCAGGCTTATCTGTGACAAGTACACCATTCTGCTGCCATATAATAGTAATAGAGAAGGTTGCCTATATGTGAGGGCAAGGAGAACATGAAAAAATTCAACATCTTTCTTTCAATGTTGTCATGAACATAAAACATTATTTTTTAAATGTTCTTTAAAAAGAGAAAAAGGCTGGGCGGTGGTAGAGCACGCCTTTAATCCCAGCACTCGGGAGGCAGAGGCAGGCAGATCTCTGTGAGTTCGAGGCCAGCCTGGGCTACCAAGTGAGTTCCAGGAAAGGCACAAAGCTACACGAAGAAACCTTGTCTCGAAAAACCAAAAAAAAAAAAAATTAAAAAAATAAAAAGAGAAAAAGGAGAGAACAGCTGGGAATTCAACCCGGCCCTCTCCTTCCGTGTTATTTGCTTATAAAATTAATCCTTGGGGCAGCCTCAGCCTCACATTGCCTGTGTGTTCTCAGTAGGGGTGAAAGCATCATTCCTTCTTGTTTCTCTTTCTCTAAAATGATGATGCAAAACCTAAAGCCAAAGGCTTTCTTGCTATGCTTGAATCTTTCCTTCAAGGCCACCCAAATCCATGCCACTCCCATCCACCGAGGCTTCGAATCCAGGCAGCAAGCCCTCTAAAAGATGTTACCTTTCCTGCCATGGATCTGTCTACTTCCAAAGCCTATTGAAAAAGAACTGCCTTCCCAGATCCCTGTGTAGGTCATTTGAGGGCATGCTGCTGTGCCCTTTGTGACACTGCAGGGAGATGGGACAGAGTTTCTGTCAAATGCAAATGTTCATAACTAGGGAAGGGTGGCCCCTAGAGGATCCCTGGTCAGTTTCATTCTCTATTCCAGCAGTGGGAAGCCCCCAAAGAGTGCACCTGCTCCAAGGCTTCTCATGGTGAGTTTTTGTTTTCCCAGTAGCCCCTGCTCCAAGGTTTCTTTTTCATCGGGGTTCTTTTGTTTTATTTTTCCTGCTCAAAGGCTTCTTGTCATGGTTTGGTTTGGTTTGATTTGGTTTGGTTTGGTTTCCCAATAGCTTCAAGTGTGACCAGGCTACCTCAGTGTCATCATACGTAATACATAACTTCTAGCTATCCTAAAGTGAGACTGGCCAGGACAATGACAGGTCTGATGTTGAACAGAAAGCTGCTAGGCAGCATTTGGTTTCAGTGAAGATCTTCAATTCAAGTTGTAGTATTTCTTCAAATATATGGGGACCCTTGGCTTTTTTTTTTTTTAACTCAAAATATACCTAATAGGTCACACCACTCCACAGGCTGGGGTCATATGTGGATCCTAGAGGACTTCATTATTCTGTGATACATGTGGGTTATTTTTTAGAACTCTCGGCTTAATGTCTTTCTCTATAGGCTGCTCCCTTTCATGTGAAGAAAGGGCCCACACTTCTGATTCAAGACCTGAAGAGAGTGGAGTTCACAATGAGATGCTTTTGGCTGTTGCTGACATCCAAGAACTTCATACTATTCCTGTTGTTTCGGGTCAGCCTCTTTCTTGTTGCTGTGCCTATAACCAGAGATCAAGGTTCAGACTGTCTGTGGAGGAAAGCTTCAGACTTCCACCAAGTGAAGGAAAAGAACCGCAAAACTGCACCTGTGGAAGGAGGCAGGGTTCAGGAAGAGGGGAAAAAGAACATGCAATCGGGACTGGAGAAATGTGCGGTGCACATGCATATATGTAGCCAAAACACTCATAGACAGAAAATAAAAATGAACAAATCCTTTTAAAGGTACTATTTTCTTAAACCTATTAATCTTGTGTATTAATAATTATTTATAAAAAGAGAGAAAGCCAGATTTGAAGTTTCAGTGATGTTTCAGCACAAGCCAGATCCACTTGTTATATAGACAGGTGGTGACCATGTATACCAAATCAAGATTTTCAGGTGCAGTTTAGAAAATAATTATCCATCAATTAATCCCCCAAATTTTGATGAGATTCATTAGGTCTCACAGTATAATTCATCAAATGATTAATTGTCATGAGTATAATGGGTACTAAATCCTAAGTGGTCAGTGTTATAAATATCTGTTTCATGAATGATGCTTTGTAAATAATCTCCATTGAGCTTCCCATCAATCAGTCCATAAAGCAGTTTATTATCCATTTTTTAAATTTCTAATTGCAGAATAATTATTCCTTATTATATGTGCTTCAGTGACAGATGATTGGTCATATACTTACTGAGCCCACATTTTCACTAAGATACCATGTACCATTATAGCACTGTTACTATGGAAACGTCTGGCCAAGTTAAGTTATGCTGGAAACTAATTGCTGTTGAGTCCTGAATGATAATTATAAGCTGACCTGTGGGAAAGAAGGCAAATCATTCCAACCAGAGGAATCAACCACAACAAAGACCACATTTTCCAAAAACATCCACTTCCTTTTGGGGTGGGGGTGGGGTATGTATATTAAAAAGAATATTGTTGGGAACGAAGAGGTTGGGGGAGTAACTCATTAGTCCTCACTTGCAGTTTAAGGGGGAAACTGATAGGGAAGTAATGACACAGGAGCTGGACAGAAGGAGATAAAAAAGGCTTAGTTGATCAAGGGCTTGACTAGCATGAAGCCCTAGATTCAATCTGAACCACCACTTAAAAATGAACATAAAAACCAAAAAAAAAAAAAAAATGAACATAGTGTAATCCCTGCACTTGAAAGATGGAGGCAAAAGGATTAGAAATTCAAGGTCATTGCACAAAATATGGCAAGTTTTAATCCAGGTTGGACTATATAAGACCCTATCACAAGAAGAAATAAATGATCAGGGTGTAGTGGCGCATCCCTTTAATCCCAGCATGGAGAAGCAGAGGCAGGTGGAACCCTATGAGTTCAAGGACAACCTGGTCTACATAGGGAGTTCCAGGCCAGCCAGAAGTGCATAATGAGAACTTGTCTCAAAAATTGTATCTATATATAAATAAGTATATAGAGAAATATAGATGAGCTTTTAATTTTTAATGTAGATAAATTTGTGTGGAGGGTAGAGCTGAAATCTGCAGCCACATTAAATTGTCTGATTGCTTCTAACTCACATATAAGTTTTGTAAGCCAGGCGAAAACCAAACCTAGAAAGCTTAGAAAGCTTAAGGCTTTCTCTTCGAAACAGAGGAGAGCGCATCCTACACTCAGCTGGACTTCAGTCTTAACACTTAGGAGAGTAACACCGCCTCTTAAAGGGGGTGAATAATGAAATGTCAGCAAAAATAGAATGATCTGAATTCTTTGTCCTAAAAGGACATGAAAGATAGGTGCTCACTTGCAGGGGAAGTCTACGCTACCCAGAGATCAGAACACTCACAGGAATTATTTGCAGTCGTATTTCTTCCTATGGACCAAAGTGAAAATGTGCACAGGCTTTGCTCTTGAATCCTAGAAATATAACTCATTTTATGTTGTAATACTTTTTAATTAAAATAATCACATTACTGTAGCTGGAGAGTTTTCCCTCCGGGTCCTGCCAAGCCCCGGCTGTCCCTTACCTAACTTATAAAATAAACATACAGACAATTATATTATTTAAACTGCTTGGCCATTAGCTCAGGCCTATCACTGTCTAGCTCTTATTCTTATATTCAGCACATTTCTATTAATCTATACTTTGCCACGTGGCTCGTGGCTTACTGGTACCTTACATCTTCCTTGTCCTGGTGGCAGCTGCAGGCAGTGTCTTCCCCCCTGCCTTCCTGTTCCCTCAATTTTTCTTTCTGTTAGTCCTGCCTATACTTCCTGTCTGTCTACTGGCCAATCAGTGTTTTATTTATACAGCGCGATATCCACAACACATTACTTTTCCTTTTCTATTTCCTTCCCTTTTCCCCTCCCAGATACCTTCCCTCTAACTCTTCCCATGCCCCCATTCTGAAAATGAGGACCTCTTTTCCTTTTATTATTATTGATATGTACATATATGTGTATGTACATGTATGCCCAGGTATTTAAATCTGGCCTGCTTTAATCTGCCTTTGTTGCTTGAGGGTATATGGTCACCTAAGCTGATGAGATGAGAGTTTGGAAGATGGACTTTTCTGGTTCACCAGCTGAGCCCTCTTGCTCAGAATCCATGAGGAGGATAAAACTTGTGGTTTTCCACACTGTAGGTAGGGTGATAGAAAATCAAAGGGACAGTGAAGGATTAATTAAAAAGTCACTACTATTACAGGTAGGCTCTCACATGTAGGCTGATGTGGACAAAAAGAAGCAGGATGCAGAGGGCTACTTGGCTTGGGTATGACTCCAGGTGGGTGGATTCAGCCTATAGCACTAACCCAGGAACAGACCGAGTGCTAAATACACCCACAACCTACTTCTCACCCTTAGTTGCTCACCAAGCCAGAAACACGAGTCAGCTACTTCAGCCCATATCAGCCAGACTTCAGGGAACCTAACAGAGTAAGTCAGAGGGTGGATGGGAGGACAAACTAACTAGCTGGCGTAGGCACAGTCAGAGACATCCTTCCAAACACAGGGAGTGAAGTGGTATGATACGGACCACCCAGATAACCCCATAAATAATGGTCACGAAGGCTGGGAAAAGGGAGCAGACACCCATTCCTCCAGGAGGCTTGGGGTTGTTAGTAACTGCAAGTTTTTGTCAAAAATAGAATAGAACCAAGGTAAGTGGGACAGAGTCTGTGGTTGCAACTATCAGCATCTGAAAAGAGCAAAGACAGAGAAAGCCAAGCTATCACTAACAGCAAACAAGCTGTTACCTTCTGTTCTAAGGGTTAGTAATTGACTCACAACTAGCAAAAAAGAACAAGTCCCTCAACAGACAGAACCTAAAAATATAATAAACACATCAAAAAAGTGGGAAATCTCAAGAAACAAATGGGAGATTCAGATGTGGTGAGCTTTTTTGGTTTTCTTTGTTTGTGTGTTTGTCACTAATAGCAAAGCAGTGACATGAAAATATTTCTGTCAGCTGAGAGCGGCACCACATGCCATCAGTGTTCTGTCCTTTATCAGATTTGTATGCATACTTGATCCCCTTACCACCGACAAGGACATGAGAGTCGAACTGAACTCATAGCACTTAAGCCCCTTTCACATACCTACCTGTATGCATCCATATCATATATATGCAGGTGCTTCTACATTTATGATACATTACTCATAATTCAGACTTCGAGTAGATACTCAAACAAAGCCTGAAAACCTTGTTTAAAGCTCAGAAAACCAAGGATGCCTGTCATCCTATACTGATATCAACAGAAAGTATGAGGTCATTACAAGCTGGGATTAAGTGCTCAGTGTAGTGAAGAAAACACAGATTGATTTATTATAAGGTTTCCTTTCTAACTCACTGACCATGGATCCCTCTTTCCTATAAATAGTAATTTCTCTGATTCCTTCACTAGAAGGAACAGAAATTTAGATCCAATATGAACTCCTTAGACTATATTTACATTATGATATGTTCTTCTAAGAAAGTATGGGTTTGACCATTCTAAATAAAAATATCTCCATCCCTGTGCAACTGAACCCTGTTTAGCTACATAGAGATATTTCTTCTTTGGTGACCAACTTGACTCCTGAAGATTATGAGAGTTAGAGTTGAAAAAAAATCGCTAAAGTGGAACACCAACATTTGGTAGGAAGTTCATAAGTATTCATCCATAGGAGTACATTCTTTTTTAAGGTTCTTCATCATTATTCCTGGCTTACAAGATGTCTCAGATCAAACAGAGGGCTTCAAACATGCAAGGTAAGCACTCTGTCAACTGAGCTACCTCCCAGCCCATCTTTTGTTGCTTGTGTGGTTTCTGAATAGAAATCTAGGAAATTCTTGTTTGTGCTTCTTTCTGGACAAGACCTTATAGAAAACATGGCTCTGTTTCCTCCAACTCCTTTCAAGAGTTCCTCTTTGGCTGGTTTTCTGCTACTAGACAATGAAAGGACTGGGTGTAGACTTCTTGGTATTATGCTGTTTTGCACTTACTGAGGTCTTTAGATAGAGGATTTTTATTCATTTTACATACTAACCACAGACCCCCCTGTCATCCCTCCTCCTGCTTCACCCCATGCCCCCTTCCAAAGGGTAAGGCCTCCCATGGGGAGTCAGCAAAGCCTGGTACATTCAGCTGAGGCAGGACCAAGCCCCTTCCCCTTGCGTCAAGGCTGAGCAAAGAGTCCCATCATAGGGAATGGGCTCCAGAAAGCCAGCTCATGCACATAGGATAGATCCTGATTCCACTGGGCCCTTCAAACAAAACATGCTATACAACTGTCTCCCATATGCAGAGGGCCTACTACAGTCCCACTCAGGTTCCACGGCTGTCAGTCTAGAGTTCATGAGTTTCTTTTTTTTTTTTTTTTTTTTTTTTTTGTTTTTCGAGACAGGGTTTCTCTGTGTAGCTTTGCGCCTTTCCTGGAACTCACTTAGTAGCCCAGGCCGGCCTCGAACTCACAGAGATCCGCCTGGCTCTGCCTCCCGAGTGCTGGGATTAAAGGTGTGCTCCACCACCGCCCGGCTTTGAGTTCATGAGTTTCTAAGAGCTTGGTTCAGTTATCTCTGTAGATTTCCCCATCATGATCTTGGCACCCATTGCTCATATAATCTCTCTCTTCCCTCTCTTCGACTGGACTTCTGGAGTTTGGCCTGGTGCTTGGCCGTGGCCCTCTGCATCTGTTTTCATCAGTAACTGGATGAAAGCTCTATGATGACAGTTAGGGAATTCACCAATCTG